>NC_083461.1:37320960-37652210 GCF_030014155.1 Tachysurus vachellii | reverse complement strand
AAGGCTCAACACTCCACCTAATCCAGTCCATCAAATACAATTTCAGTGACAGTGCAGGGAAAGTAGAATGCTGCATGATATAACAATATGTTAAATGAAATAATTCAAATTGTTATCAATACAATATTATGAGTTCAACACCAGATCAATATTTACTTGAATAATTAACATTTCAGTCCTGACTTAAGAGCTAAGCACAATAATTTAGTTTAATTAGGACCTAATCAACACTTTTCTTGAAAGCCAGACTTAATTAACAGATCCATCTGGATGGTAAGTTCTTACTATTAGATAAATATTGTAGAGATTAATATGCTTCCGTTTTCATCATGTCTGTGTGTGTCAATGAATGTGTCTTAAAAAGTAAGTATGGGATCATCTGCACGTGAAAGAATATCCAGCAAATCAATGGTCCTAGATATAGGCGTTGTCACAACCGGGGATGGAAGGAGACCCGTACGCAGGATAGCTTCAAATGAAGGGGGTTTAATAAATAAAGAAGACATAGACGAAAATGACGATAAATGAAACAATACAACTGACGACATTTAACAGAGACTAGACATGACAAGGGGTACACGCAACTAATGATCCGCGCTGCATTCAGCAACGCGGCTAACTTAAATACAATTAAGACAATGACAACATTAGGAACAGGTGAAGAAACAGGGAGGAGCAGACGAAGGCGGGGCAGACACGTGACAACAACAACAGCACATGGCCAAAAGTCCGGGCTGAATCATGACAGGCGTCTAGATACATTGAATACTTGTGTGTGTGTGTGTGTGTGTGTGTGTGTGTGTGTGTGTGTGTCCGCAAGGGGACCTTTATGGTTAACAGTTATAACACTTTAAACTCAAAGGACTCATGAGAATTGGAGTGAATTGAGGACGTGAGGCGAATATTTGTCTTCTTCACCCTTCACCTGTTTGTTCACCTTCGTTTTTTCATTTTCTCTCTGTCTTTGTCTCTGTCTTCTGTCTCCTCTCCTCCACTTGTCTAAAGGGAGTATCAGTGAAATGTGAATGCACACTCCTAGGATTAACTACGGTGGCCGAGAAGTGCAAAACACATTAACAAATCCAAAAGCAAATTAACAAATCCAAAAACACAACGACAATTCAGACAAACCGGAAAAGGTAGGTATCGTTTGTGAATGGAAACTTGCCGATCATTGGACGAGACACCTTTCATTTACCTGTATATCTTGAATGACAGGTGTCTTGTCCAATGATCGGTAAGTTTCCAATCACAAACTATACCTACCTTTTTTTGTCTGAATTGTCGTTGTGTTTTTGGATTTGTTAATTTGTTTTTAAATTTGTTATTTTGGTTTTGCATTTGTTATTTTTTTCTTGGATTTGTTGTTTTGTTTTTGCATTTGTTGTTTTGTTTTCGGATTTGTTAATGTGTTTTGCACTTCTCGGCCACTGTAATTAACTGTAATTAACCCACCTACTGCATTATGTACAACACACACACACAGATTTTTTGAACTCTGCTTCTAGACAAAGGAAAATTAATCCTGACGAGTAAACTTTCAGTTCTAACAAATCTATTATAGATGTTACTTCTATGGATTTCACCGTGTTTTCTTACTGAGCCCCAACTCATAATTACAACTTTATATATAAATAAAAATACTGTAGTGATCAATATGTTTCAGTTTTCAACAAGTTATTTATCCCTAACTGATACACTGAGTTGATTCAGGCTTCAGTTTGCTAGAGAACACAACAATTGGACTGTAGAGCAATGAGGCAATGATCTAGGGTTGGTCAGGTCCAGGTTCAGCAACATTATGTTCCCAAGTAATGAAGTCAGCTGACTACCTGAATTGACAAGGTTTTCCATCAATTAATTTTTTCCTTCCTTGATGGCACAGATGTATTTGAAGATAACAATGACAAGTTGTGAAAGGGTGGTTCAGGGAGCATGAAACATGGATTGGCCTCCACAGAGTCCAGACATTAACATCACTGAGAATCTTTGGGATGAGCTGGACTGTGTTCAACTGGAGAAGTTATGTGCTGTCTCGCTGACTGCTGACACAATGCTGCGGATCAAATTCAACACACTTGTTACAGAAAATAGCCAGATACAGATCAGTTACTGTACAACTCCCTGATTATATAGAGTGACCAGTTTCAGACCAGATACCCTGATTAAAGAGAACGACCAGTTACAGACCAGTTACAACACCCTGATTAAAGAGAACGACTAGTTACAGACCAGTTACAACACCCTGATTAAAGAGAATGACCAGTTACAGACCAGTTACAACACACTGATTAAAGAGAATGACTAGTTACAGACCAGTTACAACACAATGACTATAGACAGAAACCAGGTACAGTCCAATTACAACAACCTGACTCAAGAGAGCGACCAGTTAGCGAAGCTTTCCAAATTGGGAAAGTGATAACCATCTACAAAACTGCCATATATATATTAAATATATATATATATATATATATATATATATATATATATATATATATATATATAAAGATAATATTTATAATATTTATCTCCATTTTTGAGCTAGCAGAAAACACACATGAAACCTCCTCATTATCATATAAACTATATAATTGTTTATATTAACTGTATAATAAATTATTTTATTTTTCAGGTCAATCATAATGCTTTCTGAATAATAAATAATTTTTTTTTAAATCTACAGTTACACTTATGTGTTATGAAACATTAAGAACACTACAAAAACACTACAAAAGAACTCACTTCTTGTAAACTGTTCCTGTTTCCTGGTACTTACTTTTTTCCCTTGAGCTTGGCATTTTTCACCTCCTGGAATTGACCTTCTGATGGACTGACGACTAGACAACTACAGCAGCTTGGCAATGAAACATAGCCCTAGACAGCAGTCGGAATTAATACAGTTATAAAGCTGATTTGTGAAAGGTGTTCAGTATTACAGATCTGGATTACTGAAGAGCGCAGAATGGAGATGAGTCATGGCATTCTCACTCAGTCAGATGAAGACATTTATATGAATGAGGACAAAGAGAAGACTCTCTGGAACAGAAACGATAAAGAACCTGTGAAATTAGGTACAACACACACACACACACATCAGTTATCATGTATCATTACATACTAATCATTTTCAACAGCAGCTCTGACAATATTTTGTTGCTTGTTCTAACGTATTTCTATACATTTGTTTAAACCGTTAAATGCGGCTGTGACTATAAACGTAGAAGTAACTAGTAGCTCTGCTTCGCATTGGGCCACATCTCAGCACCACATTATTAACCGTTATGTTTTATAAATAAAGAGAAATAAACATTTGTAGAAATGTAAGAAATTTATTTCTAGAAATAAACATTTGTAAAAATGTTAAACAATAAATCAGCTAAATATCCAGTGAAACAGTGACATGTAAAATGCACATATAAATAAATAAATAAATAAACAGCAGTCTTGTGATTCATTAAAGTGGCTACGAAGTACTTTTTTTGTATATTCAGCATTTCACTTGACAGCAGATTTTTCATGACCCAATAAATACTTCCCTTTAAAGGAAGACATCCCCTTCCCTATTTTGGCGTTCTTCTTTTAGCATGCTAATTTTTAGATGTGGTGATTTTAAGAAAGAGATCACAGCCCTCTTTAGTAAAGGAATCATCAATTTAAAATTCAACTCAAACAAACACATTTTTTCAGTTTTGGGTGTTGTGGAGCTCAGGCTCTCTTCGCTGCAAGACACACACTATTAAGAGGAACATGTTAATTGCACTAAGGTGTGCACTTGTTCTTGAAAAAAGAAAACCTTGTTGTCACAACCTGGAATGGAAGGAGACAGACCCGTACGCAGGATAGCTTCAAATGAAGGGGGTTTAATACATGAGGAAGACAAAGACAAAATGACGATAACTAAAACAATACAATGACGACATTTAACACTGACTAGACATGACGAAGGGGTAAACGTAACTAATGATTCCACGCTGCCATCGGCAACGCGGCTCACTTAAATATAAAAGACAATGATGACACAATGAGGAGCAGGTGGGGTGACAGGGAGGAGCAGACGAAGGCGGGGCAGACACGTGACGACAACAATAGCACATAGCCAAAAGTCCGGGCTGAATCATGACAGAACCCCCCCAAGGCGCGGTTCCCGAAGCGCCAAACCCTGTCAGAGTCCGGGGGGGGGATGGGGGGTTGAGGCACATGGCGAAGGCAGATGGGGGGAGCAAGGAACACGGCAAAGGCCGATGGCGGGAGTAAGGCACACGGCGAGGCCGGTGGGGGGAGCAAGGCACACGGTGAGGCCGGTGGGGGGAGCAAGGCACACGGCGAGGTAGGTGGGGGGGAGCAAGGCTCACGGCGGCACAGCCAGCGAGGGCCGAGCGACGTCCACAGCCGAGCAGAGGGGCCGAACGACGTCCACAGTCGAGCAGAAGGGGCGTGCGACGTCCTCAGCCGACCAGAAGGGCCACGTGACTTCCATGGCCGAGCTGAAGGGCCGAGCGATATCCTTAGCCGAGCTGAAGGGCCGAATGACGTCACAGCCAAGCTGAAGTGCCGAGCGATATCCACAGCCGAGCTGAAGGGCCGAACACAACCCCGACACACTGCAGCCAGACTCATGTCCCGATGACCAGAATACCAAGGGTGGGAAGGTTCATCGCCCTGGGCCTGCAGCACCCGCCGCGGAAGAAGTGAAGCGACGCCCTCCTCCGACGGAACCGGTACTGGAGCGGCGTCCTGCACTGGAAAAAGGGCGGGGCGATGCCGCAGGACACCAAAAAACAAAAAAGGAGCAAAAATGGGATGGTGACATCCTCCGCGACGGAAGTGAGGCGACGTCCGCCTCGGACAGAACCGAAAACTGGAGCGGCGTCCCTCACCAGAAAAAGGGCGGAGCGATGTCAGCAAAAAAAAAGAAAAGGGCTTCGAAGGACTGGCGGAACAGTCCAAGGGAAGAAGAAGATAAAAAGCCGGTCTGAGCTAGAAGCTATCCTGCTGGGTCTGGGTTTTAAGGCGGAATCATTCTGTCACATCCTGGGAGGAAAGAGACAGACCCGTACGCAGGATAGCTTCAAATGAAGGGGGTTTAATAAATAAATAAGACAAAGACAAAATGACGATAACTAAAACAATACAATGACGACATTTAACACTGACTAGACATGACGAATGGGTAAACGTAACTAATGGCTCACTTAAATATAAAAGACAATGATGACACAATGAAGAGCAGGTGTGTTGACAGGGAGGAGCAGACGAAGGCGGGGCAGACACGTGACGACAACAATAGCACATGGCCAAAAGTCCGGGCTGAATCATGACAATAATAAAGCTGGATAAGTCTAGGCTACTACAATGCTATTGTCCTCTGGAGAGAGCTCTCTTTTTCTCAGGAGAGAGTGTTGGGCTTGGAGCTCACTGCTGAAGGACACTCCATCAGCCTCTTGGGAGAGCTCAGCACTGGAGGCCACCCAGGACTGAATGCTGGAGGCTTCCCAGCTCTGGAGGCCACAATTTCAATCTATAAAAGAGCTCAGTTCTTGAAGCCACCCTGTTGCCCTCTGCTCAGGGTTTGGGAGTGGAGAATATCACCAGATTTTTCTTTGTAATATGATAAAAATGGTGGGTGGACTTTCACATCATGTAGGCCCTCCACGTTGGCCTTTTCGAGGTCTCTTCCAGATCCCCAAACTCCTGGTTTATGGCTTGCACAAATTGCACAAAAAAACAGGAAATATAACAGGGTAGAGACACAACACGAATCAAAACATGGTGGCAAATGAGAAAAACAAGGAAGAAAAAAATAGAACACACAGAGGTAAATCTGTGCTATGGCTCTACATGTTGTTGTATGGTGTGTGCTCAGCTCACGTGGGAGGTTTATTACAGTATACATGTATTATAGTGTGAGGATGGTTATTAGCTATTGTATAAAAATCCAAACCAGACATTTTGTGACATCAAATCTGCTCGCTCTTTAGAAATGTTCCAGTGACAGCATTAATTGTATGAATGAATTAATTTGTTTTTTAGTGTTTTTTGTTCTGTTCAGACATGTCCCTGTGGCCATTCCTTATTAGGGGGAAAGATTACAAAAAGCAGATGTTACAGAGTGACCGCAGTGTGCGTCGTGCTGCTGTGTGTTGTCCTGCTGACTACCGTCATGGTTCTGTGGGCCAAATACAACACCCTGAATACAGAAATCAACCAACTACAGACCAGATACAACAACCTGACTAAAGAAAGAGACCAGCTACAGAAAGAAAATGATGTACTTCAGAAGATTTCAACTAATATGGGTGATTACATGTTCTAAAGATGTCAAGAGTTTGTAACAGAATTTGTAGATTGAACCATTGATTATAACACATATAATGCATTTAAAGGCTTGACTGTGATTTCATTATCAATTACTAAATTCATTAGGATTCACTGGACAAACTCTTAACTCAGAAGCACTGGCCACATACTGGTACTGCTAAGCTGCTTCTTGACTGATTTTGGTTGGCACATACTGTACAGGAGGTTACAAGATTGCTTCTCCATGGTTCCTTGAATTTACTTACATATGCCCCTTTTCCACCAAGGCAGTTTGAGTGCTGGTTCGGAGCCAAAACCTAATTTAGAACCAGTTCTTTCTTTTTCGACAGCCAAAGCACCAGCTCTGAACTAGGAAAAGTGGTTCTTAAGTAGCACCAAAACGTTGCTGGTCTAGAATTAAGAACCGCTTGTGTCAGGAGCTGTGGGCAGGGCTACTGTTAGCACATTTGATAACGTACCTTAAGTATACTAATGTTTAGTACACTTTTACTTTACCTCAATATTATCAATTATCAGCACACATGATAGTAGTTAGCTACATGCTAAGGCTAACTTTTTTCTGTGTTAATGATAAAATAACGTTATGTACTTTCTCGATTACAACCTCTGTTTATACAAATTACATGGAGCTGCACTTACACGTTGGATTCGCCGCGTTTGGATGCCAATGTAGGTTCACAAAGCCATAAATATTAACAGTAAAGCAACATCCACCATGTTGATGTTGTGTTTGTGTTTGCCGCTGCTGCGCTAACGTTGTTGTGTAACGTGACACGTATACAGTGACGTCAGACTCGGCTCTGTGATGCTCTCTAACCGATGGAAAGGCAAACCGGTTCTTAGAAGGTTCGCCAGTGGAACCAACTTTGAACCAGCACCAGAGCTAGCTCTGAACCAGCACCCAGTTCTTTCCAGTTGAAAACGGGTAATAGTGAATCTTACACCTTGTGAGAACATCTCCTCATCTCAGGGCATGAATGGACAGTGAATGTTATTTTGATTTACTCTGATAACTCACCATCAAACCCACCATTAATAATGTGGCTTAAAAATGGTTAATCATCATACCATCATCTTGCTTTGCTGACTTACATAAATTATTTTACATTAACTACATTAAATCTTACAGGCGTAACTGTGAATAGTGATCGAGTCTGTGGTTGGATCTCAGCTTTGAATAAAGATGCGCACAGCTTACATATTTACTTAAATTAAATGTATAAATGTCTTATTCTGTTTGATCAGTCTCACTGCTCAATGAAGGGTGGCGATATTTCAACTCTCATGTTTACTACATCTCAACTCAGAAGAAAAACTGGGACAACAGCAGACGGGACTGTAAAAGGAGAGGAGCGGACCTGGTGATCATAAACAGCAAAGAGGAACAGGTGAGAGAGAGAGAGAGAGAGAGAGAGAGAGAGACACAGGTTAAATTAAATGAGTTTCTGTGTTCATATTGTGTTGTTATAGTTACAGCAGTTCACAGAGAGAAATACATCTACTGTATACTATATATAATTCTCTTAATCCCAGGTGTTTATCGCGACACATCTGAAAAGCAATCGGGCTTGGATTGGTCTGAGTGACACAGACACAGAGGGGGTGTGGAAATGGGTGGATGGTTCACCACTGACCACTGCGTAAGAGACTTATATTTATCTGACATAGATTTATTCCCAAATCTCTTCCCTTTGTACAAAATGTTACTAGACGGTTTTCTGCTGATTGATCATTTTATACAGCTATAAAATAAACTAAATACTGAGATCATGTTCACTTTTATATTCTCATCCCTACAATAATGATATTATTGCTATGGTTACAAATCTCAGTGAACACAAACTAATTGGTTGATTTAAATGTGTGGAATTGAAGGAAACTGAACACTGAACTGTTTCTTTTTAGGTACTGGGATGAAGGGGAACCGAACAATGATAAAGACCATGAGGACTGTGGGGAGATTATGGGTCATCCAGAAGAAAAGAACTGGAACGACAGAAGATGCTCAGATAATGAATTATGGGTCTGTGAGAAAAGTGATTTTTAGGAATTAGGTATAGAGTGGAACAGCACAGTAAAACAATACAATATTCATAAATCAAGCTGAATTTACTGTTATTCATTTTGGGTTTTATTCTATGTAATGCTTTAAAGTTCTTCTATTACATCTAATGCTTTTAACTCACAAAGTACAAGATTTATATTTTCCTTTGATGTAAAAAAATACGGAGTTTTAATCACTTATGCTTGCATTTAATTACTGGATACTGTAACAGTTGTATATTCCTAAACGCGCCCAATGGATTGATTTTTACTGAATAATCATATGTGTCTTCACCAAACGATTTGCAATCTGCTGCGCTGTGTATTGATGGTAGTTTGTAGAGATGTTGGATGTTGTTCATTTATTTTCAGTAAGTACTGACTTAGACAATAAGTGCAATGCAAACGAATTGAGAGAATTTTATGTAAATATGGAGCGAACTGGTGCAATGACAGCCAAGTGAAGTGAAGACAGTAGTGTACATGTGATGTGATGCATATATTTACACTGGCAAAATTTATATACTGTACACAAACCTCCTTCCATAATGTTTCATTTAAGCAGCAAAAAACTGTTTTGTTGTCAAAAGTGAACTGTTATTATTATGGCAACCAGTAGTAGGAACAACTACTTGTGACTTTATAATACAGCGACTAACACCTTAGGCAGCAATGTGTGAGTGTAGAGTTAGACTTGCTTGGGGTTAAAAAATTTAGAAAACGTGTTGTTTTCACGTTTGACAAAAACCTAAAAATAAATAAATAAATAAATACATTTCTTACAGCATAAATGTAAATTTCTATAAATAAATGTTTCATCAAACCATGGTGTGACACTGTGTTTGTTAATTACAAACGAGCAGTGATTTCCATTTTAGCCGATCAGGAATAATTCCCTGTTTTAATTCACTGTCATTTATAAATTAGTGATATTTCAGCATGTTTTTCAGTGGAGATGATGGTGGATAGTTATACTGTACAGTAAGTGCAACGGCCCAGAGATTATTCCTGCAGATGATTATTAGTCATATTTAAATGGGAATGTGCTTTATTTGCATTTGATTCAATTATAAAAATAAATAAATAAATAAAATAATAATAATAATTAAAATAATTTATAATCAATTTATAATAATCATTTTGAAACGTGGTAATTGTCTTAGAGGAAATTCTTAAAAAAAAATTCTCTTTTTAAAAATACTTTTGACTTTTTCTGGTATATTTTTTCTCCACCTAATTATCCCTAATAAGGTTTAAGACACCACGAAGTTTGCAGGACCTCTAGTCACCTCTATCCCAATTCTGGGCATCATCGCAAACAAACTTACAAACTACTGTATATACTGTATACTGTTTATCAACGAATCCACCGGCAATTTCCTCTCCTCCCCACCAGAGGGGGCCATCACCCGAAATCTGAACACTTCCTGGTCGAAAAGTCTCTTCTTAGATAGATAGATAGATAGATAGATAGATAGATAGATAGATAGATAGATAGATAGATAGATAGATAGATAAATAGATAGATAGATAGATAGAACTTTATAATACAGTTACATAACAATGTACATTCATGTCAAGGCTCAACAGAGAAAGGGGGGGGGGTGAAATGTAGATTACATTCAATTTCAAAAGTTCTTATTTAGTTAAAAATTCTTTTCTCACATATGTAATGTGCCATAGTTTTACATGGAAAATCAGCCCAGCTTTTAAGATTTGACCTATAGCCAGTAACAACACAATACTCTTCACCATATGTGTTGGGTTCTCCAGATGCCCAGTACCTAAAGGAGAGAACCAGAGGATCAGATGTGTTTCTCAGAGCAGTGAAGGAGGCAGTAACTACATGATGAAGAGTTTTTAGTTCAATGATTTCTTACTCAGTGGTCAGTGGTGTACCGTCCACCCATTTCCACACATCCTTTGCGTCTCTTTTACTCAGACCTATCCAAGCCTTTTTTTTGTCATGGAGCTGGTACAAGAACTCCTGTTATTGAGAGAGCAATATGAAATCCTCCTTCTCCTCCTCCTCCTCCTCCTCCTCCTCATCATCATCATCATCATCATCATCATCATCATTATCTCTCACCTGTTCCTCTTTGTTGTTAATGATGACCAAGTCTGATAGGTTCTTTCTGCAGTCCTGCCTGCTCTCATTCCAGCTATTAGATGTAGTAGAAATGTAATAAAGACTTGAGCTGAAGAATCTCCATCCTTTTGAAATAAAGGGCATTAATCAATTGACACAATTAAATGTATTATTATTATTATTATTATTATTATTATTATTATTATAAGCAGATAGGATTTTTTAAAATCTTTTTTTTATCTTCCTTTGTCCTAAAATAAATAATGCGGACCAAACTATACAGACACAAATTGCAGTCAATAGCTAGTTAGTGCTACAGCATAGTGTTTAAATACTGTTTGAGATACTGTTCAAGTTTTCCAAGAGAGGCATAAAGAAAATGCATGTCCTTTACAGTATCCTTTCAATTATCATGGCAGGGACACTGAATAATTTATAAATCATTGTCATTCACATACATGAAAGTTTTTTAGATTTGTCAACACTTACCCAATTTGGTAAACCTCTGTAACTGGTCTCTCTCTAGAGTCAGATTGTTGTAACTGGTCTGTATCTGTTTGTTTTGTGTATTCAAGATGTTGTATTTGATCCACAGCACTGTGACGGCAGTCAGTAAGAGAACACACAGCAGCAGAAAGCACACTGCAGTCAGTCTGTAACATCTGCTCCATGTTATGTCTCCTTCTGAGGAAGGAATGAGAATAGAAACAGACATTCATGTACTTTTAAACACTATATTCTTTGTGTTTAAAGCAGTTGTTACACCAAGCCTAAGTGCTCCAAAGCAACAGATATGTTTCTCCTCCTAATTTATACAGTAGAATTAAAAGAACTCAGAATCAGAAGCGATAGATACCTGTAAGACGAATTTGGAAGTTCTTCTTTGTGCCCGTATCCTCTGTTTGTGTGTAAGGGCCATGACCTAGAACAGCATCTGTACTCTCATAAATATCCACCACCATTTCCACTCGCTCTCCTCTCTGTAGTTCCTCAATGTAGATCCCATTATTGTAGATCCCATCATCGTACGCACATTCAGACATCTATAATCTATAGAAGACTGATTTACCGAAATACTCTTTAATGCCTATGTCTGTAAGGAAATGACTGAAACGTGAAACGGTGTGTGTGTGTGTGTGTGTGTGTGTGTGTGTGTGTGTGTGTGTGTGTGTGTGTGTGTGTGTGTGTAAGTTTCCTTATTACAGTATGGTTAAGGAAGTTTCCACACAAAACCTGATGTGAAATTGCGAAATTCTGTGCCTTAACCAACCTATGATTACATCAGGCCTAGAGTTACAAGAGAAAACTGAATAAATACATTAATTCATTTATTAAAAAAACTAAAAAAAAAAAGATTTTACATAAAATAATAATACTTAAATAAGAAAACATTAAAACAATTCAAACTAGAAATGTTTGTTCATTGTTTCACTTCTTTTGACTCCAACTACAGTATTGCGATTGAACTTTTTATCCAAAACATTACAATTCGTATATATATTAAAATGTGAAAACTAAAAAATTAAACTCTTTAGAATTCAAGCTATCTAGCTAATATACACAACTTTGAACCTACAAAGATATTAAAGCAAATAAAAATGCACTGATTTGAAAATAATATAATTTCTGGGTTATTTTTGTGTGAGGTTTTCACTCAGAATGGCACTGATTGGTGTCACACTGCAGTACCCGAGTGAACCTTTGGTTTGTTATGATGCGCCATACCTACATTGAGCAAAAGATATAGGCTGTTTGTTGGTACATTGAACAGTGAAAGCTACAGCAAGGGCAAAGCTTTCTCTTACAAAGCCCTTGCAGTAAATACTTTTTAGTCAAGCCGTTGGATCTTGATGCTGGAGAAAGCAGACATCTTGATCTTGAAGGATATTTTAGACCTACAGAAACCTCAGTTAACTCCAACATCTAATTGACCTTTATAACATGCCCTCTGCTGGGGTATCTGCTTAATCTTTTTTTTCATTCCATCTGCCATTCCATATGACTCACATGATAGACATTTGTGACCCTTTATTGTATTTTTGATTTTCCAATAAATGTAGATACATAATAAAAAAAAATAACAAATTCCTTTCTTCAGTACATAATAACAGTCTGATAAATGAGATTGAACTAAACTTGATTATTAAACATTAATAACTCATTCACATAAGTTATTCAGCATTGTGTATCAGATTTCATCCGGTATCAACACATAACACTTCAAACTTTATTTCTGTTAGACATTTTGGCTCAGTGGTTTTATTTTATAACTTACAGATGCTGTGTGTGGGAAAGTAATTAAAATAATCATGCAAAGTACTATTATCTTTTTAAACCTGTTCATTTTAATCATTGACTTTCAATTGTTTTAATTGATTTTATTTATTAAATATTTTCATCTCACAAATCCCAGCTACAGGGAGGTTACAGGGATAAACGGCCCAGGAGGAGATGTTAAACTTAGCCTTTGTGTAGCCTGTTATAACACAGCTTGCATTGTTCAAATTATTTGGTTTTCCAGACCACCAGAACCTGAAAACACAGAGAGATATAATGTCTGTTATTTCACATCTGAAGCTTCAGACTGAGAGAAAAATTGCATCATGGGTGATTTTCAGTTCAATGATGTCTTACTTAGTGGTCAGTGGTGAACCGTCCACCCATTTAAATGTCCCCTCTGTGTCTTTGTAATTCAGACCAATCCAAGCTTGAGTACTGTTGAAATATTTACTGATGAACTCCTGTAATTGTTACAGAACAATATAAATATAGAGACTTATTTATTTACTCTCTCTCTTTCTCTCTCTCTCTCTCTCTCTCTCTCTCTCTCTCTCTCTCTCTCTCACCTGTTCCTCTGTACTGTTTATGATCACCAGATCTGCTCCTCTCTTTATACAGTCCTGTCTGGTGTCCCTCCAGTTTTTTACAGTAGAAATGGAATAAGCACTTGAGCTGAAAACTCTCCATCCTTGTATTAGTATTAACATAAATATTATCCCACACCATGTCTTTACTCATTCATAATACTTCGGATATGAGTGTACTGTAAATGTGAGATTTTAACTTACCAAATTTTAAGATGACATTGTTGTAACCGGTCCGTAACTGGTCTATCTCTACAGTCAGGTTGTTGTAACTGGTCTGTAACTGGTTGTTTTGTGTATTCAGGATGTAGTATTTAATCCACAGCACTGTGACAGCAGTCGTTAGGAGAACACACAGCATCAGCACACACACTGCAGTCAGTTTGTAACATCTGCTCCATATAGTGTTGTGTCCTGTTGGAGATCAACATACACTTTTTTTGAGTGAGGAGTTAAAACCAGATTTGATTTTATATATATATATATATATATATATATATATATATATATATATATATATATATATTATATATATATATATTTATTTTTAAATTTGAACCTTTAAATTGTAGTGTATTAATTCTTGTGACTATTCCAGCAAACTTTCATTTCCCACAGGAGTATATATATATATATATATATATATATATATATATATATATATATATATATATATATATAAAGTGAGCGAGGCAGGTATGCTGTAAATGGGTTCCATGGGTTCCATGGTAAATGGGTTCCATGGTGTGTTAAAATGTAGTGTTGTTGTGGGATTTCTTTTGTGATGTGAAGTAAGCTACATACTGTAAAGCTACAATAAGATGGGGTAAACATAAATATGTGTGACATAAACATCGAAAATTATGGACAAGAACAAGCTCACAAAGGTTTGCTAGTTCAATGGTTAGGGGAGTCCAGTTAAATACTATACTAGAAGAAAACACGGTAGCAGCTCCTGTACATCCCACATCTAGTTTTGCTTGGCTTGAGTATTGACACAGCAGTGCCTCATGGGGTAGACTATGCTTTCCCCAGGGGCTGACCAAGTGAATCAGTGGCAAATTATGGCAGATTTAATGAAACAACTGGGTGATGAAGTACGCTACAAAATTTTACATTTACATTACTTTACATTTACATTCGCAGCATTCTGCGGCTTTCTCTAAAGACTGACTTATAGAAGTGCTTTGTTTTCTCCAACAAATGTGTACAGGTGTGACCTACAAAAAAAAAAGTCTTTCTCTTCCTCATTTCTCTCTCCTTCCTCCTTTTTAACAGCAAAACAATCAGAACTACTACTGTACATGGTAATCTTTTTACATTTTTTAATGTTTGTAGTGTGAAATAATGTTTTTTGCTTTTTTGTGTGGAGTTAAATATTTTATGACACTGTAGGGATCATTTGAGGTAGATGTATTATTAAACTGAACTGGATTGTTATCCCATCTGTGGTAAATTCTCCTGATCTGCTCCCAAGTGTTACATGTAAAATGAATGAATGAATGAATGAATGAATGAATGAATATAGCAACACTTTTAAAACTCAATGCATCTAAAAATGATAAGGAAAAAACATCCACCCAGTGTACAGGAAAAAGAAAACATAAACCGCCTTTTTGTCAATGTAGAGTAGAATGAAATGATACACTGTGTGTGTGTGTGTGTGTGCGTTGTCTGCACCTGAGTTTGTAGAATCCTGCTTGTTTCTTTTCCACCGAGTCTCCAATTTCAGCTCATTTTCATAAATGTTTTCTTCTGCGAGAGTTGTGTTATAAGCTGTAACTCCTGTGTTCACATAAATTTCCTCACTCATCTTCATTCTGCACTCGTTACTAATCCCGATCTTATACTGAATAATTTTATAACCTTACTTTAAACCAGATCAGTCTGTCTACTGTAAGTCTGCTTCATTCACAGACTAGAAGTGATTATGTGTGTGTGTGTGTGTGTGTGTGTGTGTGTGTGTGTGTGTGTGTGTGTGTGTGTGTGTGTGTGTGAGCATGATGCAAATTACTGTAAAGTGGAAGTTACAGTGATATTGCTTACCAAGGCTTTGTCACTCTATTATTCCTGCACCTTCTGTTCCGGGTTTGTGATTCTCTGTATTTAGGAACAAAACACATAACAAAATAATCAATGAAAGGATGTTGGGATGCATCTGGACATAAAGCAGACCTACTTCTATAATTAGTTCATTATTATATACCCATAGTTAATTATTTTCCAGTAACAATTCATCCGAAATTGTTTTATTCTTCTTATACTACAGAAATGTACTAACATTTTTTTTAATTTATAAAAGAAAGACAGGTCCTCAGGTCATACTTATTCATTGTTTATTTATTTGCTTGCATTACAGCAGGTAGAAACAGTCATTCACTACGTCTTCAGGCTCTAATTTAGTTCTTTAAGCTAATAAGATTAAGATATGTTATAAACAACAAGACCAACTCAGAAATAAATAAATGTACTAAACTTAGGAAAAAAACATGAAACACTTCAAACTTACTTTCTGTTACAGATTTTTATACATGGAAGATTCTGTGTGCAGGGAAAATATTCAAATAATCATGCAAAGTATTCTTATTTAAGATCGTTTGGTTCTCCAAACCACCAGAACCTGAAAACACAGAGTCAGAATGTCTGCAGCTTCAGACTGAGAGAAAAATTGGAGCATGGATCATTTTCAGTTCAGTGATGACTTAGTGGTCAGTGGTGAACCGTCCACCCATTTAAATGTCCCCTCTGTGTCTATGTCATTCAGACCAATCCAAGCTTTAGTACCACAGAAATTTGTACTGATGAACTCCTGTAATTGTTACAGAACAATATAAATATAGAGACTTATTTATTCTCTCTCTCTCTCTCTCTCTCTCTCTCTCTCTCTCTCTCTCTCTCACCTGTTCCTCTGTACTGTTTATGATCACCAGATCTGCTCCTCTCTTTATACAATCCTGTCTGGTTTCCCCCCAGCTCTTCTTTACAGTAGAAATGGAATAAGCACTTGAGCTGAAAACTCTCCATCCTTCTAATAGTATTAACACAAACATTAACCCACACCTTGTCTTTAGTCATTCTTTAGCTATGAGTGTAAATGTGAGATTTTAACTTACCAAGTTTTAAAAGGACATTGTGCAGTAACTGGTCTCTCTCTAGAGTCATGTTGTTGTAACTGGTCTGTAACTGGTCTTTCTCTATAGTCAGATTGTTGTATTTGATCCACAGCACTGTGACCACAGTCAGTAGGAAAACACACAGCAGCAGCACACACACTGCAGTCAGTCTGTACCATCGGCTCCATGCAATTTCGAATCCTGTTGGAGATCAACATATGTTTTTTTTTTGAGTGAGGAGTTAAAACCAGAATCGATTCATTGATATATATATATATTTATATATTTATATATAAATATTTATATATTTATATTTATTGAACTTTCTAATATATATATATATATATATATATATATATATATATATATATATATATATATATATATATTTTTTTTTTTTTTTTTTTCAGAAAGGAGGTTCAACCAACTCTGAGTTTAAACTTGAACTCTGAGTTGATTTACCCTGAGATAGGAAACTCTGAGTTTTCAGTTACAGAACAGCTGAAATGAGTTAGTTTTTTCAACTCTAAATTGACTGACTCTGAGTTAAGTGCGTGCACCACAACTAAAAAAAGCCATTATCAATAGAGCGCAGATATAATCTGCATATGGAGAATATGAACACGTATTTAAAAAAAAAAAGCAATACTGCTGTATAAAACAATAGTGGATTTAACATCACATTTTAAAAGGTGTATTTATATATATTTATATATATATCGTCGCTGTCGGGTGGAAACCTCGTATGTCCAAATTTGGTCAATTTCATATTTTTTCACATATCGATGCTATTGGTCAGTCCCCACGTGGGTCTGTTATTTTTACAAGTTATTAACCGATCTAAAGTCTTGAAAATAGCTTGAGCGCAAATCTCATAACTCCGTTGGACACTTCAACTGTCCACCTCTTCCTCACTCTGCGGGAGAGCTTCACGGCATATTTCTCCTCAAGAAGAGTCGCAACGAATCAACACGTCTTCTGAGGTAAATGTCTTCAAAACACTGGGCTCAAAGAAAAAAAAATCTTGCCCCCCACTAGTTCTGGTGCTCGTCTGAGGACAGGAATTTAGCGCAAGACAATCCACTGCAACGCGGACTAAACCCTGTGCACTGCAGATAAGGTACGGAGTTTTTTTAATTTCCTGAAAAATAACAGTTTTGGAGATATGAGGATTCCGCCCGACAGCGATGATATATAAAAAATATATTTTTAAAAGGTATATTTTTAATGTAAACTTCTCCCTCTAGTTGCACACTTGCAATTGTATATTGTTTATTTGAAAGCATTAGAAGTGCAGTTTCTTGTCTCTCCTTATTGTTCAAGTGGTTGAGGTTGATTTTGGATTTAGAAAGTAATTAATAAGTAAATAGACCAAATTAATAAGTAGACCAATACTTTCTAGAGATAGTAATTATTAGATTAATCTAATTAGACTGGTTGAAGATGTAATTTGTAGTTAGTAATTAAGATTTTAGAGTAAATTCCCAACTGTTATAATATCAGAGGTGAAACTGGAAGAACAGTATTTTATTTTATCAGGAAACACAAAAATTGTCAGAAAGCGCTTAAGAGCGAGGCACACTTTCTTGACCGCTCTGCAATCAGTAGCCTTACTAATATGTTCTGCATCCCCAATGTTATACACAAAACTACAATTCGCAAAGAAACGTAAGGCAACGCAAAGCATCTGCTCGGATGTAAGAGCACGGCCGCGATGGCTGATGTAAGGATGGATGAGATTATGGATCTTATTGACTGTAAAGAAAAACGGTATCGCTCAAATAAAAATTCATAGGGATGTGACAAAAATCCACTCTGGGCTCAAAAGAATTAATACAGACTCTTCATCAACAGGATCGTCCATAAAAGGACCAGCCATTTCATTCATTTTACATTTACAGCATTTAGCAGAACCCCTTACGCAGAGTGACTTATATTTTGTTTCAATTTATACAGCTGAGCAATTGTGTCCACAAAAGCTTGGTGGATCTGGGATTTGAACCCATGACCTTCTGCTCAGTAGTCCAACACCTTAAAAACTACCACATCCCACATTCGCTTTGCTGCTCTCTGCGTAACTGAAGTGTGGACAATGAATGAGGTGTTTAAACGTCGCTTCCTCTTTAAAAAGGGGAGGAGACCGACAGAAACTCTAGATTTACTGAAGAAAACCTGCTCCCGAACAGGTTAGGTTCACTAGTTACTATGGTAACTGACTCTGAGTATAAGTTACCTCAGTTTCAGAAACGGGCTTAACTTACCTCCCTTTCTGAAATGGAAAACCCAGAGTTTCCCTCATTTCAGGGTTAACATACTCCGAGTTTTCACTTTGAAACACTTTCTGAAACAGGCCCCTGCTCCCAAGAGTTGTGTTACATGTATAAAAATGAATAAGCCAAATTTCAAAAGCAAAAAAGCACAATCTAACAAACACACATATATTGAAAACAGCAAACAAAAAATACTTGACAACAGAAGTCTTTTAGTGTTATTTACATGAAATAATACACTGTGTGTGTGTTTGTGTGTGTGTGTGTGTGTGTGTGTGTGTGCACATGCTCTGCACCTGATTTTGTACGATCTTGCTTGTTTCTTTTCACCTGGGTCTCCAATTTCAGCTCATTTTCATAAACGCTTTCTTCTGAGTGAGATATGTTATAAGCAGTAACTCCAGTGTTCACGTACACTTCCTCGCTCATCTTCAGTCTGCACTCGTCACTAATCCTGATCTTATACTGAACAATTTTAAAGCCTTACTTTAAACCAGATCAGTCCTGACTGCAGTCTGAGTCTGTGCTACATTCACAAGCTAGAAATGATTGTGTATGTGTTAAAGTGGAAGTTAGTGATATTGATAAACCAGGCTATGTAAATCTATTATTTTTGCACCTCCTGTTTCCGGGTTTGTAATTCTCTGTATTTGCATGTCTCTGAGTGTAATAATTATAGTATTATATATTTTATTATATAATACTGTAAATTATATATTTTTTTAATTTATTGAAAAAAGATGGGTGATACTAATTTATTCATTCACTGTTATATTCAGTGTTGTGAAATGTCAGGTTGGAGAGGTTGGACTCAAATGTAGAGCACAGATGACTTTAAGCGCTAAGAGACTTTAATAAAGACTGTTGCAATATAGACAGGATGTGGGATGTTCTGGGGTGATGGAATAGAGCAAACTGTGACACCAAAGGAGGACTTAAGTCCGAACATAAAGTTGGTTCTCCGGGCAGTTGCTGCGAGTGGGTTGCCCCAGTGTGGCTTGTCAGACCTTCCTTTCGATGTCCAGCTGGAGGACTCGAACAGTAATCAAAGAGGGAAAAATGTTCTCTGTACTAGATCCCTCCTCATCAGGGGAGTGAAGGCACGAGAGAGCATCTGGTTTGCTATTCAAAGAAAAGAGGGCACTCGGGTGGACAGCACGGACAGATAGGACAGCCCACACTCCCGGTAGGAAGTGTCTATTTATATAATGATCTGGCAGGCTGGGTCAGGGAAGGTCAAAATAGTAGCAGAACTGAGAGTTCCTTGAACTTTCTAAAGGCCTTTTCAGCCTCAGGGTCCCAGGTTAATGTTCGTTCGGTAGAAGTGAACTGGTGAAGGGGGCGGCTACCACACTGAAGCCTCGGATGAACCTCCTGTAAAAGTTGCTAAAACCTCTTAAGCTCCTTGCACGACCCGGATCTATCCGATTGTTGCCTACTGAAAGGACAAATCCCAGGAAGGTAGTCTCAGTGACATGAAATTCACACTTCTCTGCCTACATGAACAGATGGTTCTCCACCAAGTGACAAAGCACTGTTCCGATGTGTACTTGGTGTTCCTCCAGAGAATGGGAGAAGCCTGAAGAATGTCATTGAGGTAAGCAAAGACATACAGATTAAGCATCTACTGCAACACGTCATTGACAAGAGCCTGGAATATCGCTGGTCCGTTGGTGAGGCCAAATGGCATGAACAAGTACTCACAGTGGCCAGTGGGAGTGTTGAATGCCGTCTTCCATTCATCACCTTCCCTGATGCGCACAAGTTTGGAGAAGATAGTGGCCACCTGGAGCAGCTCAAAGGCAAATGACATAAGTGGCAGTGGTTATAGTTCTTAATGGTTATAGAATTAACCCTCTGGGGTCTGACCATTTTGTGACACTGGCAGAGGTTCTGACATGCTCTTATATTTGTTCTTTTTTCAGTTACTTCAATACATATTAATGGCTAATATCACATAACACTGTATTCAGCACAAACTGGGCTACAATATTATGTAAGTAAAATGTATGTACATGTTTGTATTTTTAAGTAAATGATGTTTATGCATGGTTAGTAAAAAAAGAAAAGTTGCTGAAATAAGGCCAAGAAACACATACTAAACATTTGTTCACAAACAATAAAGTTCTCTACTCTTGTAGAGTTGAGAATGTGCTACAAAAAGATGTAAAAACCATTTTACCCACTCATTCACATGAAACAATACATTGATTTAACTTTTGTAAGACAGTTTTTGTTGTGTAAAGGCTATATGCGAGGGCGGGTCAATGGTCATGAATATTGATGATTCACACCTGAGGAGGCCCAACCCCCTAATGGCTTAGTCTGGATTGTGTTGACAAAAGAATGAGTGTGGGGTGTTTACTCAAAGAGAAAATCTTTTGCTTGTAGTTTACTAAAATAGTGTACAATAAAGTACAAAAGACTTTTATATCTGTACTTGACAAAATAAGACTTTTATTTTACCAATGGTAAAAAAACATGAACAATACAATAGAGTCAAGAGTCAAGAAGCTTTATTGTATGGAATGATTCTTTACAATATAAAAAATAAGATATAAATTTGTAAGCCATCACACACTGTAAATCTTTGAGAATGGAGTTTAAATGTCGTCATGCCATTGCTCAAAACAGTTCCTATTTAACTGAACACACATTAGTCTCAGTTGCTTTGAGAACTGAAAGAGACCTACGGCGTGTGTGAGTAGCAGGTGATGGTAAAGGTAAAGGTGATGCAGACACATTCCTAAAAAAAAAAAAAAAAAACATAATTAGTCTCATCGTGTATTTTCCAAAGTACTAAGCAACACATTAGTAATAATATATAACTAATATATACTAATATACAATATAAAAGAAAAATGGGTACATGTGGATGTACTCTTTTTTGTTCCCAGTTGCGTTGCTGCCTGCCCTCGTGCGAGTATCAGACGAAGGTGAACGTGTTGCAGCCACATTCCTAAAAAAAAAAAAATCATAATTAGTATCATGTATTTGCAAAGTACAAAGCAACACACCAGTATTACTAATACTGAGAACATAAAAAGGGGTAAATGTGGCTTACACTGGATGAATGTCGCTCGCGTTGCTGCGTGCCCTCGTGCGCGTATCAGACGCAGGTGAACGTGTTGCAGCCACATTCCTAAAAAATATCATAATTAGTATCATGTATTTGCAAAGTACAAAGCAACACAATTAATATAGTGTATTTTCCACATCAGTAATACAAATATTCTGCACGCATAATAGAAAAAAATGGTTACATCTGTACGTACTCCTTATTGTTCTCGTTGCTGCGCGCCCCCGTGCGAGCATCAAACGAAGGTGAAAGTGTTGCAGCCGGTGCAGGTGAAGACAAGAGTGATGCAGCCACATTCCTACAAAAGTTTTTAATAATTAATATATTCTCCACAGTAACAAACTTATAAAGCAATAACTAAGACAGTTAAGCATAGATGAGATAAAATAATTGGGTACAGAGATGTATATGTTTGTTAACGGGCCATTACCGGACATATTTATGGCTAAACATTAACACATGACATATCTCCGGGCACATTTACAGCTCATCGACACCACGTCGATACATTTACACCCGAACAGATAGTCACGTAAACAAGACTAGTTGAGGCATAAACACTAGTCAAAATATATTCTAAATAGTGATATTGCTATATAACATATTGTATATTCACATTACATTAATCAGCATACAGCTTAATAAGAACTAATATTTTAAGGTAAATAAAAGTTGCCAATTACGAAACGTTTCTATAAAGTCACTCTTAATATCTGCTTGCAAATAGTCTGTATACAATACAGTATATATAATTTTACATCACACAAAATTTCAACAAATGTAAGTAAAACTTACTCTTCAGAAATTATATCCTCGCTCGCGGATCAAGTCGCTCTTCAAAATACAAACGTTCGTCGTCGGAGTCCTGCTCTTCATCTTCATCTGTTTAATCTGTTAAAACTTTGTGCTTCTTACATTGGGGGCATTGATCTTATTTGCATAGCCCGCTCAGGTAATTTCCATATGAATGGCGCGCACGGCGGTAGGTGGGATCACATTAGTGGTAATGAGGTCGAGCCAGAAAAACTGTACCTCTCTTTACTTACATACAGATTACACAAAAAGACAATATTTGCTTTCGATTTTAATTACCTCATTTAAAAGTAGACATTTCAGGCTTTCATTAGACATATGTATCATGTTCGTGTGATAAGTATTGGCGGAGTTATCAGTTCATGTTTGTAACGTGTTTCAGGAAGAAGGGCAAGTTCACGGAGATGTCTGAATGCACAACCTGGTTATTTTCTTTATTTGCCAAAAGCACAGCGTTTTGTTGTTAATATGAAGGCACTCAAATAAAAGTAGACACTTCACAGTTTCGAATGATGTATTACATGTATGTGTATGACTATGAATGACGGAGTATTTTAAGTGGACTTCACGTCGAAGAGGAAAAAATGCGCCAAAGACGCACCGGTGCGTCTTTCGACCCCAGAGGGTTAAGGGCCCGATAGTCAATGCAGGGTCAGAGGGACCCATCCTTCTTACCAAAAAAAAAGAGCCCAGGGTCACATGATGTATCCATGTCAACTGGGGCAAGAGTGGGATCTGGGGGAAGGAGACAGTAAGATTGGCAATAGGTCCCCCACCCAAGAACCTGGCCACTACTAGAATCCAGAGCCAAGGGGACTCAAGCATGATAGGTGTTTGCTGTGAGGAGACCTTTCTGGCCCCTTGCTCAATGGCAGGTTTTCCTGCCTTTAGTGCAAGCACAAATCCTTTAAGATTGTTTCAGTTTTTGCACCTTGTTTTGTAACAGATAACGCCCTGCACTTGCATCCTACCTCTGTGACTCTGCTTTGTTACAGATTACCTCAGCCTCTTAAATGCAGTTCAAGGTTGCACCAGGCCATGATGGATAGTTGTCAAGCAAGCAGCAATGGTACATTCACCTAGGGTCCAAAGATGACTCGGACCATTGATGCCATTGCACAAGATAAGTATGCATATGATGCGTAAGGTAAGGCTTCCCCTGACCATGACAAAATGGTAGGGGCCATGCTTTCACAGCATTTCTAAAAAAAGGCCCAGGCTGCATTTGTTCTCTATTGTTGTCCCATAAGCAACAACAACTCATAAATGAAAATAACTAAAATTGTCCAATTAAAACCAAGACTCATTCACATAAAATATTTAGCATCCAGCATAAACATCAACACTTCAAACTTTCTTTCTGTTACAGATTTTGTGAAAATCACAAAATTCTGTTACAAGTTTTGTGAAGTTCTGTGAAGTTTTTTTGAGTGCAGAGAAAGTATTTTAAAAATGAAAGCAAACTAAAATTAGCATTTTAAGATAAAAGTTTTCAGTTTCTGCTGTTCACCTCCATGTGTTCACTTACATATTTTCGTCTCCAAATCCAAACTTCTGTGATGTTCAAGGCTAATCAGTCCAGTAAGGTTTTCTGTTCCACCAGAACCTGAAAACACAGAGAGAATACTGCCAAAATATGTACTGATAAACTTCTGTGAATGTAAAAGAGAAATATGAATCTAAAGACTCATTTATTCTCTCTCTCTCTCTCTCTCTCTCTCTCTCTCTCTCTCTCTCTCTCACCTGTTCCTCTGTGCTGTTTATGATAACCAGATCTGCTCCGCACTACATAATTTTATTTTTATAATGCCCCAGATATGAGTTTTTAACAATCAGTATATATGCATAAAATTAACTTCTAACATTTTTTCAAAGCACATTGTTCAGGTCAGATCTCTTCTGCAGTAACTGGTTTCTCTCTGTAGTCAGGTTGTTGTAACTGGTCTGTAACTTCTTTCTCTCTGTGCTCTGTGGTTTGTTGTAACGTGTCTGGAGCTGGCTGTTGTCTGTAGTTCTCTTTGCATTTGTTGTCTGTAGTTCTATCTGCTCTATACAGTGCTGCGTTCTGCTGGAGGACACAGATATTCATTTATTTGAGTGAGGAGTTAAATTCAGAATTGGGCACATCATTAATTTCTACATTATTTGAACTTTTAAATCTTGATTTTTTTTACATTTCAATTCACAGAATTTAATCAGTTCACAGAGTTTCATACAGAGATCCACTTGTGCTTTGTATTCTCCATCAAATGTGTTCAGGTGTGAGTTATGCACAGGTAATTCTAAAAGACTGAATGAAACATACTGTATAATGTACCTTGAAATACTGTACTGTACCTTGTAAAGTGTCCTTGAGCTTGGGAAAGGCGCTATATAAATTAAACATTATTATTATTATTATTATTATTATTATTATTATTATTATTATTATTATTATTATTATTATTATTATTATTAGTTAAAGTTAAAGTTAAAGAAAAGTTTAGCCAATGCGCTCTTTCTCCGTCCTCCTTCTCTCCTTCCCCCTTCTCCTTTTTCCTTGCAGTATAATTAGTACTTTTCAATTCATTTTTTTCAATTCAAGTTTATTTGTATAGCGCTTTTTACAGTTGACATTGTCTCAAAGCAGCTTTACAGAACATAATAATAGAACAAAAGGTTATTATGAAGAATAATATAAAGATTAATAGAATACAAAACACTTAAAACTTCTATGTAGTACCTTGTTTAATAATATATGTGGTCAAGTACATGTACTGCACTGGACTGTTATCCCATATAGAGTAAATTCTTCTGACTTGCTTCCAAGTGTTACATGCTAACATGCTAACAAACGAATTATTAAATATATGTGTTAATGAATATTGTGGAATATCTGTGACAAGTCAGCTTCTGTTTTCAAGTATTACATATTATAACATGTATTAACAGCCAATGTCTGTTTATAGTCGAGTCCCTGCACTGGCAGCCAGAGCTGCTGTTATAGAAAGTGAATAAATTTTATAAACATTTAATTCATTTAAATAACTAATCCAGATTAGTACTTAATTAGTACAAAATCACAATTCATTGGCATACTAACACCATGAACACACACACACACACACACACACACACACACACAGTATTTGTATAATATAGTGTAGTATAGTCAGTAAGCAAAGTCTAAACTATAAACTATTTGTGTGTGTGTGTCTCACCTGAGTTTGTAGATTCTTGCTTGTTTCTTTTCCACAGAGTCTCCAATTTCAGCTCATTTTCATAAACACCTTCTTGAGTGAGATGTGTTAAAAGCAGTAACTCCTGTGTTCATGTACACTTCCTCATTCATCTTCATTGTGCATTCGTCACTAATCCGCATCTCAGATTCAAAAACGTTTTCAAATCTTCAGTAAATCCCAAATCAGTCCTGACTGTGTATATGTGTGCATGTGTGTGTGTGTTCAATGCCACTTTAAAAGGAAGTTACAATAATGTTATTAAAGACTATGTCACGCTATGATACAGTATCTCCTGTTTCTGGATTTGTTGTATTTTTTTTTTTAATTTTTAAAAGTGTGACCAATCATGTTTTTTCCATCCATTTCTGGTTATAATGTTTATTTTTTATTTAAATGTCAGCAGGTATAAACAATCGTTCACTCCTTCATCAGCCTCTATTTATTCTCAATCTTTAAGATAATAAGATAAAAATAGGAAATCGTACAATACTCTGTCCTGAAATGTACAATCCTCTGTCTTTTTTTTGGGGGGGTGTTTGGTGGGAGTTTGGGGTGCAATTTTTGGGGGTGTGTGGTGGGAGTTTGGGGTGCAATTTTTGGGGGTGTTTGGTGGGAGTTTGGGGTGCAATTTACTTGTCTGCTGCACAATCAACCTCAACCACACTCAAGCCAGTGAACAAAACCAGAAACTTGAATTTTTCAGACCACATTTCAACAACTGCAAAATCCTATAGATTAATTCTGTATAACATTCATTCATTCATTTTCTACCGCTTATCCGAACTTCTCGGGTCACGGGGAGCCTGTGCCTATCTCAGGCGTCATCGGGCATCAAGGCAGGATACACCCTGGACGGAGTGCCAACCCATCACGGGGCACACACACTCTCATTCACTCACGCAATCACACATTACGGACAATTGTTCCAGAGATGCCAATCAACCTACAATGTATGTCTTTGGACCAGGGAGGAAACCGGAGTACCCGGAGGAAACCCCCGAGGCAAAGGGAGAACATGCAAACTTCACACACACAAGGCGAAGGCGGGAATCGAACCCCCAACCCTGGAGGTGTGAGGCGAACGTGCTAACCACTAAACCACCGTGCCCCCTCTGTATAACAACAAGCCCAAAAGGACCTCTGCTGCACCCTTCTTCCTCTCCCTCCAATGCCTTCCTGTAACCTCTTCAAATTCTAGTTCTTCATGCTCACATACCAGACCTTTTCTGAAACAGCACCCCTTCCCCTAACACTTTCCTTGAGGATCAGGTTTCCCGTTGGTTAATGAGTGGTGTCTGGTAGTGCCTACTTAGTTAGGAAGTCATGATGTCCCTTTCTTGAACCTTAAAACTGACTGTGGTGGAATGATCTTTAAGCTTCAAACCAGACAGCAGTATCTGTCACTATCACTAAAACGGCTAAAGACCCACCTCTTCTGCGAACACTATACTTCATGCCTAACATATAATGCCCCACTCCATAAATCAAAAAAGGAAGAAAGATACGGTATATGTACTTACGTTACAGCACTACAGCTCCTCTAGCAGTCAATTTGAATCTTGCATGGTAGCAATTCTTGTATTTTGTGCTCTGGTTGATATATTGTCCCTGTGTACAAACCTCACCTTCACCCATGATGCATTTCTGATCCAAATGGCAGTGCAGCAGTAGCATGCAGCGGCCACTCCGGATACCAAAACATTCGGGCCTCACAACCAGACTATGTAACAGTTTCTTCCATTAACACTCAAGGACTGAACTAACACACACACACACAAACACACACATTACTGTACATCTTTGTGCTCAGTCTGCAATTTTTCCTCATCAGGCTTTTCTTGATGGAGCAGCAGTTTGACACCCACATTGTTTACACTTGCGCCCTGGCGCATGGTACATTAAGGATTTAGATGAGTGAGGAGAATTATGAAAATGTAGAAGTAGCAGCAGATAATAAAGTGACTCCAGTGACAGCAAGCAATCAAATGAAGATGTTCGTGTGAATGAGGACAATTTATAAACCCAGAGGGCTGGAAGCTTCAAGCAGTGTGAGAGCTCACAATATATTTAATTTAATTTTCTTGTGTAAAATCTAACGATTCATTAATAAAAAAAATTATCAAAAGATATGTGAAATTGAAGTAAATGGATTTGTTTAACGTTTACAAGACACTGTGTTATTGTAACTGAAAGCAGTAACCAATTTCTTTCTCTCTCTCTTTCACTATTTTTAAAAATATGCAAATTATTTCAATTAATATGCAGAAAATGAAATGTAATTTACATGTGCTTTTAGATGCTACATAAACGTGTTATATGGATATTAATCAGACCTTAATGACAGGCAAGAAGTTAAAAATTCATGTCACAATTTATCACTGTGATGTATAAAAACATGCAGAAAAAAATGCAGAAGTGCACCTTTAATATTAAGTTTCACTCTTTAGCACACACACACAGAGCTTAGTTCTGGTGGTTAAGGTGTTGGACTACCGATCGGATGGTCATGAGCTCGACTCCCAGGTCCACCAAGCTGCCACTGCTGGGCCCCTGAGCAAGGCCCTTAACCCTTAATTGCTCAGCTGTGTAAAATGTAAGTCACTCTGGATAAGGGTGTCTGCTAAATTCTGTAAATGTAGAATGTAGTTCTCCCTCTCAGCACTCACTTCTTCCTCTTCGTACCTCTGCCACTGCTCACTGCAACAGAAGAAAATTCATTAGTATTTTTTAAGCACGAGTGATTCCAGCTACTCATGTTCCTCGGCTCTGCTGTTATTTCACTAAATCTAAAGTTTTTCTATGCATAAACTGAGTATAACTGCATTTGGTAAAGGTATCTCGTAAGATCTGCAATGTACAGTGCCATTACAGTGCTGTGGATCAAATTCAACATCCTCAGTACAGACAAAGTCCAGTTACAGACCAGACAACAATGTGACTAAAGAGTGAGACCAGTAACAGACCAGATGTAAAACAGTCCATTAAATAGACTTTTCTCCTGATTTTAAGTAGTTTCAAGAAAAGATGAAACGAATGGTTTTCAAATCCCCCTTTAAAATAAATTACATTTCTCTTGGATTCTTTCTCTGTTTCAGTAACCGTCAACAGACCTGATAATACTGTACACTAACTCTTTACCTCCCAAAATTTAGCATCACAAATTTAATCTGAAATGCAAAGTAGATTAAGGAAAATACAGAAACATGTCTGTAATGTACTCACGTAACCTTGTGGTCCGCAAACACTGGACAACCGGGATAGAGTCAAAGAGCATTGCTCAGTCGGATACTGTCGCAGTTCCGTGGCCTTGTGTTTGAGAGTTTTCTTATTTATGACCAGTAGTCAGATTATCAGTCATTATAATTCATCATTTAAGGAAAATATTTAAATGTCTAAAATAGACATTTTGTCAATGTGTTTCAATCTCTTTTATTACATGTCAATATCCATGTGAGTTTAAAATGATTTAAACAAACAGAAAGCATATGTAATTACAAAAAAATAGATAAGAACTTTAATAGACTTTATTGGAAAGTGAAAAAATATATAATTCTAGTAAGTACAGCTTTAAAGTCAGATCAGAAAGTATCTTTAGACATATATGTATTTTATAGTATGTAAATTAAAGCTAGCTCATATTAATACGACTGCAATAGTTATATTTTAAACTATATTTAAAAAATAGTTATATTAAACTTCAGAAACAGATAACAAAAAAAAAACAGGTTTTAAAAATGAATGTTGCAATTTTTCTAACAGGTCATGGATGTTTGGTCCTATTATTGACAAGCAGATACACATCAAGTGAAAATTTCCATATGCAGAACAAGGAAGATATTTTCATGAGAAGTCACTGCTTCTTGGTCCCTTCAGTACATAAAACAACAAGGACAAGTACAATTGCACAGTTCCAAATAATGTGCATGTGTGCAAACTTGTGCAAAACATCAAACAAGACAGTGTAATACATCACAATGCAATACACTATAGAATTAAATATACAGAGATGTTCAGTTGAATGAGTGTTTGTGTGTGTGTGTGTGTGTGTGTGTGTGTGTTGATGTCAGGCAGATACAGTACAGTATACATCAAAGAAACTTTCCATATGAAAAGAAACTACAAGAGAAATAAATAAATATAATAAATATAAATAAAGGGAAAGAAATAAAGAAATTATAAATGCCACAAAAACAAAGTTGTTTTGTTGTGTTACTCACAGGAAGATATCCATCAATTGAACTTTTCATATGCAAAGCCAGGGAAATATTTTCATGAGAATACACTAGTGTCTGAAAGACCTTTTCATCTCCTATAAATATCAATGAAAGTTTGTGTGCATTATGAAACTGAATTCTTGCGTTAAGCTCAGAATCACACAATTCCCAAATACTGCCTAATAAATAAAAAAGTATTGTCTACATACTGGTGCCTAAGACTCACCTCCTTCAAAATAATCAAACTGTGTTGCTTTGCAACCTGAAATAAAGAAAGCCACAACTTTATTTTTCCAGCTGTATTTACTCAGTGCTGCTTATAACATCCATTTGAAAGATATAACAGCAACAGGTCAGGAACAAACAACAAATATAAAAAAAAAAAAACAGAATCACTGAGTTGGATAATGGACTACTCCCCTGTAATGACTGGTAAACTTAATCAGGTGTAGCTAATCATCATCACAATGGCACACCAAGCCATTCCAAGAGCTATTCATGGAGCATTTTAGGCCATGGTTGTGAAACTGAAGCAAATAATCAACTGCGGGTAGCAAGGCACTGTCTCTGGGATAAAATTGTGGACAGGCACAGGTCAGGAGATGGATACAAAACATTTAAAGGCTTTATCAATCCCCAGAAGCACAGAAAAGTCTATTATTAAGAAATGAAAGGTGTTTGATACAACTGAGACCCTCTCTGGATCAGGATGGCTCACCACACTGGATGGAACAGCGAGGAGGAAACTGGTCAAAGAGGGTACCAAGAGGACTACAGCAGCAATTTATGACAATGTGGGGTCATTGTGTTAATAGAACAACAATATCACAAATTCTCCACAAGTGCAGCTTGTATCAGAGGGTTGCAAGAAAAAAAATCCACTCCTCAAGAAAGGCCACATGGAGCCATGACTAAGTTCTTCCAAAATGCACCTTGAAGATTCTGAGACCAAGTGGAAAAAGGTGTAATGGTCCGATGAGACTACAACTATATAGTCAAATATAGATTCCCTATATTTGTGATCACACCCTCCAGTGTCACCCATACTGTATGAGGATGGGTTTCCCTTTGAGTCTGGTTCCTCTCAAGGTTTCTTCCTTTACCATTCAAGGGAGTTTTTCCTTGCCAATGTCCCCTGAGTCATCTCAGACTTGCTCATTGGAGATAAATACAAACACATTTAAATATATTTAATATTAATCTTTATATTAGTCTTTATATTAAACCTTCTGTTTTATGTTTATGTTCTGTAAAGCTGCTTTGAGACAATGTGAGTTGTTAAAAGCGCTATACAAATAAATTTGAATTGAATTGAATTGAACTATTTGGCCTCAACACCACTATGGTGTTACCAAGAATGGTATGTCTGAAAAAAGCCAATACAGTAAAGCATGGAGGTGGTAAGATCCTGTAGTGGTGGTGTGTCTCTGCAGCAGGATCTAGAGCACTTGTCAGAATAGAAGGAATAATAGATGGGGCAAAATAGTGTCAAATCCTTGAGGAAAACCTGCTGCCTTCAGTCAGAAAGTTGTCCATGGGAAGAAGGATCACCTTCCAACACAGCAGAGGCCCAAAGCACACAGCAGATACAGTGAACAGAGCCAGATTAGTCAACCACTACCCCCAGTAATCTGGCTCAAATGTTTAAGGCTCTGGGTTGTTGATATGATATGGTGGTAAATTGAGCAAGGCCCTTAACTCTCTCTGCTTCAGGGGTACTGCATCATAGCTGCCCCTGCGCTTTGACCCAAAACACCTCAGTTGGGATATGTGAAGAAAAGAATTCCACTGTGTTGTAATGTATATGTGGCTATAATAAAGGCTTCTATGCCCCCAATTTCATTCAATAATCACCCTCACAATTCAATCAATATCTAAAATTCATGGATTAGGGGAATTTTGTATACACACCGGCATTCACATTGATACCCCGCAAATTATTACACCAAAATAAAATGTGCAACTGGTCTAAACTTTAGACATTTTTCAAAGAAGTCACCTCTGTATGGTTCCTTTGTTTCCATTGATATACATCATTGAAACTTTGCATGTACTTGTGTTTAAAGGTGCAGTGGTAACATCTATGTTCTAACATCTACATAGACCGAGAAGTAGTGCAGTGCTTTGAAGAGTCTACAATACATCAGCAATGCCTGAGAACATTTACGAAGATGTGAACCACATTATGGAGCTTCAGTGTTCCGAGGATGCGTATGTGAATATTTTTGCGAATGCCGATGCTCTTAAATATCACAATACCAACACTGAAAGGGAGAACAGCAAAACAACGAAGAACCCGCAAGTTCAACACACAGGTACGCAAGTTTTAAAGTTTGCATGTCTTAATGACAAAATGTAAACTGCAATTTTATCTGTGATCCATATGAAATATTTATTTCTCTTACGGAAATGCCATTTAGGTGGAACTTTCAAATGATAATTCTACAGAAAAAGAAAGAAAGAAAGAAAAAGAAATATAAAATGCATACATGTTAATGTATACTGATGAAATTGCTTCCAAAAGCAAATGTTTCTAGAGATTTAAATAAATAAGTGAATAAATAAATAAATCCACTTTGGAATCAAATGTCTTGTAGAAATTTCAAAAACAAAATAAGGGTGAAAACATCTCAAACTGGTTCAAACTCAAAAAATTGAGTCACAGAGAGATTTAAATTTATTTGGGACAAAAGAAAAATGTATTTTTGTCATTTTAATACTTAAGAGTAAAAGAACCAAAAAAGCTTGTAATTCAATCCACTTTACCCTGGACCAGAAAAATACATCTTGCAATTTCAATTGATATTCTAACTTCAGTACTTCTAGCAACAACAAATTCACTCACTTAAACTAAAAACCAGTTTGAGATGATGTCTGTTCTTGTACGATGGTCTTTCACAAGTTTAACTCAACAGGGTGTAATTCTTTTACGCTTGTTATGTCAAAACAATAAAATGACAATAATTAAATGGGCCACAGTGATAATGCACATTTTTTTTGGACCAAATGCAGGATAGATGTGTTTGACCAAGTAAAATTAGAGTTGAATAACATTAGCATTGAAAAAACTCCCAGCATCTACAACCACAAGTCAGTCACATAACCATGTTACAATTTCTTCTGAGTTTGACTACTGGTGGTGAATGCAGTCATTCTTTTGCAGGAAACAACTCTACCTGGAAAAGATGTTACACAGTGACTGCAGTGTGTGTGGGGCTGCTGTGTGTTCTCCTGCTGACCGCCATAATAGTGCTGTCAATCAAACTGAGCAAACAGAATACAGAATACAACAACCAGACAATAGAGACAAACCAGTTACAGACCAGATACAACAACCAGACAATAGAGACAAACCAGTTACAGAAACAGAAAGATTCATTTCAGAAGAAATTGACCAGTGTGGGTGAGTAAAATGAAACATTATATGATTAGAACTGATCCGTGGAGTCTGATGGCATACAATATTCAAATGCACTTTCCGTGAAGCTTTGTTTACATTTACAAATTCTTTACCTTATATACTGTAGTTTGTCGCTTTATTTTAGTCTGTTTAGGAAATACACAAAACCAGGACACTTCAACTACAGATAGAATCATTCTTCTTAATTTTCCAATGCATCGCCGTTATCCACCGTCAAACCGTTCCCGTACAGGACAATGTACAAAATAAACATGTGCAGTGTAGAAGACAGAATAAATCTATACAACAGAACATGAACCTGAACAAACAGACCTTGCAGTTTATAAGTCCACTTGAGGACTTAATGAGCAGTACATCTGTATCACATTTCTACAGATAGATAAAGATAAATTATTGCCAGTTTTACAACTGGCTGCCATTTTTGAGCTAGTTTCAAAACAATCCGTAGCAGCATCAGTAAAAGTGACAGCATAGCATTAATAACATTTAGGCATTAAACTGAATACAATCAAAATTCACAGTCAACTGTGAACTTATTTATATAGTCTAAAAAGAATTTAATATTTAAATTAAGACTTTACATTTAACAGTTCACCTTTAAACCATTAATTGGTTTAAAGGAAATCTAGGGGGCCCAGCGGTGGCAGCTTGGTGGATCTGGGATTCTAACTCATGACCTTCTGATCAGAAGTCCAACACCTTAACCATCAGCCTGTGAGGGCTTAGCAAATAATTCCAAACAGCTTCCTATTTACATCTCACAGGCAAAACAACAAGAAGTTAATTGGGTTCCAAACTTTAAACATTAAATTTCTTCTCCTGAATGTATTCATTTATTAATTTATTCATTGAATCCCTCTCAGGATGGACTTTGTTTCAGTCCAGCCTTTACTATATCTCAACTGAGATGAAGAACTGGACTGAAAGCAAAGAGGACTGCAGAAAAAGAGGAGCAGACCTGGTGATCATAAACAGCAAAGAGGAACAGGTACTTCTGCATAGTTCAGCATTGTTTTAGTTATAATACAAGACTGTGTGTGTGAATATTGAACAAATACATCGAGTACATTGAGTTTCCAGATTGCACTGTGATAATCAGGTTTCTGTCACCTCAACAGACTTTTGTGGAAGAGTTCAACAAGAAGCGTGGTAATTATATTGGTCTGAGTGACCGTGACAAAGAAGGCACTTTTAAATGGGTGGATGGAACGGCACTGAACACTTCGTAAGAGTTTATAGGTTTATATTTATTTTACACTACACTGGATGGTACATTATTCATTGAAAAAAATTCTTGCTCAGTGTATCTGATGCAGTCGACCTTTTCTGATGAGGACGTGATGGTTCAGTGGTTAAGGCTTTGGATTACTGTTTAGAAGGTCAGGGTTCAAGCCCACAAGCCGCTGAGACATCAACGTTGGGTCCTTGAGCAAGGCCCTTATCCTCACTTGCTCCAGGGGGGCCGTAATATGGCTGACCCTGCGCTCTGACCCCAGGCTCATAATAACCTGGGATATGTGAAAACTTAAAGCATTTCACTGCATGTCTGTGTATGTGACAAATAAAATTTTAATTTGAATTCTGTGTTGTTCCAGGTACTGGTCAAGTGGAAATCTCTTTTCAGATTTGGATGACTGTGTTGTAGCTGGGCTTAACGGATCTAAAGGATGGTTTGACAGACCTTGCAGCGAAACGTACTACTGGATCTGTGAATAAATTTCTCAGATATCAACATTAGACTATCATTACTTACAATTACACATATAGCAACTGTAACCATACTATTCAGTAACAACTATATAATCTCCTTTGAATAAAAAAAAAATAAAGTCAGATCCAGTTCAGAATTATTTTATATGTTAAAAAAAGACATTATGATTAAATGTATGGGAGAAATGTAACATTTAAATGGAATTAAATTCATTTTAATGAAATAAAATAATATATACTGTATATTTTAACAAAATAATGACCAGCACCCGATGAAGATTTTATAATATAAAGTTGAGTCCATATTCTCTCAACATACAGAAGAATAAAGAGATAAAACATAAAATATTTTGGCATTCATAATTCAGACAATAACTAAAAAAACAAGTGCTCTGAAAACGCTTTGACATCTGGCTTTGAAAAGTACAACTTTGCCACTGGTTATATTTCTAATGCATGTACATTTTTTTGTTTGTGTTTGCATATTCATATGTTACATTTCATATGCAGGTTTAAAATTTATGTTGGGGAGTTTTACAGCAAAATATGGTGTATACACAGTACAAAACATCAATTTGCATATGTGCTGATGGTGAATGGTTTTATTTACATACTCGTGAATAAAATAATAAATAAGTGGTGATTATTTGCAATTTTATTTCCTGTCATCTATTTTTCTGTATATAACAAACAATAAAATAATTAAAATAATTAATTTGTGTTATTTTTTTTAATTATTTTTATGTACAGAAATTAAGGGTTTTATCCAAAAAAATAAATAACTAATTAAAATAATAATAAAATAAAATAAAATCTTAGGAATCTGAATAGATTTCTGTTGTTAAACTCTGATTAGACAGAAATATCACTTATGGGTCCAAAAACCAGTACACAGAAACTCTCACAATTCATCCTCCATTTAGAGGGATGTACTGTTACTAGTAACTCGACAGTGAAAGACTGGGTGTTATATTAGACAGCAACTTGTCTTTTGAAAATCATATCTCCCATATTAAAAAAAAAACAGCCTTCTTCCACCTTAGAAATACTGCCAATGTAATGTTCTGAGTTTTGTGTTCCAGCAAACTTTAGTGTCTTTTATTTTGAAAGAGATTATATTTTAAGGTATTTAATTATTTTTGGAATTTCATATGTTTTTCTTATCAATCCATTTCATTTTCATTATTAATTTTTTTTTTATATGGCACAAGAAAAAATGTACTTTGTAAAAAATGAGCAGTTTATATTTGAGTGACGTCACTTAGTGGCGCTGTCGCGTCCGACTCTCTCAGTTCTACATGTGACTGAAGAGAGTCAGGTTGGTTTCTTAGCATCTCCAGATAACGATTAATAAAAATGTAAACAGAGTTAAAAATATTAGTCAATATCAATGTTAGAAGTGTTAAAAAGATGGATTGAGTGCATATATTTGGTTTTCTATGAGAATTCAGATGCATTTATTAAGTTTTAGAAACGAACGGCCTTAATCTGTTTGTTTAATGTTGCCGCCCGCATGGTAATTTGGAGTGCGCGTTTCTCCATTAATATGGATTTTAAATACAAAATTTTGGTGGATTGAGTCTGTAGAAATGCTATGTTGTTGTTTTTTTTACTTTAATTGAGTGTGTGTAATTTTTATTTAAGTCGTATATTGTGTATATTTAACCAACTGAGACCCAGATTTTGAGTTTGCAGTCACTGTGTTAATGCAAGACAGGGATTAATCTGTTTGTCTCACATCCTTCAGACTGTTTGTGAGAGGGTGTGTGTGTGTGTGTGTGTGTGTGTGAGAGAGAGAGAGAGAGAGAGATCCCGTGTCTTTTGTTTATTAAACTGCAGGTACAGTATGTAAACCACAAACCGCTATATGATCACATAAATCAGTGAAATTGGCTAAATATTGTCTGATGATAAATGTGTTTCCTGTTAAGTGTAATGTTAAAGTAAAGGAAAAGTGTACATGTTGTATTCATTTTAATTTGTTCTATAATTTTTGTTTATGTATATTTGTGTAAGAAATGTAATGAGACCAAAGAGACTGATTATGAAATGGACTTTATTCAGGAGGCTCTCAGTTCTACATGTGACTGAAGAGAGTCAGACAGACTGTTGGTGAGAGGATGTGTGTGTGTGATCCCGTGTCTTTTGTTATTAAACTGCAGACGTGCTTCACCAAAGGGCCTGGAGTCGGTGTGTCATTTGTGGTGCTGGGTGAAATCCGCTACAAATTTGGTATCATCTCACAGAAGGAAAGCATGCCAAAAGCAAATCATGTAAAAACCCCATCTGGAGAGGCAAGTTTACATTCAAGCCCCTGTAGAGTTTGTAAGGCTTCTGATCATACAACAAAGACACACTGATTTAAAGAGGGCCTGTGTTTCAAATGTTACAAGACTGGGCACAGGCTTTGAATGCCCCAAACGAAAGCCAATGAAACCAGAAACCATCAGAGGTTCCTCTGATCCTGAGCGGCCTTTAAACAGTCTGTTGATGTACTGTACTTGTTGCATGCCTTTTATGTAAGTTCCTCAAACCAGAATTTGTCTTCTCAAAACCGAATATAATCTTTCAAAGCATGCCACACCATCTCAATGGGATTCATATCCGGTGATTCTGGTGGAGTCTTTACCCAGTTAATACCCTATGCGGCAATGAATCTGCTTGCAGCAGTGTGCTTCGGATGATTGTCCTGGAAAAAATGGTGGTGGACTCCGAAGGTTTCCCGAATATATGGGGAAGCAGTTTCTTTAATAATAGCATCTTCGAAGAAGACAAAGCGATCCAAGGCCACAGTTATTTCATCCGCAAAAATGAAATCGGTAAATGTATCATTCTCTGCAATGCATTTTTGCGCTTGCTCAAGTTGCTTCTCTTTATTTTTATCTCTGATCATGGGACGATGATAAGTTTTACCATACCTCCACCCAAGTCTTTGCCTGACCCTGCGGATTGAACGCTCACTGATGTCCACTGCTTTGTTACGCCATAGCTGTTTTGTCACAGAGCTTGCCACCATTTCATCGTTTTGGCTAGTTATGTTCTCTATGGCTGCAACAATGTCCCTAAAAGCAAAACATGAAATACATATTCGACAACGGACACAACAAATGTGTCATAGTAGAGTTAGTGATAGCACCGAGAGGTCTCTTACTGATTAATTTTGCGAGGTTTGCGTTTGATGGTTGTTCGTTCTTTGTAATGTCTTCTGATTGTGCTCAGTGTTGCTTATACACCGACAGAATTCAGATGGCGGTTTATTTCCCGAGTTGATTTTCCAGCAGATCTCATCACCCTGATGTCTTCGGAATGAAGCTTGCTTATCTTGGTCATTTTGAAATGTCTTCACTCTACATGTGGAAGGACTGTATTTATCTACAGAGATCTCACAGTGTCAGTAGGGGTGTGGAATAAGTGAGAATGGAAAATCTTAGATTAGTTTGATGGCCCATTAACAACTCAAGCTTAATTGTAGTATAGTATTCAGGTCATAACCAATTTATGGTCTCTTTGTTGCTAGGAAATTCCACCCCACCTTGCGTGACTGGAAGCTTGTAAGTGACAGAATTAACAAGCTTCTCAGAAAGAAGCGATTAAGTTTTCCTCTTTTTTAAAATGCTGTAAATATCTTTTTTAACTTGTATGATACAACGTTGAAACAAATGGTGAATGGTAAACGGTTGGAAAGGGTCAATAAAATAAATGTTTTATGACATTGTAATTTGTGAATCATTCAGAAAAAAATGTAAAAACTAATTTTATGAAAATACTTATATTTAAAAATTTAAAAAATGTAATTGATCGAGTTAAATAGACACATGCAAATAAATCATCTTTGTACCTTTTTTCCCTTTTTCAAAATAAATGTCCTTTTGGTAAATATTTTAAACAGTCAGTGATGTAATCAGAACAGAGAAACAAAAATGAAAATGACCAATTAATACAACAGCTACAGATATACTGTTTGTTTTTTGATTATCATAAACAGCTGTCATACAGTGGTTTTAAAATTTGGGTCGCAGGTAGAAAGCAGATGTGTCTTTTCCTTTATGAGAAAAAATGAACACAAACTATATTACAGCTAAATATTTATTTTTTTGAATAATAATAATAACAAATTGAATAACATGGTTTAGGCTTGTTAAGTACAAATTTACAGAACATCGATCAATACAGAACACAGCAGTGTCTTAATGAAATTAAAATTAACCAGTATTTGTGCACCTGTAAATGTACAAAACGAATGCAATACAGAAGGCAATGCATAGTAATATAGGGCATTTGCAAAAATATATATGTAGATAAATTAAGGTGTAAGTATGAAAACAAATGAATCATGATCTAGTCTAAATTAAGCTGGAGAGAGAATTTTTAGTCATTTAGATTTTTTTTCATCATTTCAGAAAAAGCTTAACTGCTACCCATAACAACTTACATTATATCGTGTGTGTTTTTTGGTCGAAAATATGTAGAAATATATGCGGGTAAAAAAGTACAGAACAAGAACGTTTAGCTCACACGGAGTGAATGAAAAGCCGTTAATAAAGCAGACTCTCTGTAGAGGACGTTCTGAAACAGTTGAGTCGGCAGATGATCATCACGTTTATAATGTTTCACGCGGATAATGTTGATTTGCAGCCGTAATTAAAAAAGTAAGACCATAATGTACCACTGTAACAATGATATAAAATAAATATCTCTAAAATAAATGATTAAAGTAACTTAAAATCTCTTAATCTCACTTATATTATGCCTAACTTGAACTGTGATTTCCTTTATATTTTACATTGCTATTATTTGAGTAAATGTAGGCAACATATAATAATAATAATAATAATAATAATAAGAAGAAGAAGAGCAAATGTTAATTTAAAAAATCCCATAGCCAACGGTGTTTCATACATCTTTATCATTATATTTTATTGTGGATGTTTTCTCACAATTCTGAAGTAATGTGAAGTAAAATAAAAAATCTAAAATTTTTAAATGTAAATTAATAATATAAACATATTATACAATCTTAAACCTTTGAGAAACAGTGTTCTTATGCGCCACCTGGTGGATATTCTGTGAAGCGAAACACATTAAGGTGATTGCTAAGATAGCCCCCCCGAACAGAAGTGCAGAAAGCTGCGGTACGCTGTGGCACGAATTGCCGAATGCCGCGGTAGAAGACGCGCATTCTTAAAGGCCACATCTGTACAATATGCAGCAAAATGTCAGAATACTCAAAAACCGGTAAAATATCTTGTGGTGTGAATGTTCAGCAGTTAATTCCTGGCGAAACTAACCAGATTTTCTTGACAAAGAACAGGAAAAACTAACAAAAACAGAACAAACACTGAGGAGCTAAGCAGTGAGGCTGCCATCTTCCCAGCCTCTGCAGACTCTGCAGTTGTGAGGACGCAAATCTACACACTGCATGACCCTTTTCTCCGTTTTGAAAAATATTTATTGTTTCAATTTATGTTTTTGATACAAATTACCACTTTAATTTTAGGTGGTAAACTTTAAAGTTTATTTTAACTTACAACGGTTATTTCTGACCTGCACAAAATGAGTGATAAAGGAATGAGTACAGAGCAAGTATTGAGAATAAAGTGAGGCCTGATGCAGATGAAGACTAGAATATAGCTCTTGTGACTTTCATGACTATGTACTCTAAGTGTATTCAGGGAGTGTCAGAAATACAACAGGAAGTAGGGTTTGAACATAACAGCAACATACAGTCACTTAGGCAGTGTTTCTTCAGACAGCCACTCTAAATGTAGTTTTAGACAATTATATACCAGTACAAGAGAGTTTATAAGGACTGATAACTACAGCAGTAAAAGATCAGGATTACTGTAAAGAGAAGAATGGAGATGAGTGATGAGATTTATGCAAATATGGAAGAAGCAGATGATGATGGAGCTGATTCCAGTGACAGCGAGCAATCATATGAAGATGTTTATGTGAATGAGGACAATTTACAGACACAGAGGCCTGGGAGCTTCCAGCATTCTATGAGCTCAGGTGAAATACATTCACACTCAGAAATATGTCTGCATTTTACCATTTGCTTAAATGAATTTAAATGTGTGAAAAATGTAACCATCTAATGTAATGTAGCCATTAAAAATAATGTGTAAAAAAGTACAATTTAACTTAATCAATTTTGTTTTATAAAACAACACTAAGTTCAAACACACACAAACCAATAGCAAATAATATAAATAGCAAATGAGATAGCGTAACATCAACAGCAGGGGCGAATATATGTCTTTGCATACAATAATATAAACATCATTATGCACTGTAAACAATACAATACAAAAATGGTAAAGTTAATAAGGAATGATTTGATGTATTTCCCCTTACTCTTCCATTGCCTCTTTGGCTGTGACTGGCATCTTGTTAATTTTTCGAATTCATCATTTAACATCTTCGACTATGTAGGTTGTAAGAGTGTGTGAGCAAGTATCTCTCTCTCACTCTGTCTCTCTGTCTTTCTCTTTCTCACCCAAACACACACACTGAGTGAAAACAAGAGAGTAGCATAAGGAGTGTGGTAACTCAGAGTATGTTGCTGTTTTAGCGTTTAACTTGCTGGCATGGTGTGCAAGTTGTGTCACATAAGTGCAGCCCCGACTGCACTTACATCTCAGAGTATGACACCTTTGTTGTCGCATTTCTCAACTGTAGCAGCAGAAGAGATTTTACAACTCATCCTGTCTTGCAATCCTACCTCCTGCCCATTGGATCCACTCCCTTCCACTATGCTCCAGACCATCTCGCAAGACCTTCTGCCCTTCATTTCCACTATTGTCAATAGATCTATAGCATCTGGTCAGGTACCAACTACTTTCAAGAGAGCAAGGGTTATTCCCATCCTAAAGAAACCTGCTCTGGATCCATCAGACATCAGTAACTACAGACCGGTATCACTTCTCCTGTTTCTTTCAAAAATTCTTGAACGCATTGTCTATAATCAACAGTCTGTCTATCTCTCACAGAACAACCTCCAAGACCCCAACCAGTCTGGCTTTAAGGCAGCTCATTCCACAGAGACAGCCCTTTTGGATGTTTCTGAGAAACTACATGCTGCTAGATCAGCCAAACTGTCATCCGTCCTTATCCTCCTTGACCTTTCAGCAGCATTTGATACGGTCAAGCACAAGCACTATCCACCCTCAGGAGTCTTGGGATTTGCGGATCAGCTTGGGAATGGTTTGCTTCCTACCTGGAAGGACGTTCATATCAGGTAACATGGAGGGGAGTGACATCTGCTCCACGCAGACTCTCCACTGGGGTCCCCCAGGGCTCAGTACTTGGTCCTCTTCTTTTCTCCCTGTATACTCACTCTCTTGGTGAAGCTATTTCCTCACATGGGTTTTCTTACCACTGCTATGCTGATGATACACAACTTATCTTCTCTTTCCCACCCTCAGATACCACAGCTTCTGATCGGATCTCGGCATGTCTGGCACAAATTTCATCATGGATGACTGCTCATCAGTTAAAGCTGATGGATGGATGACTGCTCATGGATGACTGCTCATCAGTTTTTTGGCCTACAAAGCCAAAAATGGACCAGCTCCCTCTTACCTCAAAGCCCTCATTACTCCTCGCACTGCACCCCGCACCCTCCGATCTACCAGCACTGCTCGGCTGGTTCCACCATCTCTCAGGGTAAGAAGCAAGTATACTACAAGACTCTTCTCTGTTCTGGCACCAAGGTGGTGGAATGAACTTCCCCTAGAGGTCCGGACAGCTGAGTCACTGGCTATTTTCAAGCGGTGGTTGAAGACCTACTTATTCAGGAAACACTAGCACTTCTTTCCTTATCTTTTGCATTTAAAAAAAAAAACAACCTTTGACACTTTTTCACTGTAACTTTGAACAAATGTTTTAAACTCATGGTAACTTAAGTATGAAACTTAGTGAGCCAGCATTAATGTATTCAATGTTATAGATTTAAGCACTTATGTACGTCGCTCTGGATAAGGACGTCTGCCAAGTGCTGCACATGTAAATGTACTGAAGTGTGTTTTTGTGTTTTTCATCTTCTAATCTAATGAATCAAAAATGAAAGTGTTATCACGGTCATTGGGACACAATGACTATTGTCATTGTCATGTTTGGAGGACAAAAGGTGAGGCCATTAAAGCCAACGGTTTTACCAACGGTTCTTTTGCACCTGACGGCTTTAAACAAAGGTAGGTGACACCGTAATGGTTAGGACTTTTCAGATAAAACACACAAATCTACACAGTCAGTCATTAACACATTACTATGAGAATCAGTTCAGTGATTTCTTACTCAGTGGTCAGTGGTGTGTCGTATTACCAATTCGACACTCCCTCAGTGTCATTCAGACCAATCTAAGCTTTTCCACTGTACAGCAATTTACTGAAAAACACCTGTCCGTGTTGGAATAAAATATTAGAATTAATATGCGTCAGTCTGTCAATTAGTCTCTCTCTCTCTCTCTCTCTCTCTCTCTCTCTCTCTCTCTCTCTCTCTCTCTCTCTCTCTCTTTTTACCTGTTCTTCTTCATTATTTATAATCACAGGGTCTGCTCCTCTCCCCCTGCAGTCCAGTATGCTCTTAGTCCAGCTCTTATCTACAGGATTCTGAAATATATATTCATCTTTGATCCAGAGAATTTCAATAAAAATGGTGAAGAAAAAATAGTTATGACTCAATATGAAAGAAAAGGTACAGTTAGTCGGGTTAGAAAAAATGTCATTCATTAATATACACTATTCAACTATAAAACATAACAGTTAATGTTGTGATGGTGAGATCACATAAATAAAACCAGCCACAACCAAAATTAACAGTTTAAATAATTTTACCCCGTAGATTTCTCTGGGTATTCTGACCATTATACCTGAAGACAGCCAGGATTCTCCACAAGCACTGCTATTGGAGGCTTTGCACATTCTAGAAGATGCCAGAGAAAAAGATGATCTCAAATCTTTCATATGCCATGTGCTCATGTTTTGGGATGTTACTGTACATGCACAAAATTTAGATCCCTTCACAAATACAGAACGCCAGAACCAAAGCTACAGTCACTTCTGTACAGTCAACCTGCTGCGTAAGCTTGTGCTTGCACAAAAGTCAAGATTCTTTTGCGCTACTGAATGGCAATGTTTGGTATACTGTTGTGTCTGAAGACAAGTGAAGAAAAATAAGTTTTGCATGAGTTTAGTTAATTAGTTATTTCATTTTTGTGAAAAATAAAAAGTCTGTAGAGTTTACTTGAAATTTTTAAGAAAATCTGTTTCCTAATATTTTGCGAGTAATGTGAAATAATGATATTGATTATACGTAATTATATAGTTTTCTTTACTAATTTAAGTATTTCAAAGCAAATTTTAAGTAACGTGAATTTAATATACTTTTCAGTGTAAATATATTTACATCAGCCAGTAATAAAATGCAAGAATAAAAGTATACTTAATATTTAGGCATTAAATGCTTTAAGGCAGAGGCCGAAGCAGAAGGAGTAGCATCCATATGCATAGTTTTATTCAAAAACATTAACATACAACCAAAAACTTGAGAGAATAACAGGAAACAGAAAGGGTTTGATAGCTAGGATAGCAATCATCATGGCAAACAAATCCAAAACACAGACTCAAACCAGAGGCATCCACTTCTTCTATGAAGGGAAGATCAGGATGAAAGTGCCTGAGGATGGGGACCATTGTGAATCTTTTCTTGAGATCATTCGAAAGCTTTATTTGTGGGTTCACTCTAACAGAGTTACTTAGGTTTATGCTGTAAAAGAAAGGTATGAGGGGAGGCCACTATGCTGTTATTTTTGATGAAGTGATGGTAGAAGTTCGCAAATCCCAAAAACCTCTGTTTTCCTTAATTGTCATGGGTCTGGGACAATCCGTCATGGCTTTCACCTTAACCGTTACCATTCCACCCATTGATGGCTTATGGTACAATGGAACTCACACTTCATGGCTTTAATAAACAAATGGTGCTGTACGAGGTGGAGAAATCAGTTGGCAGGAAATCAGTTTTTACTTACTGTTATGTGCACTGCTACATGGTTTCTGGAAGCTATTTTTTTATGCTGAACTATTGCACGGACTGTAACAAGAGCCCTTACAAAAAATTTTACTATGTTTATCAAACCTAGGATTGTCCAAATGGAAAATGATCTAATTTTACTTCTACTGTGTTCTCATAAGTCGTGAAGATGCTGCACCAAATGTCAAGTCCCTTGTGTGTCACATAAATATGTTGAAGCTATTTCTAGATCGTGAAATGTCTGGGGATATTTTTCCAGAACTTGCACCAGGTTAAAAGAAATCTACTGTAGCAGTAGTGTCTGTTAATGAGACTTCATACTCCATCAAACTTGTTTTTTTTGGGTTTTGCCAAAGGCAGAAATATTATTTTATAAGGCAGAAGCTAATGCATGCATAGTTTTATTAAAAAACATGAGCATACAATCCAAAACAAAAGGAGAATGACAAACAGGCAGAGTTCGAAAACCAGGATGGCAAACAAATGAGAAAGACAGAATCAAACAGTGCAAAATTGAAATAACAGAAACTAAGAAACAAAGAAACCAAATCAGAACAATGGAAAAAAGACTGGTATGCAGGTAAACTGACAGTACTTCATGAAGCATATGTGACGAGGGTGTGGAAATTAAGTCCATTAACCGAGTGTCCCTGAAGTGTACTCAGGCTCCCCCTGGTGGCAAGGAGGGGAAGGTGTGGTGGATGCCGTTACACATGCAATAAAAGCATCTTTAAGAATTGTTTAAGTATCTTTAAGCATTGCATAGAATAAAAAGTAAAATAAACAATGTCAAGAATTCTGCTTGATTTGTAAATATCATTTTAAATGTTCCACTTACTCTAATTAATACCTGACAATCTCTCACAGATCCATAACATTTTCACTGAGCATTGACGATCATTCCAGCCTTTTTTTAGTTGATTACCAAAAATCTCTACACAGTCTTCATCACCTAAATTATTCGGTTCCCCACTTTGCCAGTACCTGTAAAGCAGAGATTTAAAAACAGATCACTGTACAAGTACCTTTAATTTCACACATTTCAATTATATTAACATCTGTTTTCTGAGATTCTTAACAACAATAGCCATAATATAGTTATAGTTGTGCTGAGAATATAAAAGCGAATGATCTGATTTTTGCATTTACTTCAATGTTGTATAAAATTACCAGTCAGCAGTAAACTGTCAGCTACTTCTAATATTCTGTACAATGAGAAGAGATTTGGGAATAAACACAATAAATACAAGTCTCTTACGCAGTGGTCAGACGTGTAGTATCCACCCATTTCCATCTGCCCTCTGCATCTGTGTCACTTAGACCAATCCAAGCATGTCTGTTGCCCAGATATGTCTTGATAAACTCCTGGAATTAAGAGAACAACATACAATATTAAATTGTATGTTAAATCTCTCTCTCTCTCTCTCTCTCTCTCTCTCTCTCTCACCTGTTCCTCTTTGTTGTTTATGATCATCAAGTCTGCTCCTTTCCTTTTACAGTACTCTCTGCTATCAGCCCAGTTCATCTCATCATGAGAGATGTAGTAAACACTGGAGCTGAAACACGCCCATCCTGAATACAGACCATTTAAAAAAATAAAAAATATTTAAGTCTTAACATAAAAAATAAAGTACAATCAGTTTGGTTAGAAGAGACTTCATCACTGTGATCATTAAAATCTAACTGTTTCCTTCCAAACACCAGAGGTCACAGTCACAATGTCCTGCAGTTTCCATACACACACTTCATTTTAACAGATGTATACGCTTTATCAGGAATATCATGACCTTTATGCAATTATCCAATAAGTCAATCATGTTGCACTAGCTAATCTTTTGTTGGCATTTAATTTTTTTATTAACATCTTAGAATCCATCTTAAAATAACAAAGCATGTATAAAAGCTCTACAACTCTGCATTTAGACAATTTTGGAATGAAATTAGCTAACTATTAGGTAACTATTAGGTAACTGAATTATTAAGGTACTGTATTATCGCTCACCCAGTTTACAAATGCTATGTAACTTCTCTCTCTCTTCAGTCAGGGTGTTGTATCTGGTCTGTAACTGGTCTTTCTCTTTAGTCTGTGTGTTGTATCTGGTCTGTAACTGGTCTTTCTCTTTAGTCAGTGTGTTGTATCTGGTCTGTAACCTCTCTCTCTCTTCAGTCAGGCTGTTGTATCTGGTCTGTAACTGGTCTTTCTCTTTAGTCTGTGTGTTGTATCTGGTCTGTAACGTCTCTCTCTCTTCAGTCAGGGTGTTGCATCTGGTCTGTAACTGGTCTTTCTCTTCAGTCAGGGTGTTGTATCTGGTCTGTAACGTCTCTCTCTCTTCAGTCAGGGTGTTGTATCTGGTTTGTAACTTCTCGCTCTCTTCAGTCAGGGTGTTGTATCTGGTCTCCAACTTGACTTTTTCTTTACTATGGTTGTTGAATTTGATCCACAGCACTATGATGGCAGTCAGCAGGAGAACACACAGCAGCAGCAAGCACAATGCAGTCAGTCTGTAACATCTGCCCCTTGTAGTCTCTCCTCCTAATAGAGAATGGCCACAGATGTGTTTTCACATTCACAACAGAGGAATAAAAAAAAAACAGCAGACGTAAATCAGTTAAAAATAATGCTTAAATTACAATTTAAAAAGTGTGTTGTTCTAACATCAAGCATTAATGTCCAAGAACAAGGAAACGCGTGATTATCCACTTTTCATGCCGGGAGTGTTCAGACAGCAATATTGACAGTATATTAACAATCGAAAACCATTTTGACAATATTTTTACCTCAGTTACCTCAATACAGGAAGCCCTATCTAATGTATCCGGCAGGGTGGCGTCAAACGAGTCGCGCTTAACCAAGGCTGAAGCGAGAATCTCTGCCGCTGAAGAGAGCATGCTAACGCATGAGAGAAAAATCACATCTCAAGGCAAAGATTTAGCATTACTCTGAGCTAAAGTAGATGACCTGGAGAATCGAGTCGTCGGCCTCCCTGAGAAGGCTGAGGGCTCTGAGCCTATCGCGCAGTGTCTCACCAGGATGTTGCTGAAGTGGCTTGACCTCGCAGCTGATCCACACTTTGAGATCGAAAGAGCTCATAGATCTCTCGGCTCTGCCCCGGGAACAAACCGCACTCCACAAAGTGTTCTGGTCCGCTTCTTACGTTATATGGATAAGGAGATGATACTGCAAGCAGCGCGGAAAAAACGCAACATCAGCCATGAAGGGTCTCAGCTGCGTTTCTTTCAGGACATATCTGCTAAGGTGCTGAGCAAACGCAGGATAAGTTGTTTTATTATCAGTACTTTATTTCTTTATCTTACTGGCACTTTTACTTTATAATTGCTACAAGAAAATTGCTTTTGGCCGTTGAACTTACGAGAAGGGAACTGGTCTGTAGTGCCTGTGCGCCCCCTATGGGCACCACTCTGCATCAATACTGGGTATGGGGCTTTATTATCCTATGCTCGGTACCAGTCGGGTACAGTTTCATTTCTATAGTTGTGCCTCGTCGATTGGGTACGAGGCTGGAGGATGGGGGGTGGGGGTTTTGGGTTCAGTATGTTTCGTTTTGTGTTTTGAAATGCGAATTCCTTGGTTGGTTCTATACATGTTTCAGATATAATGCAGTCTTAAGTGTTCAGTTTTTAATACTTTTGGGTATTCTATGACTATGCACAATACAGGCAGGTTTGTCACATGTAATGTTAAAGGGTTATGACATGTGATTAAGAGGAGAAAGATACTAACCTAACTTAAAAAGCAGAAAACTACAATTGCCATGCTTCAAGAGACATTTATCTGATTCGGAACATTTAAAACTAAAACAAGATTGGGTAGGACAGATTTTTTTTTCATCCTGCAAAGCAAATTCCAGGAAGAGGGGCACAATTATTTTAATTAGTAAACACTTCCCCATTATTTTAGATCAACAGATTAACGACCCAGAAGGAAGATATGTTTTAATTACAGGTACAGTGTATGGTCAACCTATTGTCATACTGAATATTTATGCTCCGAATGAAGACTCACCTAAATTCAGGTCTAAAACTATACTTTTGTTTAACCAGTACTGTAAGGGCTTGGGAGTTTGCGCCAGGGTTTTTAACTGTGTCATGGACCAAAAAATGGATAAGTCTACTTTAGACTCAACCACTAATCCTAGATCATCCCTGGTCCTTAGAAAACTTTGCAATGAGTCTGGCATTATCGATGTCTGGAGCGAATTTAACAGGGGGAGTAAAGAATATGCTTTTTACTCTAACCCCCACGGATCCTATTCAAGATTAGACTACATTCTGGTTCATACCCAATATCTCCACAATATCTGCCAAATTGGTTCAATCGATCTGTCTGATCATGCTCCAGTCAAGCTGGATATGACGGTAAGTGAACACAGGACTACAAAGGTCTGGAGATTCAATTCTTCCATGTTGAATGATTTGGCATTTTGTGAATCGAAGGCTACAATTAGAGGGCATATTATATCTTACAATTCGGCACGCAGACAGGTTTGGTCCAAAAAAAGACAGAACAGTAAAAAGATTGGAGTGGCTACACAGTACAGTCCCTACTCAGACAAATTGTGCCCATCTATGACGAGTCAGAGCTGAACTCAATTTGTATCACACAAATCATATTAAAAAGCTTACTGTATATTCCTCTTTAAACAAAAGTATTATGAATATGCAAATAAACCTAACAGATTACTGGCCCACCAAATAAAAAAAATACAAAGTGAAAGAACAATTAAGTCAATGAAGTCCCCAGATGGCTCAATCACATACAATGCTACTTCAATTAACAATTTATTTAGAGATTTCTACAAGACATATAAATCACAAGTCACGGCCAAACACTTTGATATTACTGAATTCTTAGACAGAATCCTTCTTATGACTATTAATGAAGATGATAGAGTATTTTTGGATTCACCCTTGTCACCGAAAGAAATCTTCAGTGCAATACAATCTATGCCCTCCAACAAATCCCCAGGCCCTGACAGATTCCTTTGTGAGTTTTATAAAAAGTTTTGGCCAGAACTCTCTCTTGCTTTAATGCCCGCTCTCCAGGATTTACTAGACCACAGAGTGGCCCCCGAGTCGTGGAAAACAGCATCAATTTGTTTAATTCCAAAAAAAGGAAAAGACCTTCAAGAATTTGCCTCTTACAGGCCAAGAAGTCTCTTGAATACCGATTATAAAATACTTGCTAAGGTCCTTGCTCGCAGGCTCGAAACAGTATTGCCACATATCATTAAGCCGGACCAGACAGGATTCATAAAGTCACGCTTTGGCACGGATAATATTCGTCGACTCTTGTACATCATAGACTCAATACAAGCATGTAAACTCCCGGCCCTTATTATTTCCCTGGACGCAGAAAAAGCCTTTGATAGAGTCGAATGGGAATTTCTTTTTGCCACTCTCAGGAAATTTAATTTAGGTCCTAAATTACTTGATCTGATTAAATTGCTTTATGCTAATCCACGAGCTACAGTCACTATGAATATTTTGATCTCAAAACCCTTTGGCATAGAAAGAGGTAGGAGGCAGGGATGTCCTCTTTCACCCCTGCTCTACGGCCTCGAACCACTGGCTGAATCTATAAGGCAATGCCAACACCTTTCTGGTATAACGGTGGGAGATGAGGAACATCAGATTTCTTTATATGCGGATGACGTGCTGCTGTATGTTTCTGAACCAGAGAAGTCAGTTCCAGCAATATTAAAATGTATTTCAGAGTATAGTTACTAGGGGGGCACGGTGGCTTAGTGGTTAGCACGTTCGCCTCACACCTCCAGGGTTGGGGGTTCGATTCCCGCCTCCGCCTTGTGTGTGTGGAGTTTGCATGTTCTCCCCGTGCCTTGGGGGTTTCCTCCAGGTACTCCGGTTTCCTCCCCCGGTCCAAAGGCATGCATGGTAGGTTGATTGGCATCTCTGGGGAAAATTGTCCGTAGTGCGTGATTGCGTGAGTGAATGAGAGTGTGTGTGTGCCCTGCGATGGGTTGGCACTCCGTCCAGGATGTATCCTGCCTTGATGCCTGATGACGCCTGAGATAGGCACAGGCTCCCGTGATCCGAGGTAGTTTGGATAAGCGGTAGAAAATGAGAGAGAGAGAGAGAGAGAGAGAGAGAGTATAGTTACTTATCTGGATATAAAATTAACTTGTCGAAATCTATGGCGCTCTCTTTCAAAATTTCTGCTTCAAATGATCTTTCATCTCCCTCACCCTTCAAAATAATTACTGTTGGTTTTAAACATCTCGGCATATTCATGACACCACTATTTAATGATTTATTTAAAACAAATTATGCCCCTCTTCTTGACTCCATTAAAAAAGACCTCAACACATGGCGGACACTCCCTATTTCTTTTCTGGGCAGGATTAACGTGATTAGAATGAATATTCTACCTAAGTTTATATATTTATTTCAATCCCTACCTTGTCATTTACCAAACATTTTCTTTAAAGACATCAATAAGCACTTTTCTAAATTCATTTGGAACCATAAAATACCCCAAATTAGTTTAACAAATTAACGAAACCAAAGGATAAGGGTGGAGTCACCTTACCAAACTTTCGTCTCTACTACTGGTCAGCACAGGTGAAGCACATGGCCAGTTGGTACAATGAAAGGACTGACTCTAGATGGCTTAATATGGAAGCAAGGGCTTGTGCTCCTCTCCCAATAAAACTTCTGCCTTTTATTGCGAATACCAAAAAGGTTAAATGTGCCTCAATAAATTTCACCATTTCGAACACTCTTCAGATATGGAGAGACATTAAACTGTATCTTAAGATTCCAGCTAATCTTGCACTGTTCTCACCTATTGCTTTTAATCCTGACTTCCCTACTGTATATCTCTGCAAAATATTGACCTTTCAGTCTGGTCTATGTTAGGGATCTCACAATTATCTTGTCTCTTTTCAGGTGAGGCATTAAAATCCTTCCAAGAAATATCGCACCAATATAATATACCCCAGTCCCATTTCTTCAAGTACCTCCAGCTGAACCATTTCATAAAACCTTTGTCTGATAATGGTAAGCTGAGATGTGAACTTACTGCCACAGAACAAATTATAGTAAAAAACAACCTCTATAAGGGGTTAATATGTAATATTATACAGATATTATACAGATATAATATGTATAAAATATATACAGATATAATATGTACACATCATACAGATATGATGTGGTAGCTCAGTGGTTAAGGTGTTGGGCTACTGATTGGAAGGTCATGGGTTCAAACCCCAGGTCCACCAAGCTGCCACTTCTGGGCCCCTGAGCAAGGCCCTTAACCCTCAGTTGCTCACTTGTAAGTCACTCTGGATAAGGGTGTCTGCTAAATGCCTTAAATGTAATATCTAAAATATATAATGCTTTGTTTGATTTGTGTACATCCTCAGAGAGTTTGACATAAGTGTGGGAAAAAGACTTAAGCCACGGAATTACCAATATGGACTGGTCCGCCATATGTAACAATTTGTTCCCTAAATGTACTTCTTTGAGGATTCTTAAACTCAACTACAGATTTTTTAATAGAGTTTACCTTACACCTTCACATTTAAGAAAGATTTACAAAAACTCCTTCTTATGATATACATCAAAAGTCTAATGATTTTTGGCAGATAAAGACACCTCTCTGGTGCCACATTTACAACCTCTCAGTGCTGTCTTTTCTACCTGATTGTCCACTTTTAATTGTTCTTTATTGTATACTTGGTTTACTGCCCTCACTATGCGTAGACAGATACAGCTATGCAGCAAGCTTAACACTCCTCCAAAAAAGACTTGAAACAGAACTAAATCCAAGTGTAATTTAATGGAAGTGGTGTAAAACTGCAAAAGACAACAGTGGAAGTATAGATGAACATAAACAATTTAGCAATAAATAGCACACCATACACAGCAGTAGTGTAAACAACATTGCACATAGTTTACATTTCAGATATGCATATGCAAATGTTCACACAAGCTTTAAAATAAATGTGCTGAAAGTTTGTTAACAATAAATGCCCAGATTACATGAATCTAACAAGCAGAGGAGTATTTAAGTCTCATATACACACATGTCCTTTCATATAACATCTCCAAATACAACATCATGGTCTAACAAAACATCAAAAAACATTCATTTAGAAAACACTTACAGACAATGCTTTTTCCAAGGATAAATGAAGTGTAAATGGAGATTTGTATCATAGGTGTGCACTCTCAAACAGCTACAAACAAAATGGCTGAACAACATGTGCTCCTCTTAAATATATGCAGGTCACCAATAGGGGTCACTAAATTACAAAACCCGAGGGCTGAAAACAGCACACTTGGGACTGTATCAGTATGTTTATGTACATCAGAATAGCAGACCAATAAAAAAAATAAAAAAAAAAACTCCAAAAAGGAAAGTGGAAATCTGCCCCAAAGTGTTGATTATGTCAGTGAGGCCCTGTATATTGCAATCTTGGATATGTACCATGAAAGTTGCTGAAAAAACTTGAAGTTACACACATATATATATATATATATATATATATATATATATATATATATATATATATATATATATATATATTGCGAGTCATGTTTTTATGGTGTACTGTTTATGTGCTTATGTTGCTGAGGTGTTTTTTCCTGTTCCCACACTGTACTCCCCACCGGAGCATAGTCTGGGGGTTGTTTTTTTCCCTCCTCCCTTCCCTCATGTTATGCTGTATTTCTTTTCAATTCCCTGTCTTCCTGTCCTGTCCCCCCCTTGTCATATTGTATGTATTGTATGTATGGACAGGTTGATGGCTAATTTCACGGTACCTGTGAGCAGTGACAATAAAGGCTACTACTACTACTAAACCCGCAAACAGTTTGCTGAAGACAAGTAGACTAAGATTACTGGAACTTGTCCTGTGGTCTGATGAGACCTAGATAAACTTATTTGGTTCAGATGGGGTCAAGCATGTGTAGTCGCAGCCAGGTGAGGAGTACAAAGACAAGTATGTCTTGCCTGCAGTCAAGCATGGTGGTGGGAGTGTCATGGTCTAAGGCAACGTTCACACTGCAAGTCTTAATGCTCAATTCGGATATTTTGCTCAAATCTGATTTTTTTGTTAGGCCGTTCACATTACCTTTTAAAATGTGGCCTATATCCGATACCAACTATTTGCTGTTTCGAACTGACCCGCATGCGCAAATGATCAATAACAATGACGTCACACGCAGCACGCCGGCGAGTTGTCAGCACGCCAGCAAGTTGGCGAGGTTATGGAGGAAGTAAGCATTTTTGCTTTTCTTTCAAAATGTTTGTGTAATGGCAGCCGTAACAATGAGCAGTATTAAGCATTAATGAAGGATTAATGAAGTATCTCCCCATATACTAATTAGGTCTAACACCTCACTCTCCCTCCACTGACTTGCTCCATCACTGTTCTCCATTTAAGTGGGCATAGTCACGTTTGTGTGCTTACTCGCCGGCGCATGGCCAAAAAAATTTGGGCCACTTTTAAGTGCAGTGTGAACGTGGCCTAAGGCTGAATGAGTTCTGCAGGGACTGGGGAGCTCAGTTTATTGAGGGAACCATGAACTGTGACATACTGAAGCAGAGCAGGATCCCCTCCCTTCAGAGACTGGGCCGCAGGGCAGAATTCCAACATCATAACGACCCTAAATACCAAGACGACCACTGCCTTGGTAAAAAAGCTGAGGGTAAAGGTGATGGACTGACAAGAATGTTTCCAGACCTAAACCTTATTAAGCATCTGTGCGGAATCCTCAAACAGAAGGAGGATGGGCACAAGAAATCACATTGTATGGAAAACCCTCTGTTTATCATACGGCTGCTAGTTTCTGTTAGTCATATGCTATTTGTGTCTGTGTATGTGTGCATGCGTGTATGTGTGTGTGACTATGTATGTGTGTGTATGTGGCTGTTGTTGTCAGTTCAAATATGTAGTTCAATTTAACAGCATTTTCACAGATGAATATCTTTTCTAATGGAAGTTAAAAAGAATTTACAGAAATAAATAAGTAGACTGTTACATATACACAAATTTCTAAGCGGCTTTATTTTATCTGAGCTCTCGGGGGACTTGAAGCTTTCAGCCTTCTGGGTCTGTAAATTGTCCTCATATACATAAACATCTTCATATGATTGCTCGCTGTCATTGAAATCAGCTCTATTATCTGCTGCTACTTCTACATTTGCATAAATCTCCTCACTCATCTCCATTCTTCTCTTTACAGTAATCAGGATCTTTCACGGCTGTAGTTATCAGTCCTTATAAGCACACTTAACGCTACATTCAGAGTGACTGTCTAAAGACACACTGCCTAAATGACTGGGTGTGCTAATGTTATCTTAAAACTTTATTTCCTGTTTTTATTTAATTACTTAGAAAACTGCAACGGGCCAGTTTGAACAGTGTGAACAATGTGCAATTTTAGGGTATGAAACTGACACTGTGAAGTCCCTTGAATCAGGAAGGCTTTAATGCAGTGACTTATGTCCTTACATAGTCACGAAAGTCACAAGCAATACTGAAGTCCTGCTATGTTTCTGCTATGTTCAAACTCTATTTCCTGTATTTTAACACATGCAACAGACCACATGTGTGATCAATGTGGGTGTAAAACTTAAACTTTTGTGAAGACGCTTTGTACCGCCAATGTGACAAGCGGGTCTGTGACCAGCGCCGAAGATAAAGGCTGCAGGACCTGATGGCTGCTTGCCTGTGCTGGATTATCTCCACCCCCCCACTCCCCTCCCCTATTGCAAGCCGTGTTTTTATAGTGTACTGTTTATGTGCTTATGTTGCTGAGGTGTTTTTTCCTGTTCCCACACTGTACTCCCCACCGGAGCAGTCTGGGGGTTGTTTTTATTTCTCCTCCCTTCCCTCATGTTATGCTGTATTTCTTTTCAATTCCCTGTCTTCCTGTCCTGCCCCCCCTTGTCATATTGTATGTATTGTATGTATGGACAGGTTGATGGCTAATTTCACGGTACCTGTGACCAGTGACAATAAAGGCTACTACTACTACTACTAAACCCGCATACAGTTTGCTGAAGACAAGTAGACTAAGATCATGGATTACTGGAACTTGTCCTGTGGTCTGATGAGACCTACTGTAGATAAACTTATTTGGCTCAGATGGGGTCAAGCATGTGTGGTCGCAACCAGGTGAGGAGTACAAAGACAAGTGTGTCTTGCCTACAGTCAAGCATGGTGGTGGGAGTGTCATGGTCTAAGGCCACATTCACACTGCAAGTCTTAATGCTCAATTCAGATCTGATTTTTTTGTTAGGCTGTTCACATTACCTTTTAAAATGTGGCCTATATCAGATACCAGTGTGAACTGTTTGCTGTTTCAAACTGACCCGCATGCGCAAACGAACAATAACAATGATGTCACATGCAGCACGCCGTTGCGCTAAAAAGTTGGCGAGGTTATGGAGGAAGTAAGCATTTTTGCTTTTCTTTCAAAATGTTTGTGTAATGGCAGCCGTGACAATGAGCAGTATTAAGCATTAATGAAGCATTAATGAAGTATCTCCCCATATACTATTTAGGTCTAACACCTCACTCTCCCTCCACTGACTTGCTCCATCACTGTTCTCCATTTAAGTGGGCGTGGTCACGTTTGTGTGCATACTCGCCGGCGCATGGCCAAAAAAATCAGATTTGGGCCACTTTTACCTGCAGTGTGAACGTGGCCTAAGGCTGAATGAGTTCTGCCGGGACTGGGGAGCTCAGTTTATTGAGGGAACCATGAACTGTGACATACTGAAGCAGAGCATGATCCCCTCCCTTCGGAGACTGGGCCGCAGGGCAGTATTCCAACATCATAACGACCCTAAATATGGTGTATTTAGGGTCGTTATTAGAGATGAGCCGGATACTCGGTTGAAACAAGTATCCGGTACGGATAAAGCACTTCTGCCGAGTACGAGTATTATACGTGTAATACGAGTCAATATCTGTGCTCGGATTGAATGAAAATCATCATTGGGTAGCTGATTGTGTCAGCGTTCTGTGATAGGCTAGTCACAGCTCCCCTCCCCTACACACATACAGATGTATTGTGTTGCTGTGTCTCACTCTGCTCACTCACAGTCACACACAGAACAGCTCTCTGTCTCTCCCTCAGTCACTCGGGTTCGCGGGTCTTTTCCGTTAACGTTTAGGGTTTCTTCAGATTTTTACTTCGGGTTATAACCTTAATAATACGTACTTACTAACCAGTAGAGTTCCGGTAAACGTGGGTTCGTTCAGACGTGGTTATTTTTATTACCAAATTAATTATTACCAGTTAAAGCCCCGCCCATTTCAGGACAAGCCCCACCCACTCCGAGTACAGATACAGATATGGATAATTCATATGGTTAACAGATACAGATAATGCTGTACTTGCTCATCCCTAGTCGTTATGATGTTGGAATACTGCCCAAGAATACCTGTCCAAGACGACCACTGCCTTGGTAAAAAAGCTGAGGTTAAAGGTGATGGACTGACAAGAATATTTCCAGACCTAAACCTTATTAAGCATCTGTGGGGAATCCTCAAACATAAGGTGGATGAGCACAAGGTCTCTAACCTCCACCAGCTCAGTGATGTTGTCATGGAGAACCAATGGCAACCTGTGACACTCTGGTGAACTCCTTGCTCAAGATGGTGCTGGAAGATAATGGTGGCCACACAAAATATTGACACTTTAAGCACAATTTTGACATTTTCACTTAGGTGTTTAGCTATAAGTGGACAAATGGACCAATCAAAAACAAGAATAAAGCTAAAAGTGGTGGATCCTACTGTTTATAAGCACCACCCAGAAGCCGTGCAGAAGAGGATACCATTGGTTGCCATTGTTAGCCTTGCTAGCTGTATGTTGTCCTTGTTTGTTTGTTTCAGTTGGCCCTGCTTACCCTAGCTCACTTTGTTTAAGAACAGAAAAGATAGACAGGCTAGACACCCTGGTTAAGGTTAGTTTAGCCAAATGTCATCTTGATCTTAACCCTGCTTTACTGAGGGCCACACTAAAGAGATTTTGTGGCCTGTCTGAGGGTCAGGATAGGGGTTAGCAAAAACCTCCATATATGCATATAACATTTTCATACATTTATGACCACAATTGTATGAAGAAATCACATTGTATGGAAAACCCTCTGTTTATCATACGGCTGCTAGTTTCTGTTAGTGATATGCTATTTGTGTCTGTGTATGTGTGCATGCGTGTATGTGTGTGTGACTATGTATGTGTGTGTATGTGGTTGTTGTTGTCAGTTCAAATATGTAGTTCAATTTAACAGCATTTTCACAGATGAATATCTTTTCTAATGGAAGTTAAAAAGAATTTACAGAAATAAATAAGTAGACTGTTACATATACACAAATTTCTAAGCGACTTTATTTTACCTGAGCTCTCGGGCGACTTGAAGCTTTCAGCCTTCTGGGTCTGTAAATTATCCTCATTCACATAAACATCTTCATATGATTGCTCACTGTCATTGAAATCAGCTCTATTATCTGCTGCTACTTCTACATTTGCATAAATCTCCTCACTCATCTCCATTCTTCTCTTTACAGTAATCAGGATCTTTCACTACTGTAGTTATCAGTCCTTATAAGCACACTTAATGCTACATTCAGAGTGACTGTCTAAAGACACACTGCTTAAATGACTGGGTGTGCTAATGTTATCTTAAAACTTTATTTCCTGTTTTTATTTAATTACTTAGAAAACTGCAACGGGCCAGTTTGAACAGTGTGAACAATGTGTAATTTTAGGGTATGAAACTGACACTGTGAAGTCCCTTGAATCAGGAAGGCTTTAATGCAGTGACTTACAGTATGACCTTACATAGTCACAAGCAATACTGAAGTCCTGCTATGTTTCTGCTATGTTCAAACTCTATTTCCTGTTGTATTTTAACACATGCAACAGACCACATGTGTGATCAATGTGGGTGTAAAACTGAAACTTTTGTGAAGACTCTTAAATCAGGAAAGCTTTAAGCAGTGATATGTCTTTACTGTATATAGTCATGATTATTTGCTCTGTACTCATTCATGGCTCATTCATTTTGTGCAGGTCACCCATTGTTTCAGAACTAAACAATATAAGTTTAAAACCAAAAGAAAGTGCTTTTTTTAGTCAAATATCTAATAATAAATAAATAAATCACATGATTTCCAATTTAGCATTATGCGGCTGTTTATGAGTTTTTGCGCATGCTCACTTAGGTTTACACCAAGCTTTGTGTAGTAGTAGTAGTAGCCTTTATTGTCACTGGTCACAGGTACCAGCGAAATTAGCCATCAACCTGCCCATACATACAATACATACAATACAAGGGGAGGACAGGACAGGAAGACAGGGGATTGAGAAGAGATACAGCATAACATGAGGGAAGGGAGGAGAAAAAAAACAACAACCCCCAGACTATCCTCCGGTGGGGAGTACAGTGTGGGAACAAGAAAAAAACACCTCAGCAACATAAGCACATAAACAGTACGCCATAAACACATGACTTGCAACAGGGGAGGGGAGTGGGGGGTGGAGGTAATCCAGCACAGGCAAGCAGCCATCAGGTCCTGCGGCCTTTCGGCGCTGGTCACAGACCCGCTTGTCAGACTGGCGGTACAAAGCGGCGAAGGCGTGGGATGGGGGGTGGGGGGTGAGTGCATATCTTTATATATGTATGTGTGTGTGTGTGTGTATGTATGTAAGTGTAGGCCTGGAGAGTCGTTGCTCCCGGCATCAAATCTTGGTGTGCCTCAGTCCGCAAGATTGTCATAGCGATACACAGCAAATTGCCATGGAGACAACCTTGATTAGTCCCAAAGAGAGTCAACAATCAGCAGGTGTCTGTAGAAGTGGGGGGAGGAACGCAAGAGCGTCTCGCTGCAGTGCTCTGCCGGGGGAATTGTTGTTCCAACAGCGGCCTTGGCCGAGGCCAGTGCTGGTTGAGAGGAGCCGAAAGCAGATAAGATTGGGATTGTTTAGTCTTGGGGCGAGTAGACGCATTCCAATTTACACGACTACACTCTTAGTCCATTCTGGTCTCCATATCGATCCGATTTTCTTTCCAAAGCAGTGAGCTTCTCCATGATGTTACCCATAATGCGGTTATTAGTCCCAGCCTCAGTGCTGACCGCTCTGCCCACTGCATCGATCATGACGGACAGCTTTGGGAGATTTTGAACAGCTGTTACCGTTTTCTGATTCTCTCGATAAACCAGGGCAATGCCTAATCCAATCAGCAGAACTCCTGTTATCAGTCGTCGAGAAGATGGTGTCAATTGCATTGAGAGACCAGTTTATCAAATCCATGATATTTTAGTTTGGAGAGCAGTGCGGAGAGAGTCTCTCAAAGTATAAGACAGTAGACGAGACGAAAGAAGCAAAGCAGGGAAAGTAGAGGGGAGGAGAGGGAGAGAAAATGCGACCGCCTTCGTTGAGAGCACAGAGAAGTGTGCGTGTGTGTGCAAGTGTGTTTGTGTGCATGTGTGTATGAGTGACTTATACATTCTGTTAGTCAAGGTCTCTGGAAAACAAGTTAGATTATCTCAGGACCAGGATAAATTTCCAGAGGGACATTTCGGACTGTGACCTCTTCTGGTTCCATGGATGAACCCAGCGGTACCAGACCGCACAATCCAGCCAGCCCAGTTTTTCTCAGGTTACTGCACTGACAGAACAATTGAGTCGGAAAAAATCAAGGGGAGTTGTAATGTGTCTGATGGTAAACAACAACAAGTGCAACATTACATACATTGTACCTACTGTATTACACACTCCTGCTCACCCATCCTGGAGTTCCAGACCATGAAATGTCAGCCTTTCTACCTTCCTCGGATATTCAGCTTGATTATATTCAGACATTGTGGTGAGGGATTTTAACGGTGCCAAACTCAAATGTGTAGTGCCATATTTTAACCAGCAAATCACCTGCCCCACTAGGGGCGAGAGGACACTGGACCACTGCTAAACTGAGTTTAAAGACAGTTACAAGGCACAATCACAAACACTGGTTGGGAAATGCCAATATTTACCTCATGCCTAGGTATAAACCAAGGCTGAAACAGAAAGCTCCGGTTCAGAGGTAGGTCACATGCTGGATAAACCGCTCTGCTGGACTCTGGATGATGCAGATAGGGTCGTGTTTAATCCCAGCTCTGATGACATCAAAGTTTTTCAGGAACATTTGTTGAATTTATTGGGAAACTAGTGGATGAAACACCTAACAAAAAAATATCCTGTTCTACAGCAAATAACATGGGGCTGGCTCCAGGATCATATCCCACAGATATCCTGAACTGACAAGGAACTCACCACTTGGTCACCACACTGCCACAGCCAATGCCACAAACCTTGCCTGAAGTTCATTGTATTGTTGTAAAAAGCCTACATACAGTTTGTAAGTAAAATTGTTTAATTTGAGTAAACCTTTTGGGTAGCAAACTTTACATTTACCATACATTCTTATCCAGAGAAACTTACATTTGTCTCATTTATACAGCTGAGCAATTGAGGGCTAAGGGTCTTGCTAAGGGACCCAGGAGTGACAGATTGGTGGCCTTGGGATTTGAACTCAGGACCTTCAGATCAGTAGTCCAACACCTTAACCACTGAGCTCTCACGTCCCAAAAGCAGAACATAACAGCAACATACAGTCACTTAGGCAGTGTGTCTTCAGTCAATCTGAATGTAGTTTTAGACGATTATATATCAGTACAAGTGAGTTTATTAGGACTGATAACTACAGCAGTGAAAGATCAGTATTACTGTAAAGAGAAGAATGGCGATCCAGATCCCAGAGAGCTGGAAGCTTCCAGCAGTCTATGAGCTCAGGTAAAATATATTCACACTCAGTGTGCATTTTGAAATTTGCTTAAATGAATTTAAATGTTACATTTAAATTATAAATTACATTCATTTTTACATACGGGTTTTCCTGGACAGACTGCAAAACGATGAACGTCTTGGCCACAGTAGAAGCAGAGCTGGTGATGTAGGTGCTGCTGGTGCTCCTCCTGAGAGATACGAGTATGTCCAATCTGCCTGGGTTCAGGCACTTCGGAGGTGAAAGGGCTTGGCAATGGCTGGGCGCGTGTGGACTGGTTGTGGAGCATGTTGTCCAGGCAAATGGCCAGCGTAATATACTGAGACAGGGAGACGTTCTCACCCTGACATGCGAGTTTGGCCTGAAGAGTGGGTAAAAGTCCTTCCCTGAACATAACCTTTAAAGCCGAATCATTCCACCCGTTTTGAGCGGCTAGGGTGCGGAATTTTACCGCATGGTCTGCAGCTGAATTAAGTGCTCTGGCACAGGCGGATAATCTGAACAGCGACAGAATGTCCCCAAGCTGGCTACTCAAGGACCTCACAGATTTAATGGCCAAAGTGTGAGTTTAGGACGAACGCACCTGCATGGCCTCGTCCCAGACTGTTGCGGCTGAATGCAGAACTTTCCATATAAGAAGATTCATCGGGAAAGCACACTTGGTAGTGTTATCCCAGTAGGCATCTGGCTGGTGGTTGAAAAATACCTCACCCTGGTGAAGAAATCCTTTACATTGGTCGGCAGAGCCATCAAAATTTACCTGAAAGTGGAAACCGGAAGTGAAGTTGTGCGAACCGGAGGTTGATATTCCGGTGATGGCTCCCTCTCGTTAGTTGGATGGGGTCCTTGACGATGTTCTTACTGAGTATATAACCAAATTGCTTGAATTAAATATGTGGCATTGAAATAATTGTACACTGATCCATTAATAAATTCTGTTTCAGGTACTGACCTGAGGGGAAACCAAATGATTCAGGTGGTGAGGACTGTGCTGATATTTTCGGCAAAATAAGGCAGATTTTTCAAGAAAATAAGATCTGGAATGAGAAAGTTATGTTTACTAATTAAGTATTGTGAAATGATACAATATTCAAAAATTAAGCTGTGTTTATTGAGTAGTTCAGTTCAGGTTTTATTATAAGAAAAACAAGAAAGGCAAACTGTAAAATAATTATGATTTTATATATGTTGATGTTCTCTTGCATCAAAATCAACTGTGTTGTGTCTCATAATATTTGTTTCCTTTTAGTCTACTTTTTGTCCTATACTTTGGAGAAGAGCATTAAAACGTCTTCTGTTTAATGCATCTTAGCTTACGTTTTGTTCGCTTCTTTTCATTACATAGCACATATATATATATTTATATAAGTCATAGGGGTAAAGTCATATTTATTCCTCATATAGTATAACCCCTAAGCATTTAAATATTTAAATCTGAATGGGAACATGCTTCAGTTGCAATTTGTTTATTAAAAATAATTTTTTTGAAATTTTGAAGCTCAGTGCAACCAATTGGTACTCTCATTGTATCTGAGGTTGCCACACTCCACACAGTGCTAACAAAGAATGGGTCACTGAATGATCTGGAGGTGTTTATAGACCTCTTTAAGTGTGCTGCAGAATCATAGGCCTGAGCCTCAGGGATTTCCCCTTGGACAATGTCTTCGTTCTACAAGAATACTCAATGGTCAGCAAAATGAGCCTAATGCTGCACTCTCCCACCCCTATTTTTCTTGATTTTTAAGGTGATGCAGAACAGAAAGGTCCTACAAACTTCCAAAGGGTTTTTCCAATTTGACTTATTATATACCGGCAAAAGTCCTTACAGCGTCCTAGATGTCTTTTGGGCAAATTGGAAGGAACTACCTTCTACACACTACAATTCCCATTGATTTTTTTTGACTCAATTGTTCTATACAGTAACCTGAGGAAAACTGGGGTGGCTGTATTGTGCGGTCAGGTACCGCGGGGTTCAGCCATGGAACCAGAAGAGGCTGCAGTCCCAAATGTCCTTCTGGAAATTTAATCTGGTCCTGAGATCATCTAACTTGTTTTCCAGAGACCTTGGCTAACAGGACGATACGCAGGGGATCAGAGTGTGTGCTTGCCTCAGCCTGTTCTTGACACCAGCTTGGGGCCACGTTGAGTCCTGGTTTAGAAATTGAAATAAGTGTTATCAAAAACAAATTTTATTTTAATTGCATCAAAATAGTGACAGTGTGATCAACATAACACTAAGGTGACCAGAAAATACAGACACAAACCCAGTGACAGTTCAGGCAAAATAGCATGACGTGACCTTGAAAATCATTTTCACCGTTAATTCCTATATAAAATCTATAAGTCACTCACACATGCACACACACACACACAGCTTGGTGTAAACCTACAGTAAGTGAGTATGCCCAGAAACTCAAACAGCTGTATAATGCTAAACTGGATATCACGTCATTCCAGTTTTTAATTAAAAAAAGAAAAAATAAATTATATATATATATATATATATATATATATATATATATATATATATATATATATATATATATATATTTTAGATGTTTGATTAAAGAAATACCACTTTGATTACTTTTGAACTTATATTGGTTAGTTCTGAAACAATGGGCAACATACACAAAATGAGTGAGCCATGAATAAGTACAGAGCAAATAATCATGATTTTAATTTAAGAGTCTTCAAAATGTGTCAGTTTTACACCCACATTGATCACACATGTGGTTTGTTGCAGGTGTTGAATACAACAGGAAATAGAGATTGAACATAGCAGAAAGATAAAAAAATCCCATAGGCAGCGTGTCTTTGGACAGCCACTCTGAGTGTAATTGTAGACGATTATATACCGGTACAAGAGAATTTATAAGGACTCATAACTACAGCAGTAAAAGATCAGGATTACTGTAAAGAGAAGAATGGATATGAGTGAGGAGATTTATCAAAATGTAGAAGTAGCAGCAGACTATGGAGCTGATTTCAGTGACCGCGAGCAATCATATGTTTCTGTGAATGAAGACAATTTACAGACCCAGAGGACTGGAAGCTTCAAGCCACCTGAGAGCTCAGGTAAAATAAATCACTTAGAAATAAGTGTATACATAACTTTAATATAATATCTATTTTATTTATTTGTATAAAATATAAACTTCTATTAAAAAAGATCTGTTAAGTTGAACTAAATGCATCTGTTTATTGTTTTAAAAGACACTGTGTTATTTGAACTGACAGCAACAACCACATACAGTACAGTTACACACACATACACAACGCATGCACACATACACAGACACAAATAGCATATGACTAACACAAACAAGCAGCCGTATGATTAACAGTAGGGTTTTTCATACAATGTGACTGTTTTATACAATTGTGATCATAAATGTATGAAAACTTTATATGCATTGTCACAGTGTAAGATGAGGTTAAGGCACTGTGACTTAACCACAGACACAACTTTTTATCTACTATCATTTATTAGGCAATATATGCACAAAGACACACACACAAAGATTGCAAACACTCACCAGTTTCCATTTTCCTGAACCAAACCTGTGCAATATACAACCAGGGAATTTAATACACTTACCATGCTGAGCAGCCACTTTTGTGTGACATCACATGAGTGACCAGTTCATGCCTGTATGAAAATGTGTTGTTTTGGTGTTTAAAGTCTTAATGGTGGTTGGACATGTGTGTTGAATTGTCTGTTTGTGTTTATTTATTTTCATTAATGTATATTTTGTTGCCAATGATTGTTGTCAATGTCCCTATAGTCAGAGGAGAAACCCCCTACCAATTTCAGAATGGTTAGATCCAGGGGTGGGACTAAGAGTATAAAATGGCTCCCACACAGTCAGTCGGGGTGGGTTATTGTAGGAGTTTTTGTTTGTAGAGGGTATACATAGTAAATTAGTGATGGTGAAGTGAAGCTTTCAACCCAACTGTATTGTAAAGAGGTTCATTACTCAAAGCTTTTCAAATCAGAGCTCGATGAGGACCTCTGCTGGTGAAAGCACCAGAATGTTCCACAACCAAACGTATTAATTTTAGAAGCAAAAATTAATGGATTGACAAATTATGGATAGATTAATAAATAAATTAATCAATATTTTAAATACATGACCAAAGCATGTTCCATTGCATATGCATGGTAACTCCAAACAAAAATGTAATAAAGATAACTTTTTGTACTATTTGTATGCAGCACAGCTGCAAATGCTTTGGTAATACAGATGTACAGTTTTTGTCATGCCAATAAAGCACACTTACTGTAAATTGAAATAGAGAGAGAGAGAGAGAGAGAGAGAGAGAGACTGTATTCCTATTTTGACAATAATAAAATAACAGCAGCACTTTTAAACCACTTAATTATTGTAATAATTAAAACTGAAACATTGATTCATTCATCTTCTACCGCTTATCCGAACTACCTCGGGTCACGGGGAGCCTGTGCCTATCTCAGGCGTCATTGGGTATCAAGGCAGGATACACCCTGGACGGCGTGCCAACCCATCACAGGACACACACACACACACACACACACACACACTATGGACAATTTTCCAGAGATGCCAATCAACCTACCATGCATGTCTTTGGACCGGGGGAGGAAACCGGAGTACCTGGAGGAAACCCCCGAGGCATGGGGAGAACATGCAAACTCCACACACACAAGGTGGAGGCGGGAATCGAACCCCGACCCTGGAGGTGTGAGGCGAACGTGCTAACCACTAAGCCACCGTGCCCCCCTAAAACTGAAACAATTGAATAAAATTAAAAGTAGGCTTTAACCTTGGCTGTTGGCTACATCTTGGACAGAAGATCTGTCTCAAAAGTATACAGTGTGAACCATTTAAAAAAAGATCATGGTTTTAAGGTGCACAAAAGGCTTTTCTTGCATTTCTATATTTTTCAACTTATTACTACTATCCAATAAATATATATATGACAAAATATACGACATTAAATGTTACACTGAATCATATAATTGCCCAATGATGAGTGAAGTTATAAATATAGGCTTCACAACAAAACCATATATATCCACCTTATTGGGCGAAATCAAATGAAAGTGTTCCCACATTTCAGAACGCGATCTTTTTGTAACAGGCTCCATTGACAACTCGCAACAATAAGCTCTCCTAACTCCGTGTAACGCAATACTCCAATACAACACAAGGGGGCGCTGCGTGTCGCGTACAATTTTAAACCTTTGAATCAGATAACGAAGCAGTCACGTGGGTGTGTGTGAAACGAAGCGTCGGACGTCATTGGTCACGTGATTTTGCCAGAACGAATACAATACATACAATACGATACAAAGCTTCAATGAAAATCGGTTCATTTTTTTGACACACGCCTCGGAGCTTCGGTGTCACTGGTAACATCACTATAGTAAATGCTGTTTTCTGGCTGATGTTGTTCAGGTCAATCGATTTAGCTGAACTAGCTTGTAAATGTTTTGTATATAGGCTAAATTTTGTACAGTTTTATTTTTCTTTTTGCATTATTTTATTACTTTCACTGTGTGTTGGGGTTTGTTACCACGTGTGTGCACTAATAAATCACCCTTCAACTGACTCCAAGAGGCTTCTGTGTCACATTTGCCTCCTATCCCCCTGGTCAAATCCTAACATACATATATGGACTTTTGCATGCCAGAGGTTTTTGCTGAGCCCTATCCTGACCGTCAGACAGGCCACTAAATTAAGATCAAGATGACACTTGATTAAACTAACCAGAATAACCATGGGTGGCACCTGTCCTGGGGTCTGTAGCCTTTTCTATCTTGCCTGTTCTAAAATGAAGTGAGCTAGAGTAAACCGGGTGAACTGAGACAAACAAAAAAACAAGGACAATAAACAGCTAGCAAGGCTATCAAAGGTATCCTTTCAGGGCTTCTTGGTGCTTATCAACAGTAGGCTTTATTCTTGTTTTAGATTGGTCCATTTGTCCACCTATGGCTTATATACGTATACATATTTAGAGATGCACGGATCAACTCAAACGTCACCCGAATCCGCTGCTTCAAATAAATCATCCGCCCACCACCCACCCCCACCATAATTTTCTCTGACTAACAGTTATTCTAAATCTTAGTTTTCAGCATGCTGATATGGTCAATAGATGATTCTTAAACATCACATTTGGTGCATAATACGCTGAACAGATGCTGTTAAATGACCATTTATTTATTTATTTATTTATTTATTAATGAATGAAACAAAAGGTTCTTCTTTGGCCACATTAAGCTACATTTTATTAATAGCATAAACACCAGGCTTTACTTCCTTTACTTCCTGAAATGTCACCCTTTCTGTCAACTTACCGAACAGGTGAACGCACATAAACAAACACAAATAACATTTTCTTAGCCTGAGCACTGACTGGATATCGGCTATTAGTGCCTAATCTTTTCAAGGTATAATTCAGAATAATTCAGAATATTTTATCTTTTATAAAATTTACATTTTTCTGTTGCTTGTGAGGTCCGTTCTGCGTTCTGGTTTACGGGCTCACCTGTCACATCACCTTTTGTCTGTCTTTTGGATTCAACATATCCAGTGATTTAAATCTGGGACAGAGAAAGGTGGTGAGTTAGGAGCATCTTCTCATTAAGCAGGTTGGATGTTCGAGAACAGAGAAGGAGTAGCTATGATGGATATCCAAACTTGGGCTCACAGTGTCTTTTAAATTTAAAAAAAAAAGAGAAACACCATGTTAATTGTTTGGTATCTTTCTCCTTTAGCCTGTTGCTTTGCCTGGTCTCAAATAGTTTGGCGATGAGGTATGACAGTCTCAGCGTCAACAGTGCCACACTTGGCTCAGATGTTTATTAGTGTTTGGGCCTTGGAGGAATCCTTTTCCAGAGACAACATCAAAGAGGTGTATATCTAGGCAGCACAGGTCCACACATGCATTTACGAACTTGGATTTAACTTCCAGTGCTAATTTTTTGCTGTCCCGACAGGTGTAATTCCTTAAGGTGTTTGTCTGACTTAACAAGCACACAAATGATGTACCATGTTTGAGGTACCAGACTTGTGGCTGTCATACACACATACCGCTTCACAGCCGTTGCATATTACATACCCTGCACTCGCTAATCACTTCGCTAAAACTTTCCCACACGGTACTTTTCTTTCCTCCATTTTGTTTTGTTTCAGACTCTGCAACTAAGTGCCTGTCTGCCTGATGAAAAATGCATTTAAAACAAGTTCATATTTAGAGTATGTAGTTAATATTTGCATCATTAATGATGCATCCACCTGCGTCACCCAACCAAAATTAATCAAAATGTAATTTTATAATATGTAACCCACCATATATATATATATATATATATATATATATATATATATATATATATATATATATATGTATATATATATATATATATACGTATATATATATATATACGTATATATATATATATATATACGTATATATATATATATATATATATATATATATATATATATATATATATATATAAATAACTATATATATGGACTGCCCCTTTCCTTTTTTGGGCTGTTGTTTTAAAATTGTGATACTATAAAAAAAAATTACAAATAAATGATCTGTTTAAAGTCTGCTGATTTTTTCATTCCTCTGTTGTGAATGTGAAAATTATTTGTAAACGCTCACATCACTGTGGCCATTCTCCACTAGGAGGAGAAACTACAAGGAGCAGAAGATGTTACAGACTGACTGCACTGTGTCTGCTGCTGCTGTGTGTTCTCCTGCTGACTGCCATCACAGTGCTGTGGATCAAATTTAACAGCCTTATTAAAGAAAAAGCCAAGTTGGAGACCAGTCACAACACCTTGACTGAAGAGAAAGAGAAGTTTCATACCAGATACAACAACCTGACTGAAGAGAGAGAGAAGTTACAGACCAGATACAACGCCCTGACTGAAGAGAAAGACCAGTTACAGAGCAGATACAACACCCTGACTGAAGAGAAAGACCAGTTGCAGACCAGATACAACACCCTGACTGAAGAGAAAGAGAAGTTACAGACCAGATACAACACCCTGACTGAAGAGAAAGACCAGTTACAGAGGGATAAAGAGGAGCTCCAGATGATTTATAAACCGGGTGAATAATACTACCATGATACAGTACCTTAATAATTCAGTTATTTAATAGTTAGCTAATTTCATTCCAAAAGTGTCTAAAATCAGTCATGGAGCTTATATACACCCCCTGTGCAACATGATTGACATATTGTATAATTGCATAAAGGTTGTGATGTTCTCAATGAAGTGGCCAGTGATGGTATACAGTACATGTGTTAATATCATGTGTGTATGAAAACTGGCTAAAATACAAGGAAATGTGACTGACCTCCAGTAACCTGCCAGTAAACAGTCATATTTTAATAATCTAAGATTGTAAGATTGTTACAAAATAATAACACAGTGATGAAGTCTTTTCTAATTAAACTGACTGTACTTTTTACTTAATGTTGAGACTGTTTTTTTCTTCTACATTTTTTATTGAAATGGTCTGGATCCAGTATGGATATATTTCAACTCCAGTGTTTACTACATCTCTAATAAAGAGAAGAACTGGGCTGATAGCAGAGAGTACTGTAGACGGAAGGAAGCAGACCTGGTGATCATAAACAACGAAGAAGAACAGGTGAGAGAGAGAGAGAGGGAGAGGGAGAGAGAGAGAGAGAGTGAGAGAGAACTGAGCTTCTGTGTTCATATTGTGTTGTTATAGTTCTTGTTATAGACAATTCCTAGAGAGAAAAATAATTTAATATTGTATGTTTTCTTAATTCCAGGAGTTTATCATGACACATCTGGGCAACAGACATGCTTGGATTGGTCTAAGTGACACAGATGCAGAGGGCAGTTGGAAATGGGTGGATACTACACATCTGACCACTGCGTAAGAGACTTGTATTTATTGTGTTTATTCCCAAATATCTTAGAATATTAGAAGTAGCTGACAGTTTACTGCTGACTGGTAATTTTATACAAGCTTGGACTAAATGGACAAAAATCAGATAATTCCCTTTTATATTCTCATCACAATCGAAATGTGTGAAATTAAACATACTTGTACAATGATCTGTTTTTAAATCTCTGCTTTACAGGTACTGGCAAAGTGGGGAACCGAATAATATAGGCGATGAGGACTGTGTAGAGATTTTTGGTAATCAACTAAAGGGCTGGAATGATCTTCGATGCTCAATGAAAATGTTATGGATCTGTGAGATATTGTTAGCTATTAATTAGAGTAAAAGGTGGAACATTCATTCATTCATTCATTCATTCATTTCTACCGCTTATCTGAACTACCTCGGGTCACGGGGAGCCTGTGCCTATCTCAGGCGTCATCGCTCATCGAGGCAGGATACACCCTTGATGGAGTAAGGTGGAACATGTAAAATGTTATTTACAAATCAAGCTAAATTTTTTACATACTTTAGTTTGGGTTTTATTCTATGCAATGCTTAAACGATAGTTAAAATTTTTTTAAAGATGCTTTTATTGCATGTGTAACGGCATCCACAACACCTTCCCCTCCTTGCCACCAGGGACACTCGGTTAATGGACTTAATTTCCACACCCTCGTCACATATGCTTCATGAAGTACTGATCTTTTTTGATTTCTTTGTTTTGACCAAGTTTCGGTTATTTCAATTTTGCACTGTTTGATTCTGTCTCTCTGATTTGTTTGCCATGCTGATTGCTATCCTGGTTATCGAACTCTGCCTGTTTCTTGTTATTCTCTTTTTGTTTTGGATTGTATGCTCATGTTTTTTTTAATTAAAGTTTTATTAATTTCTTATTACAACAACAAAACAACAACAGAGCCAATTAGTCAGCACACACATCATACATTCAAACATATTAATAACAATATAACAACAATGCACTTTTAATAAGAGAGTGACTGTGGAAAGGCAAAGGGCAAATCAAAACAGGTCAGGGTTGGGGTCTCGCTTGTTCAAGTAAATCCCACAAAGTGGATACTCATGTTTTTTAATAAAACTATGCATGAGGATTCTACTCCTGCTTTGGCTTCTGTCTTATAGAACAGTTTGCTTAACTTGAACCCAGCAGAGTTTCACCAGCTTCAAGCCGCCTTAGCGCATCAAGGTAAAATTTTGCCAGCAACTTACCTCTCTTCAAACTGCAAATGAGCAACTGCTGAATGCCATTAAAGGACAGGGCACTTAAAATGTGAAAAAACACCCAGTATTTAACTAAAACAGAAAGGTTCTACACAGTGACTCTTTTTTTTTTTTTGACCTCAACATGGATCTGATATTTCTTATTTTACAACTAAGCCTGTGGTTAGTGGTTTGGTGTTTCCCTTATCTCTAGAAAGATCTCATAAGAAAGTCTCATGGAGTATTTTTGTCTTGTTATTTCTCTAAAATAAATAAAGCTTGTTTAGCATTTATTTATTTAGCTTTTAGCATTTAGCATAACTTTAACATTTATTTAGTCTGCATTAATATACTGTTTTTGAATGACATATATTACTTCTACATTGGCTGTTGATCAGTTGTGGTAAACGCAGCATCTATTTTTAGTGTGGTTATTCACACTTCCCCCTTAAACATCTTAAATGTTTCCAACTTCTACTCTGCTTAGAGGTCAGAAATTCTCTACCTCTAACACAATATAATATAGCATATACTTAATGTACGATAATATATACATCTCTTCAACATTTCTTTTTTTTTATCTCCCTATATTTTCTCAACATTTAACCTTTCTCCTTTCTAATTTTTCTTAACAGTAATTTATTGAAAATTGGGATGAGGGACTTTCTACCAGTAGAAGTGAAATTCAGTGAAATTTCCACACCTTAAGGCAAATAACACGGAATTTGTGTCAGGTGCAAGAAGGTCAAATCCGGCTGTACATAACAGGGTTAACTAGCTACCAGAGTTTGTACCTGGAGATAAAGGGCTCATTTTGTTACTCACATTAAGCTCAAAATTGATCACCTCAGAATGTTTCCTTGGTTTTGGTGACAGTAATTCCGGAGCTGGGACTGGATTTGAAAAATTGTGGCTTGATCAAATCATTCAAACATGTCACTTTACCCTCAAATAAAAAGTACGGCTCTTATTTGATTTCTTTGTTTTGACCACGTTTCTGTTATTTCAATTTTGCGCTGTTTGATTCTGTATTTCTGATTTGTTTACCATGCTGATTGCTATCCTGGTTGTCGAACTCTGCTGTTTCTTGTTAAACTTTTCATCTCACGTTTTGGATTGTAGGCTTATGTTTTTAAATAAACTACACATGTGTATTCTACTCCTGCTTCGGCTTCTGCCTTGCAGAATACTTTGCTTAACTTGACTCCAGCAGAGTTTCACCAGCTTAAAGCCATCTTAGCACATCTAGGTGAAATTTTGGCTTTTTGACACCAGCAACTTACCTCACTTACATCACTTACCTCAAACTGCAAATGAGTTTGACAAGTGACAAGTCACTTCCCCATTCTAGTTTATAGCTCTGACCATCAGGCTGGATAATCTCATGTGTAACCAACCATCCACCAAAACCCCCATGCACCCACTCATGAAACATCAGTATCTGGTCAGTATTTGCCTCAGGAAGTGCAACACATCTCCTTCCCATAGAGTTGATTAGGTTGTTGATTGCGGGCTGTGGAATGTTGGTCCTCTCCTTTTCAGTGGCTGTGCAAAGTTGCTGGATATTGGCAAGAACTGGAACATGTTGTTGTATATGCCGATCAAGAGCATCCCAAACATGCTCAATGGGTGACATGTCCAGTGAGTATGCTGACAATGCAAGAACTGTGATGTTTTTAGCTTCCAGGAATTGTGTACAGATCCTTGCAACATTATCAAGCTGCAACTTGAGGTGATGGTCGTGGATGAATGGCACAACAATGGGCCTCAAATGCACCTGTGTTTGTTGTCAATAACATACACCTGCCCATACCATAACCCCACTGCCACCATGGGCCACTCAATGAACAACGTTGACATCAGCAATCCGTTCACCCACATGATGCTGTCTGCCATCTGCCCTATACAGTGAAAACCAGAATTCAATCGTGAAGAGAACACCTCATCAAAGTACCAGACACCATCAAATGTGAGCATTTGCCCACTCAAGTCGGTTACGAAGATAAACTGCAGTCAAGACCCCAATGAGCATGCAGACGAGCATGCAGACGAGCATGCAGATGAGCATCCCTGAAACGGTTTCTGACAGTTTGTGCAGAAATTCTTTGGTTATGCAAATCGGTTGTTACAGCAGCTGTCCACGTGGCTGGTCTGCACACTCCCTCAAAACTTGCGACATCTGTGGCATTGTGCTGTGTGACAAAAACTGCACATTTAAGAATTTAATTAAATCTTATTGAATCTTATTCATGCAGAGCTGGAATCTTATTAAATCTTATTGAATCTTATTCATGCAGAGCTGAAGATTCAATGCAGATTCCAGCTCTGCATTGAATCTTTTTCATCACCAACTGGCCCTTGACCTCAATTTTCCAACTTTCCTCTCTCAAGATTACCACTGTAAATAACAAACCAATTGGGGATGGTTACATAATCCATCAGACTGTTACTCTGGAACATCGACTATTCGATGTTGAAACCACACCTGCCACTACTGTGTCATACCACAACCATGGAAAGCCCAGCCACCCACAAAACTATTAATGTTCCTTTGGAATACTACAACTTAATGGAGGTCTTCAATCAAGAGCCAACAAGCTACCACCACACCAGACATTTAATTTTGCTATTGCTTATCCTTTATCCATACCAGAGACCCAAGCCATGGAAAATTACATCTGATGACAAATTACCAATGATGACTTAGCTGCTTGTTGATCAATACATTCTTCAACCTCCCCTGCAGCTGCCAGTTTTTTTATTTGTGGCAAAGAAAGACAGTGGACTACACCCCTGTATTGACTATAAATGACTCCATGGCATCATGGTCAAGCACCCTTCTACCCCTACCCCTGGTACCATCCATGATGGAACAGAGGCCTTAATTTTTAGTAAACCAGAACTGCAAAGCTCTTATAATGTTAACTGAGAAGGGAATCAATGATTCCCATCAATATTATCATCAGGGTGCACTGTGATTAAATGATCATGCCTTATAAACTAAATAACATGCCAGTAATTAATAAATGAGATTCGTCAGGTTCTACTCAACCAGTACATAATAAAATACATTGACGACATCCTGATCTATTCCAAATCAAAAGAACAGTGTGTGACCCATGTATGGTCTTTATGTCTCTGCTTCCTACAGCACTATTTGTTTATTAAATCAGACATCCATTGTACCACAACTTCATTTTTGGGTTACATAATAAGCTATCATTGGAACCCAAGAATCCTGACATTTGTGAAAGCACAAGCTTAACACAATCCCACACAGCATTGACTTATACATCAGCAGAAGGTTTTAAGTGACTGTAGCTTTGGTTTCAGAGATTTATATACAAAAATTAAAGAGAGAGAGATTGCCTGATTGACTATTTACTCTTACATTCTACTTCAAACATGTCAAGGAATTACAAGCAAGGAATTCTGGCTGTAACGTTGGACATCAGTCTAGTATAATTACTAACCTTACTACACTATTTTAAACCACTAAGGTAAGCAGTTCTTTAATTTTTCTTGAAACTAGTGTACTAAAAAAGTGCAAACACACCATATTTTGGTTAGTTCTGAACCACTGGCAGATTTTTATGGATAATCAGCAACTTCTTATGACAGCAAGACTTCCCATTTCCTATTTTGGGCTGTTCTTAGAAAACAGTAATTGTAGACTTTTTAGTTTCTAGGAAACAGATCAATGATCTTCTTAGTAAAGGAATTATCAACTCAAACCAACACAAACCTTTCAGCTTTGGGAGATGCTGAGCTCACGTTCCTAGAATTAAATAGTGAATCCTCTAGTTTATTGCCATTTACAGTAATTATAGGGTCCCTCAAGGATCAGTTCTAGGACCTTTGCTTTTCTCGATATACATGCTTCCCTTAGGGAACATTATTAGAAGCCATGGGATTGGATTCCACTGTTATGCTGACGATACCCATTTATATATCTCATCAAAACCAGATGAAGTAGCTAAATTGTCTAAATTAACTGAGTGCATTAAAGAGATAAAAGATTGGATGACCTGTAATTTTCTGTTTTTAAACTCTGATAAGACAGAAATACTACTTATCGGGCCAAAAAAACAGGAAACAGAAGCTCTCACACTTCAACTTCCATTTAGATGGATGTACTGTTACTAGTAGCTCATAAATACAAACACATTTAAATATATCTAATATTAATCTTGAATTTTGTATTATATTAATCTTTATTTTATTCTTTATAATAACCGTTTGTTCTATGTTTATGTTCTGTAAAGTTGCTTTGAGACAATGTCAATTGTAAAAAGCACTTTACAAATAAATAAATTTGAATTTAACAAAAGACAAGCTAGTGCAACCTGATTGACTTATTGAATAATTGTATAAATGTCATAATATTCCTAACAAAGTGGCCACTGATTGTATACATGTGTTAATATGAAGTATGTGTAAACTGATTGACTGATTGACTATTTACTCTTACATTCTACTTCAAACATGTCAAGGAATTACAAGCAAGGAATTCTGGCTGTAACGTTGGACATCAGTCTAGTATAATTACTAACCTTACTACACTATTTTAAACCACTAAGGTAAGCAGTTCTTTAATTTTTCTTGAAACTAGTGTACTAAAAAAGTGCAAACACACCATATTTTGGTTAGTTCTGAACCACTGGCAGACTTCTGAATGAGTGAGCCACCATTGAGTGCAGAGGCTTTCTCTCTGTCGTGACGTTCATGACTATGTAAGGACATATGTTGCTGCATTAAAGCCTTCCTGTGTCAAGGTTCTTCACAGAGTGTCAGTGTCATACCCTAAAATAACATTGTTCACACTTGTGGCTTGTTGGGAAGTTTAAAGAAAAAAAAACAGGAAATAAAGTTTTAACATAACATCAGCACACCAGTCAGTCAGGCAGTGTGTCTCCAGACAGTCACTCTGAATGTAGTTTTATACATCATATACCAGTGCAAGTGAGTTTATAAAGACTGAGAACTACAGCAGTGAAAGATCAGGATTACTGTAAAGAGAAGAATGGAGATGAGTGAGGAGATTTATGCAAATGCAGAAGTAGCTGCAGATAATAAAGCTGATTCCAGTGACAGCGAGCAATCATATGAAGATGTTCATGTGAATGAGGACAATTTGAAGACCCAGAGGGCCAGAAGCTTCAAGCAGTCTGAGAGCTCAGGTAAAATACACTCACAATCAGAAATATGTGTGTATGTACTGATTGACAATGGATTTACTTTTGTGAAATGTAACCATCTAGTAAAAATAGAAAAGCATAATAATTGTAAAATCAAACAATCGAACATGGTATATGAGCTGATGTGTAGAGCGCATAAGAATGATGGTGTCTTCCCAATTTTGATGCAACCTTTGTCCATTTAACATCTTGATCTACTTGGAGAAAGATTAGCAGGAGGATTATATAGACTCATTATATAGTACACAGCGATGTGAAAGTTTAACTCACTGACACAGTGTGCAGGTGGTGTGTGAGTGTAGAGGAGTGTGTTTTTTTTAGATCAAGATGTGGAACATTGTCTTTTCCTCCTGCATGAACATTACAATTACATTTTTTCGCAATGACGTCGACTGAGCAAACAAACTGAGCATAGTGTTAAGCAACTTAAAATGGTTATATCTGACTCAATGACTGTCAAAGAATTTTCCAAGTATAGGTGTCTCGCTATAAAGGAAATCTCCCCCACTGATAAGTCCATCTTTTAGGAGAATGTTTTTTATGGTTTTTAAAGAAAGCAGAGAAGAGTAAATCACTGTCTACAGCAGAGGCCCTAATGGGCTGAACAAGACCAGGAAGTTCCCTTTTCAGCTGTAGTGGATTCTGGTGCAATGCTGGAGCTGGTAATAGAGGCAGACATAGCGGTGCAGAGCCATGACAGAAATACTGCACTACACCAGTGTATAGGGACAGTGGAGACATGAAGATGGAGGCTGAGCCTGTGTTTACACGGTATGGGAAAAAAGAAGAAACAGTCCAAGAAAGAAACAAAAGCAGAGAAAAGGATATCAGACCATGATATTTTTGGAAAACTATTGATAACGTTCTCTGCAGTAGCAGTTGTAAATGTTCTTTTAACACGGAAACTTGGTAAAGTGCATATATTGTGTCTAAGACACATTTTAAATGCGAGGATATAATGGTACTTTTAGGCTGTGGATATGTGACTATATTATCTATATTTAATCTGATTGTTTGAATTACACAAAGAGTGTGACCTCCATTATGAGTGGGACCTATTACATTCTGATTAACTTCTACTTCTACATATTAAAGTGTCCAACATGTTTTGAGAGAAACAAATAGAAATGAAATGAAATCTGCAGATTTACAGAGGAATTCAGAATATGGTCCACGGAGTTTTAAATAATTACAATAACACTGGTTAATATGTTAAGTTTGTATAAAGAACCTTCCTGCTTGTTATTCGAGGCTGATGAACATAACTATATCCATGCAGACTAGCTTCATTTAGTGCTACATACTCGTTTGATTACATACCACTGTTTAACTAAGCACATTTTGCATGGAAAAGCACAGAAATGTAATTTTGGACTGCTTAGTAATCCATTTGCAGTTGACACTGAGAATGCACCTGTAAAAGTCCGGATGGAGCCGATAGAACCCCCGTGTAACGCCACACTTAAGGCAAAGTATTTCACTTTTGGGCCCTTGTTCCCCTGGTTCATCCCCGAAGCAATGCCCAAACTCTGCCTACAAGCTGCACAAATTCTCTTTACCCAGAAAGCATCTAACTGATGCACACCTACTGTACAGTCTATCCTGAGAGTGTCCACAGCTCAGAACATTGAACCAACTTGATCTACCTTTTTTTTTGTTATAATTACAGCACTTGGCAGACACCCTTATGTAGAGCAACTTAGATTTTATCTCATTTCATACAACTGAGCAATTGAGGGTTAAGAGGCCTTGCTCGGGGGCCCAGCAGTGTTAGCTTTTAGGAACTGGGAATCAAACTCACAACCTTCCAATTGGTAGACCAGCACCTGGGTAGCACAAACTACCCATCTGGAATTGTCATTGTACAATGTTAATATTTCTATTTTAAATCTGTTCATTTTTTCATTCTCCTTTTGTGAATGTGTAAATAAAAACACACATCTCTGTGGCCATTCTCCATTAGGAGGAAAGAATAAAAGAAGCAGATGTTACAGACTGACTACACTGTGTCTGTTGCTGCTCTGTATAAGTCCTGCTGACTGCCATCACAGTGCTGTGGATCCAATTTTACACCCTTAGTACAGAAAAAGCCAAGTTGGAAACCAGTCAAAACACCCTGACTGAATCAAGAGACCAGTTACAGACCAGATACAACACACTGACTGAAGAGAGAGACCAGTTACAGACAAGATACAACACACTGACTGAAGAGAGAGACCAGTTACAGACAAGATACAACACACTGACTGAATCAAGAGACCAGTTACAGACCAGATACAACACCCTGACTGAATCCAGAGACCAGTTACAGAGCAGATACAACACACTGACTAAAGAGAGAGACCAGTTACAGAAAGAAAAAGATGGATTTCAGAAGATTTCGGGTGAGTATTTAAATTTGGGTGAGTACATGCTTAAAGAAGTTAAGAGTTTGTAACAGAATTTCATCGTCAAGCCCTAAATGTTTATTCAGCTAGTGAGAGTGGATTACACCATTTGTCTCAAACACACTGGAAGAACAGCATTTCAGCTTTCTTTATTCTACCCTTTCACACTTATTTTCAGCCAGCTATTCAGAATAGTTAGAGCAAATTGTATTCACTTCCTGCTTCACCTACATACTAGCCAAATAACACACTATTTTTAGCAAGCTCAACTATATTATTCTTGCCCTGTCCAAATTTATTGACTGTCTCAACTACACAAAACACAATATCTCATATCTACATGTTCATTTGCACTTCCTCACTGGCCAAATCCTGGCACTAAGCTGCTCCTTGACTGATTTTGGTTGGCACATACTGTACAAGAGGTCACAAGATTGCTTCTCCACGGTTCCTTGAATTTACATACATAGTGAATCTTATGCCGTAATAACGATCTCCTCATCTCAGAGCATGAATGGACAGTAAATGTAATTTTGATCTACTCCGATAACTAACCATCACCATGACGGCTTTAAAATTGTTAAACATCATACCATCATCTTGCTTTGCTGACTTACATAAATAATTTACAATCTTAGGCATAACTGTGAATAGTGAACAAGTCTGTGGTTGGATCTCAACTTCGAATACAGATGTGCACAGCTTACATATTTACTGACACAATTTACCTAATAACTTTATATATAACATTACTGAATATGTATTAATGTCTTATTCTGTTTAATCAGTCTCACTGATCAATGAGGGGTGGCGATATTTTAACTGCCATATTTACTACATCTCTACTGAGAAGAACAACTGGGATAACAGCAGACGGGACTGTAAAAGGAGAGGAGCGGACCTGATGATCATAAACAGCAAAGAGGAACAGGTGTGTGAGAGAGAGAGAGAGAGAGAGAGAGAGAGAGAGAGAGAGATGAGCTTCTGTATTCATATTGTGTTATAGTTACAGCAGTTCACAGAGAGAAATACATCTATACTATATATAATTCTCTTAATCACAGGATTTCATCGCGACACATCTGAGCAGCAATCGGGCTTGGATTGGTCTGAGTGACACAGACAAAGAGGGGGTGTGGAAATGGGTGGATGGTTCACCACTGACCACTGCGTAAGAGACTTTATCTGTGTTTATTCCCAAATCTCTTCCCTTTGTTCAGAATGTTTTCTGCTATTGATATTTATAAAATAAACTAAATACTAAGATCATGTTCACTTTTATATTCTCATCCCTACAATAACAATATTATTGCTATGGTTAAGAATCTCAGTGAACACAAACTAATTGGTTGATTTAAATGTGTGGAACTGAAGAAAACTGAACACTGAACTGTTTCTTTTCAGGTACTGGGATGAAGGGGAACCGAACAATGATAAAAATCATGAGGACTGTGGGGAGATTATGGGTCATCCAAAAGTGAAGAGATGGAACGACAGGAGATGCTCAGATAATGAATTATGGGTCTGTGAGAAAAGTGATTTTTAGAAATTAAGTATAGAGTGGAACAGCACAGTAAAACAATACAATATTCATAAATCAAGCTGAATTTCTGTCTAGGGTTGGGATGCATTGTGTGAGGAATGGCACAGACAGAACATGAATATGATCCGAAATGATAACAGCAGTGAAATAAATGATATATTTTTATATTGTGATTGTGGTACTGTATATACAGCACATTTAAGAAGACTTCAGGTTTGACCAAGGCCATAATAACCAACTGAAACACTCTGGATTACAGACTAACTAACCTATACACACAAAATAAAACCAAACAAAAATATATTTGCCTTCCCTAGTCTCCCTTACCAAGAAACAGAGACAAAACCCACTCCCTAACAAAAATGCCAGTCACACCCTTATTACAGTCAAAACCAAAACAGGTACTGGCTTCCGTCCCAGTAGACCTGGAGAACTAAGCACACCCAAAGGACAGAACACATGACAACCTGTACCTTTTTAACACTATGTAATGTTTATTATATGTAATACTTTGAACTCACAAATTGCTAAAATTGATATTTTCCTGTGATGTAAAAAATGGATTTTGAACTTATGTTTGCATTCATTTACTGGCTACTGTAATAGTCGTACATTCATAAGCGTGCACAATTGATTAATTTTTACTGAATAATCATATGTGTCTTCACTGAACAATTTACATACTAGAGATTATTGCTGCAATCAGTTCTCTAAATTACCAAATGTCTAAGTTTAACAAAGGTTCTCAATGGTCCAAGTGCACACTCTTACAGCAACTACAATGTATAAGGATACACACTTTTATTATCATGTATTATATACGTACGGAACGCTTTATGCTTGTGGTTGATAAACGAGTCATAAGTCCATGTAATGAGCCTGAATAATTACTGACAGTATGGTGTGATTCAGTCTGTATTCAGTATTTTATTCCTCTTCAGCTGTTTAACAACACTATTTGCCAGATACAAACTAGTTCAACTAAAGGTTTGTCAATAACGATAATTTATCTTTTAGCTAATAACTATTTTTTATATAAGAGGCAGGTTGCTCTAGAGATTGTGTTAAAGAGATAAACTGATTGTGAAAATGTTCATGAAGCAGATCTTAATATAAATGTGTCTGTTAAACTGCTCTAAGATCAGTTTGATCGTATTACAGCCACGATTATGGCTGTAGGAACTTATTCTGTGGTTAGCAAAAACTGAAATAATAATAGTGATAATAAAATCATTAGAAACAACATATAGGCTGTGTACATTATCAGGACTCGATGATGACACATGTACAACACTGTTATTTTTTAATGTTGTATCAATGTTTTTCAAGGGTAAAAGTTGACATCTTATCTACACTTCTGTTTTCTTCACGTCATCACACGTAGAAGCCACAGCGCTTCAGTTCCTGTTTTAATTGCAGCATGCTAATTTAATCTCAAAGACACACTCAGTAAGGAAGTACAGCAGTACAGTCGTGCTCTCAGAGATTTAGAGAAGAGTTCAAATGTTTTATTTATGCATGGAGGAGACATGACGTGACGGGGGTCATCTATACAACCACAGACGATTTTGAAGGCACGGACACTGAGACCGTGTACTTCAACAAAGGGTCACCAACAATTTCAACACATGTAGAGAAGATTTAAATTTGGTCTAATAAACACACATGAGGTGAGAGGAAGGGAGTGAGAAGGGATTGTTTTTTAAATATTTTTGAATTCAATTTCTTTTGTTTATTTTGCATTTTAAATTATTATAATATATATAATATAAAATTATAATTATAAACATATAATAATTAAATGCTGTACCATGTAGTTTGTTTGATCATGTAAATGTTTGATTAGATGACATGAGACATGAAAGGAAAAAAGCCCTCTTACAAGGACCCCTGGGAAATCCAGCATGATGAAAAATCATTATTTGGTGGGTTTTAAAATGTTCCTGGACTTAAGCGCGTAAAGGTTTGTTTGTTGTTAATGGGACAGAAGTGAACAAAACCTCTTGCCCTAAATAACTACAAACAGGTATCACATAAAGATTGGACTCCAGAGGGTAGTAAATAAACAGATTTAGTAAAAATTGATTTTTTCCCTTCTTGCTGTGATCTATTCAATTCAATTCAAGTTTATTTGTATAGCTTTTTTACAAGACATTGTTTCAAAGCAGCTTTATAGAACATAAACATAGAACAAAAGGTTAATATAAAGAATAATAAAGATTAATAGAGTACAAAATTCAAGATTAATATTAGATAGATTTAGTTCACAATGTGTATGTATTTATCCTCAATGAGCAAGTCTGAGGTGACTCAGGCAGCAGTGGCAAGGAAAAACTCCCTTAGACGGTAAAGGAAGAAACCTTGAGAGGAACCAGACTCAAAGGGGAACCTCATCCTCATATGGGTGACACTGGAGGGTGTGATTATAAATATACAGTCAAACAAATGTTGTATTGGTGTAAAGATCACACAGAGTTCACATCTCCTCTATAATATCACAGAGTCCAACTGGAGCTGGTAGATCTGTAGATGTCTCAGGATTCTCACAGAGTCGGCCTCATCTCAGTGGAGGTCCAAAAACTTCATCGCATGGATGAAGATCGGAGCTGGTTCAGTTTCTGGAAGCCTCGAGATGGGTAGAAAGAGAGAAGCAGTGGAGAGGGATTAACATATCTGCTGTTCATAAAATGTGCAAGTCTGATATAATAGTGCACAGTATTATGGGATGTATTATGCGTACACCTGTCTAAAGGGATGAGTTTTTAAATCTACATTTAAACTGGGAAAGTGTGTCTGAGCCCCGAACACTATCAGGAAGACTATTCCAACGTTTGGGAGCTAAACAAGAAAACTCTACCGCCTTTAGTAGACTTAGATATTCTGGGAACTACCAGAAGTCCTGAGTTTTGTGATCTAAAAGAGCGTGAAGGACTGTAACGTGTTAGAAGACTAGTTAGATACATGGGAGCTAAACCATTAAGAGCCTTGTACGTAAGTAGCAGCAGTTTGTAATCAATTCTAAACTTAACAGGTAGCCAGTGTAGAGATGATAAAATTAGGGTTATACAGATGTGGCCTTTAAGAACGAACGTCTTCTACCTTGGCATTCGGCAATTCGTGCCGCGGCTTTCTGCACTTCTGTTCGGGGGGGCTATCTTAGCAATCACCTTAATGCATTTCGTTTCACAGAATATCCACCAGGTGGCGCATAAGAAAACTTTCTCGTAAACACTCAAAGGTTTTTTAAGATTGTATAATATGTTTATATTATTAATTTACATTTAAAAATTTTTTACATTTTTAGATTTTTTATTTTACTTCACATTACATCAGAATTGTGAGAAAATATCCACAATAAAATATAATTATAAAGACGTATGAAACACCGTTGGCTATGGGATTTTTTAAATTAACATTTGTTCTTATGTGTATTTGTTCTTCAATGTAAAATATAAAGGAAATCACAGTTCAAGTTTGGCATAACATAACATAAGTGACATTAACTAAGCCTGCTGCAAATTTGCGTAAATTCCCTTGACCTCACACCTACTAGCACCCCTACAGCTCCATTGTTCTCCTGCTTTTGTTGTGCAAACACACCCATCACCTACAGTATGAGGCCTGGCACATTTTCATTTGTTCACTCAGAGTAGCTCAGATCCAAGGCAGGCCAAAAATCTGTGTGTGACAGTGTTAATTTCGTCAGACGAGATGAGACAAAATATGTTCGTCAACAACCTTTTTTTTCATGACTAAGACGAGACGATGACAAGACTGCACCACTGTCTAAAACGCTAAGACTAAATTAACATGCATTATTGTTGACAAAAAAAAGACGAGACGAAAATGTTTTGTATAAAATAAAAACTAAGATAAAATCTCTCTTCATTTTCGTCTACAATTGTCTCTGCTTTTTCATCAGCTGTTACGCTTTTAAAATATTCAGAACGAGTTCGCGGCTTCGCGCTGTTGCTCAAGTGACAGGTCCGCGAAGCGGATCCCGCTTATTATATTGTTACCTACCAAATAAATCAATAATTTGACACAAAATGATTTAAAAAGGAGTTTAGTGATTTAAAAACGATTGTATTGCTTCCTCTAAAGAAAATAGTGCACTCCGTCTCTACGGTTAGAATCCTGTGTGTCCATGGCAACGCTCTGTTTTTCATGGCAATGGTGTGTTATAGTTCGCAGCGGTCTGTTATCAAGAAATAAAATAGTGTGTGCGTAGAAAGAATTCGTCCACACGCCGCTAAAAAAATAAATAAATAATCCTGAGCTTATGTCCACCCCTGGTCTAGGCGGCTTTTTGTGTTAAATTATATTTCCTGTCGCTGCGCAGGCTCTTTTATTGTACATGACAGCTTATGTCCCGATGACCAGTCTTTGCATTACGATTAAAAGCAGTATCAATAAAGTAAAAAATGGGATGTGCAGTCAAGTTCGAGTGTATGCACTGTTTAAACGAGTGTTCTCAACTTCTCACTGATACTTTTGTGATTCGCGGAGTTTTGACAAGTTTTATAGCCTTGATATTGTTTCTTATTCAAAAGTGGTGACAGAAAAACTCAGCACCCCAACCTGAAACCTCTTCCCATGCCTCTGTCACAATCACATTATAATCAAAATAATTAGGCTTAAAAACAAATGTATATGTAAGGGAATCAATTTTAACAATTACATGTAATATTGCTCCAAATATCATCATATATAACTTGTATTAAGTTTGTAATTTTTATATATTATTTCCACTATAACACTTGTGTTTTTATTGCATTTAATGAGGCCTCGTTGTATTTATTCTTACAATTGATTCCAGATGTGGTCAAGCTACAATTTTTTGACTAAAACTAGACTAAAATTAAAAGACTTTTAGTCGACTAAAACTTGACTAACAAAAAAAGATATGTGAATGACTAAATATGACTAAAACTAACAAGGACATAAACTATCCAAATTAACAGCTTTTCTCAGTTTAAATCATGTTATACAAAACACCTTTGATAAATCGTAATGTACACGTTTCTGAACTATGGTTGTTCAATAAATAAGTGCCAAAATCAATAACCAAAATCATAAAAGTAATACATTTAATTACTAATTTAAAAACTCTGTACTTTTAATGAAAACTCTTCATAAGATGATTTTCGCTCACCGAAACCGGCACGTATTGGAAAAGACACGCAATCCAGCGCAAAAACCCAATACATGGAGCACAAAACACATGTATAGCAGCACATGCGTTTGCGCAGGCGATGACGTCACACGCACGCACTTAAAGGGACCCGTTTTCTTTTTCTCCAATTTATTTTATAAGTATAATAGAAATAAGGGTCATCAATCACCATCTGGTTACATATTGTCGCTGTCAGGCGGAATCCTCGTATCTCCAAAACGGTTATTTTTCAGGAAATTAAAAAAACGCCGTACCTTATCTGCAGTGCACAGGGTTTAGTCTGCGTTGCAGTGGATTGTCTTGCGCTAAATTCCTGTCCTCAGACGAGCACCAGAACTAGCGGGGGTCAAGATTTTTTTTCTTTGAGCCCAGTGTTGTGAAAACATTTACCTCAGAAGACGTGTTGATTCGTTGCGACTCTTCTTGAGGAGAAATATGCCGTGAAGCTCTCCCGCGGAGTGAGGAAGAGGTGGATAGTTGAAGTGTCCAATGGAGTTATGAGATTTGCGCGCAAGCTATTTTCAAGACTTTAGATTGGTTAATAACTTGTAAAAATAACAGACCCATGTGGGGACTGACCAATAGCATAAATATGTGAAAAAATATGAAATTGACCAAATTTGGACATACGAGGTTTCCGCCCGACAGCGACGATATGTACTATGTATCACATGTACTATGGCAATGACAAACCAAAGGTTTCCATGTCAGACACAGAGGTTTGACCTGCCTTGGATCTGAGCTACTCTGAGTGAACATATGCAAATGTGCCAGGCCTCAGAGGTGATGTTTGCACAACAAAAGCAGTAGGAGAATTGAGCTGAAGAACTGTGAAAATCTCAACAGGGGGGAATCACACCTCGGGACCCGCACCAGAAAATAAAAAAGTCAGTAAATCTAGTGTTTATACAACAGATACAGATATACTGTTTGTTTTTTGATTATCATAAACAGCTGTAAAAATTATATAAAATAAAAATGTACAAATGATATAAAATATATATCTCTAAAATAAATGATTAAAGTAACTTAATAAAATCTCTTAATTTGTCATATTTTCATTTTTGTTTCTCTGTTCTGATTATATCACTGACTGTTTAAAATATTTACCAAAAGGGCATTTGTTTTGAAAAAGGGAAAAAAGGTACAAAGATGATTTATTTGCATGTGTCTATTTAACTCGATCAATTACATTTTTTACATTTTTAAATATAAGTATTTTCATAAAATGTTTTTAAATTTTTTTCTGAATGATTCACAAATTACAATGTCATAAAACATTTATTTTATTGACCCTTTCCAACTGTTTACCATTCACCATTTGTTTCAATGTTGTATCATACAAGTTAAAAAAGATATTTACAGCATTTTAAAAAAGAGGAAAAGAGGAAATCGCTTCTTAATCGCTCAAACAAAATGATGACATTGCTGAGGGACATTGCTGTGATGTGTTGGACATAGTAGAAGCTGATTCTTGAACAGATGAATAGTTGTAATCAAGCATCGACTTGATTTAAGTAAGCGGAGTCCTCCGTTATATCCGCCGGACGAGTGCGTTTTTTTTTTATTTTTTATAAAAAGTAATGCCTTACAATAGTCCAGTCTAGAGGTCATGAAAGCATGAACTAGCTTCTCAGCATCAGAGACAGACAGGATGTTTCTCGGCTTGGTGTAGCGGATTTCACCCAGCACCACAAATGACACACCGACTCCAGGCTCTTTGGTGAAGCACGTCTGCAGTTTAATAACAAAAGACACGGGATCACACACACACATCCTCTCACCAACAGTCTGTCTGACTCTCTTCAGTCACATGTAGAACTGAGAGCCTCTTGAATAAAGTCCATTTGCTAAACAGTCTCTTTGGTCTCATTACATTTCTTACACAAATATACATAAACAAAAATTATAGAACAAAATAAAATGAATTCAACATATACACTTTTCCTTTACTTTAACATTACACTTAACAGGAAACACATTTATCATCAGACAATATTTAGCCAATTATGTGATCGTATAGTGGTTTGTGGTTTACATACCTGCAGTTTAATAAACAAAAGACACGGGATCTCACACACACACCCTCTCACAAACAGTTTGTCTGAAGGATGTGAGACAAACAGATTAATCCCTGTCCTGCATTAACACAGTGACTGCAACTCAAAATCTGGGTCTCAGTTGGCTAAATATACACAATATACGACTTAAATAAAAATTACACACACTCATTTAAAGTAAAAAAACAACATAGCATTTCTACAGACTCAATCCACCAAAATTTTGTATTTAAAACTCATATTAAAAGGAAAAATTCACACTCTAAATTATCATGCGGGTGGCAACATTAAACAAACAGATTAAGGCCGTTCGTTTCTAAAACTTGATAAATGCATCTGAATTCTCATAGAAAATCAAAAATATGCACTCAATCCATCTTTTAAACACTTCTAACATTGATATTGACAAATATTTTTAACTCTTTTTACATTTTTATCAATCGTTGTACAAAGATGGAAAGATACCAACCTGACTCTCTTCAGTCACATTTAGAACTTAGTGATGGCCAGTTCGTAAACGAATCTTTTGAACCAGTTCTTTTTAGTGAACTGGATGAACCGGTTCACCAAATCGGACTGATTCGTTCTAAACAGTTCGCGTCTTGAGTCAGCGCTGATCCACAAGTTACTAAAGTTACTCACTTTCGGTCATGCCTGACAGTTGGTCCGACTCTAAATAAACTAATATCCCGGAGTATATGTAACTCCTGTACACTGAACTGAGACATGTTGTGCTGAGAGAACTGTGAGCTCGAGCTGTTGATACTGCGCATGCGTGAATTACTGAACCGATACAGCGAATCATCAGTACAGAACTGAGAACTGCTTGTTTCGGACACGTCCGAGAACCGATGAACTGATACAGCGAATCATCAGTACACTGAACCGAGAACTGTTTCTTCCGGACGCGTCCGAGAACCGATGAACTAATACAGCGAATCATCAGTACACTGAACTGAGAACTGTTTCTTTCGGACGCGTCAGGAACCGATGAGCTGTTGATACTGCGCATGCTTGAATCACTGAACTGATACAGCGAATCATCAGTACACTGAACTGAGAACTGTTTCTTTCAGACGCGTCCGAGAACCGATGAACTGATACAGCAAATCATCAGTACACTGAACTGAGAACTGTTTCTTTCGGACACGTCCGAGAACCGATGAGCTGTTGATACTGCGCATGCTTGAATCACTGAACTGATACAGCGAATCATCAGTACACTGAACTGAGAACTGTTTCTTTCGGACGCGTCCGAGAACCGATGAACTGATACAGCGAATCATCAGTACACTGAACTGGTTCTTTCGGACGCGTCCGACATACTGAGAACCGATTAGCTGTTGATACTGCGCATGCGTGAACCTTCAGAGCAAATTATACATATTGGGATATGCATAGTAACTAGTCATAGGCTATTAAACATTTTTATAAAAAAAAAAAAAAAAAAAAAAAATCATACAACTGTTCACTCAATATGTGTCAGTTAAGTTTACTAATGACTATTGTGCAGGTTGTGTATTTTTATATGCCGCTTTTTGTAAATTGATGAAGATTAGTTTATTAACTTTATATCTTTAAGACACGTAAAACATCCACGTTTGCACACCAGTGCCGGTACTGGGTGTTTTAGTTGCAAAACTTAAATGTAAGAAACGTATTCATCTAAAGTTATGATTACAAAGAACTGTTCGAATGTGTTAAATTGATTGTATTAATATCTGCCGGCAGCGGGATGATGGAATTTGCGTCATTACGTCATTGTGAATGACGTCATTACATCAGGACGTAAAAGAACTGGTGAACTGGATTTTTGAACTGGTTCATTAAATCGAACTGTCCGAAAGAACCGGTTCACGGAAAAGAACCGAACTTCCCATCACTAGTAGAACTGAGAGAGTCGGACGCGACAGCGCCACTAAGTGACGCCACTCAAATATAAACTGCTAATTTTTTTTACAAAGTTAATTTTTTCTTGTGCCATATAAAAAAATTAAGAATGAAAATGAGATGGATTGATAAGAAAAACATATGAAATTACAAAAATAATTAAATACCTTCAAATATAATCTCTTTCAAAATAAAAGACACTAAAGTTTGCTGGAACACAAAACTCAGAACATTACACTCTCCCCTCCCAAATATCAGCAAACTTTAAGGCTGTATGTGAGATAATTTCCTTTTAAAGGGGACATCCAGACTTCAGTCATTCAAATGAATAGCAATAAAACCTTGCTTGGAAGACATATGCCCTTATACATATAACCATACATCCCTCAATAAAGTCTTCTCAAATGCTCTTAAAGTTTTACATGCTTACTCTTTGACATTATTCAGAACACTTTATCAACATTATAAAATGAAGGGGGCGCTGTCTAGCTTGCCATGGAGTAGGACATGGGGTTAGGAGGCTCCGGTGGTTTATTGTTAGAATTGTTATTATTTCAAGCTTTTCACTTTTGTTTTTGCTCTTAATCCCTCGTTTTGCCTTCATTGATTGGATATTTGAATCTAGAGGTAATTATGATGTCTGGTAAAACTACTAAGACCCGTAGCGCGACTCAGTCGCAGATGCAGCCTGGTGCAACAGTTACGACTTCGCCTTCACATGATCCACCTACGTGTGAAGGGTCCATCGTGTCACAGGTAGCTTCTAAGGCTGATATTGACTCATTAAAGTCAGAGCTGCTGTCCTTTTTGAGGTCCGAAATCACCGAGGTTTTTAAGGCCGAACTACGTACATTGGAACGCACATTGGGAGACGAATTATTAACAATAAAGTCGGAGCTGCAGGCGGTGAAGGTGCAGCTGTCTAGCGATAAAGCTGCGAATGAGGCTGCGGTGCGGGAATTAAAGGGCACCGTAGTTGAGATGGAGCGCTCACTTTCTGTTTGCACCGATGATATCGCTGTAATGCAACGTGACATGCAACGTCTTACTGTTGAATTAAAAAAAATGGAGACCAAATGCGAAGATCTGGAAGCTAGGTCATGGCGCGATAATGTCCGGATAATCGGTGTTCCGGAGGGTCCCAATAGCTTCACTGTCGCGAGTGTTGCCGCGCTGTTGAGGGAGGCACTAAGTCTGGAAAAGGAGCCGGTTTTGGACAGGTCACATCTCACTCTACAGCCCGTACCAAAGCCTGGTGAACGACCATGAGCCATTGTGGCCAAATTTCACTATCATAGCGAGTGTCTTGATGTCTTACAGCGAGCCAGAGAATTACAGCGAATTCAGTTTAAGGGCCTGAATATCTCTATCTTTCCTGACCATACGGTAAAAACCGCAAAAGCCCGGGCTGCCTTCAACGAAGTGCGGCGGCAGCTCCGTGGCATTGAAGGTGTGCGATACGGGTTGTTTTATCCAGCGCGGCTACGTATTGCACACAATGGTGTGGGCAAAGATTTTCTTTCACCTGACGAAGCCAGCAAGTATATAAAAACTATCCAAACTGTTTAAAGTGTGAACATTTTTATTTATTTATTTATTTATTTCTGTCGCTGTTGGAGGCGATGTTTACTTCGTGTGGTGATGCTGGTCTTTAACTTTAACTTTACGCACTTTGTGTGGCGTTGTGTTCGTTTTTTTCTTTCTCTTTTGGTGTTTTTAAGTGTTATTTTTACGGGACTCAAAGTGTAAGTGATCCTGAAAACTTAGTGTTTGATTAATAAATGCTCGGTCAATTTATTTTGGGAATTTGTTTTCCTCTAGAAACTTCGTTTATATATGTACGTGGGGGGAGGGGGGGGGGGCGTTTACCAGATATAGTTGCTCGTAATTTCTGTTGAGTTAAATCTGCTGGAGCCTTCTCTTTGCTTATGATAGGCTTGTTCTCCGTGTCGTTAGCACATTTATTTGTGTGGGCGGCGATAGGTTTCTATTTTGATAGTTCGTGTTGCTGTCCCCTGGGGTTAATGTTAGAATGGGGACTCTACTTGTGTGTTGGGTGTATGTTTGTGTTTAAGTGTCGGATGCGCGCGCACAGGGGTGGGGGGATGGGGATCCCCCTGGCTTCACAGGTCCTGTTTTCATTTTTTTTCTGTAGTTGTTTTTGGATGAATGGCTGACACTAATACTGGCCCACGTTTAGCTGGCAGTGGTGCATCTGTCCGGTTCCTTAGTTGGAATATTAGGGGCATGGGTAATCCTATTAAACGGTCTAGGGTTTTTACCCACCTGAAACGCTTACACGCCGACATAGTATTTTTACAGGAAACACACCTCCGGGTCAAGGATCATCATAGGCTTCATCGTCCCTGGGTGGGTCAAACTTTCCACTCCAATTTTAATTCTAAGGCACGAGGGGTGGCCATCCTAGTAAATAGAAGTATACAGTTTTCACCTGCCCATATAATTGCAGATAGGAATGGCAGATATGTCATCGTGGCTGGTACGTTGATGCAGACCAAGGTTTTGCTGGTTAATATTTACGCTCCAAATTTTGATGACCCTGATTTTGCCAATAGGTTACTGAGTAGCCTTCCTTTTTTAAATACCCATTTGATTCTTGGTGGTGATTTAAATACCCATTTGATTCTTCAACCATTCTTGGTGGTGATTTGAATTGTGTTTTGAACCCTGTTTTGGATCGTTCTAGTTCTCGTGCTGTATCCCAATCTGCAATGTCTAAATCGTTTTCCGATTTCATGTCACAAAACGGTTTGGTAGACCCTTGGAGATATCGCAACCCCGGGATCAAGAAATTCTCATTTTTCTCCCCTGTGCATCATTCATATTCCAGAATTGATTATTTTTTTATTGATAGCCATCTTAATCACTCCGTTGTATCTGCGGATTATTTGGGCATTGTGATCTCTGATCATGCTCCTCTAGCGTTGGATATCCAATTCTTAACCCATAGACCTACACAGTCTCCTTGGCGGTTTAATTTGCATCTCCTAGCAGACAAGGATTTCTGTGTGTCTATTTCTGAAGCGATTGATGAATTCTTGTTGTTTAATCGTTTTGACTCTACTCCGTGCTCGTCATTATGGGAGACTCTGAAAGCCTATCTCAGGGGGCAAATCATTTCGTACTCTGCTTTCATGAATCGGAAGCACAGAGCTAAACTCAGGGAAATTTCATCAGCTATCAGCCAACTCGATCAGAGCTACGCGTCCAACCCTTCTCCAGAGCTATACAAGCAACGTGTTGAGTTGCAAGCAGAATTCGATCTCCTCCCCACTAAAGAAACTGAACGCATGCTATTACAAACTCGTGGATCGTATTATGAATACGGTGATAAACCAAGCAGATTGTTAGCACATCAGCTAAAACGGCGGGCTGCATCACGCCTAATACCGCAGATTAATAATGACTCAAATGTTATCGTTACCGATCCCATAGAGATTAATGCAGTATTTGAGTCATATTACTCTGCTCTTTATAGATCTGAATGCCTTACTGATAATAAGAGACTGGGTGATTTCCTTCAAAGTGTTGATTTTCCTGTTATTGATACGGTCTCCACAAGGGACTTGGACTCCCCACTATCTGTTGAAGAAGTCAGAGCTTCAATAAAGGCAATGCAGGCTAACAAAGCTCCAGGCCCAGATGGTTTTCCAGTTGAATTTTTAAAAAAGTTTAGTGATAAATTGGCACCGCTGCTTCTTGGTGTGTTCAATGAATCTCTGGATCTGGGCGTGCTACCACCCTCTTTTAATCAAGCCTCAATAGCCCTTCTCTTGAAGAAGGGCAAGGATCCCAACCTGTGCGGGTCGTACAGACCGCTGTCACTGCTGAATGCCGATGTGAAAGTGTTGGCAAAAGTAATTGCATCCCGGTTAGAAGATGTACTACCACGTATCATATCTATGGAGCAAACTGGATTCATAAAAGGGCGGCATTCATTTTTTAACACTCGTACACTTTTCAATATAATTTACTCTAAGCAGTCATCTCCGTTTCCTGAGGTTGTCGTTTCATTGGATGCTGAGAAAGCGTTTGATAGAGTCGAGTGGGAATACCTGTTTGCGGTATTGAAGAAATCTGGGTTTGGTGATGCATTTGTCTCCTGGATCCGCCTCCTTTATAAATCCCCGCAAGCCAGTGTTCGTACAAATAATATTAGCTCTGATTATATCAGTCTCGGGCGTGGAACCCGGCAGGGGTGCCCACTGTCACCACTGCTATTCACTCTTGCCATTGAGCCATTATCCATTAAACTTAAATCCTCATTAGCCTTTAAAGGTATAACTCGCAAGGGGGCGGAATATAAGGTATCCTTATATGCCGATGATTTGTTGCTATATGTGACGGATCCTGCAAGCTCTGTTCCTGTTATTTTATCTATCTTAAATGATTTTGGCTCTTTTTCAGGATACAAACTGAATTTTCTTAAGAGTGAGTGTTATCCGGTAAACAATACCGCTCTACAACTTCAGCACCTGAATCTGCCGTTCAAATTCAACTGTTCAGGCTTTAAATACCTTGGTATTACGGTGACCCGTTCCTTACCCAAACTTTTTCATGCCAATCTTGCTCCGCTTGTGGCAGACATGAAGTCGGATTTTCAGAGGTGGAGCAGTCTACCTCTGTCTTTAATGGGAAAAATCAATGCAGTTAAAATGATTGTTCTGCCCAAGTTTCTTTATTTTTTTCAATCGCTTCCATTATTTTTACCTAAGTACTTTTTTGATTCTTTAGATAGAATCATTAATTCTTTTCTTTGGGGTGGAAAACCTCCCAGAATCCGTAAGACTCTATTGCAGAGATGTAGGCTCAGTGGTGGGCTTGCTTTGCCCAATTTTCAAATATACTACTGGGCTGCACATATCCAAAAACTAAACTCCTGGACCAATTCAACGGAATCCACTTGGTGCAATCTGGAGCTACTGTCTTGTAGATCATCCTCTGTATCAGCTCTGCTTTGCTCACCCCTTCCGATCAAACCATCTCAATACACTGACAATCCAGTCGTACTGAACACACTTAAGATTTGGTTTCAGTTTAGGCGTCATTTTAAATTTAGGGCTCTATCAGCGCTGGGCCCCCTGAATAAAAATCATTTGTTCCCCCCGTCTTTTTTAGATTCAGCTTTTTCACTATGGCACGAAAAAGGCATCAAGCAACTTTATGATTTGTATGAAGATGGCATCTTTAGAAGTTTTGCCAGCCTGTCCTTGGAGTATGGGCTGCCTTCAGCTCATTTTTTTCGATATCTCCAAGTCCGCAGCTTTGTATCTAAATGCCTTCCCAATTTTCCCTCTGTACCCCCCAAGCAACCTTGGGAGAGTTTAGTCATGTTCACTCCACACCAGCGTAGCTTGATTTCCCAGATATACATTTTCATTTTATCTCTCAATAGCTGTAATATAGATAAAACCAGGACCGCTTGGGAGGAGGAGTTAGGGCTGCAGTTAGGCGACGAACGTTGGGAGAATGCCGTAGATAGGATACGGTCTACCACTTCCTGTGCCCGCCTCAGTCTCATTCAGTTTAAGGTTTTGTATAGAATTCATTTTTCCAAATCTAAACATGCAAAAATCTATCCTGGGGTAGAGGACAGATGTGACAGATGTCATGCTTCCCCCTGTCATCTAAGTCATATGTTTTTTCTGTGCCCAAAATTACACGCATTCTGGACAGGTTTTTTCGGCATTATGTCCTCCATATTTGAAGTGCAATTGACGCCATGCCCTCTGATCGCTATATTTGGTATTACCAATGAGTCAGTATCACTGAGTTCTGTACACAAAGATGTTTTAGCCTTCTCATCTTTGTTGGCCAGACGTTGTATACTTCTGCACTGGAAGGCAATAAGATGTCCCTCCATCTCTCAGTGGTTTAAGGATCTGATGTTCTTTCTTAAGTTGGAGAAAATAAAATATACACTGAGGGGTTCTACTGATACCTTTTTTTGCAAGTGGCAACCTGTTATTTCTTACTTTAGGAGACTACAGGTGTTACCTGATTAGAGTTCTAATTCGGTCAATAATTGGACTGTATGCATAACCTTTATTTCCGTTTCTTCAGTTGTTTTAACAGGGGGATGTGGGGTGTTTGTGCGTGCGCGCGTGAGTGTGTGTGTGTGTGTGTCTTTGTCTGGGGGTTTGTTTTTGTTTTGGGTGGTGGGGTGGGAGTGTTTGCTCTTTGTTGTTTGAAAAAGGAAAATGGAGAATTTCTGTATACATTCTTGTATTTGTGATTGTTGATTTTTCAATAAAAAAAAAAAAAAAAAAAAAAAAAACATTATAAAATGAAATTTAACATCCAACAAGACTGGAAAGGATTCTGAGCAATTCTGCTAATGGATCAGTATGATGTGGCACACTTATTACCATGCTCGTACACTCAAGAAGTCTTTTAACAGGCTTTACTAACCTGCCAGATCTAGTCTTCACAATCCCTTCATTTGGTTTCAAAACTGTGTCTGACACAATTACTTTTCCTGGGGACAGTTTCTTTGTGGCTCTAGTTTTACTACTTGGGACTTTAAACTTGTGACTACTGTCAGATCTGCTTTCAGAACTGGCTCTACTCTGGACAGTATTCAGTTCTGTTTGAACACTATGACTGGTCACAGACTCTTCAACCATTTCTTCATCAATACTCATTCCAGTTGAGTCTGAATTAGTCACACTTCTCCCATCATCTGTATTCTGGCCATTTAGAATGACATCATCAATATCACAACTGCCACAAGAAAAAAATTCACTGTGGTTGCTTCCACCATTTACTACTGAAGGGTCATGGTCTCTTATGTGATCTGTTGAAGCCAATGTGTCAATCTCTGTGGCTTGTCTAGTGCTTTGTCCCTGAACAGAATGTATCTTAACAGGTTGAGATTCTTTTGGGCCTCGGCTCTCCAATATCCAAGCAGCAATCCTGCCACTTAGATTCTCTTTCAGAACTGAACAGAGACTTGTGCTTTTGCTCTTTCACCTCATGTGTTTCTTCCTCAGAGATTGTGGAGAACACTGTAGTATTGGATTCTGGGTTCTCCAAGGGAAGAAGGTTGACAGGCAAGAGAAAGTTATGGTGAACAACTCTACTTTTCTTTGTAGCTGGGTCTTCTACCCTATAGATGTGCACTGTTGGGTCTTTCCAAGTTATCACATGAACTACAGAGTCCTACACATCAGCTAACTTTCCTTTTCCTCTCTCTTTTTTGTTTACCAGAAGGACACGGTCTCCGATTTCTAAAGCCACACCTCTGGATCTCTTGTTATACTCCCTGCTTCCTTTGGGCTTCAGTTGTACTTTCCTGAGCAATTTTTACAGCTTCTCTGAAATCTTTCTGAAGACAGTCCACATACTCATCATAAGTCTGCACCTCATTTTTCAGGGCATTTCCAAACATGATATCTACAGACAGCCTCGGTACCCTGCCAAACATCAAGTAGAAGGGTGCAAACCCTGTAGTTTCATGAGTGGTGCAATTATATGAAAATGTGAGTGTCTGTATCACTTGAGGCCATCTCTCTTTTGATCATGGAGGCAAAGAATGGATCATGTTCCCAAGAGTACGGTTGAATCTTTCGGTTTGCCCATTACCCATCGGGTGATAGGGTGTAGTATGGGACTTACGGACACCAGAAACCTGTAGCAACTCAGCAATCAGTCTGCTTTCAAAATTGGCTCCTTTGTCAGAATGTATTCTTTGAGAAAAGCCGTATATACAGAAAAAACTGATTCCACAGCTTCTGAGCCACCACTTTTGCCGTTTGGTTCAGGCATGCGAACGCATGGGCCAATTTCGTAAAATGGTCCGTTATTACGAGAACATCAACATTCTCTCCATGTCTCCCTTCTGCAGACCAGAAATCGATACACACAAGTTCTAATGGTGCACTCGTCTTGATGGACCCCAGTGGTGCTCTGGCTTCAGGTTCCAGAGTCTTTCCAACAACACAGCGTTTACAGTGTGAAACATACTTTTTGACATCTGTGTATTCCAGACCAGAAAAACCTCTGCCGTACTAAGTGAAGAGTCCTACTTTGCCATTGATGACCAGTGTCATCATGAGTTCCTTTCAGAGCAGCACTCCGAACCAAAGGAGGAAGTACTAGTTGGTACCTGACTTTTCCTACCCTTTCTTTGGACCTGCGACACAGAACACAGTCTCTGATCACTAGTTTTTTCCCAATGTTTAAGCATTCTCAGTGCTGATGCGGTCTCATTGTCTCTCTCTCTTCGTGATGGTCTCCTTTTCCTGTCAACAAAGAATATAACACGTGCAAGAGTGGAATCTGTTTTCTGTTTCACCCGTATTTCCTCCAGTGAAAAGACAGGGAGTGCATCCACACCTCCTTGAATTAAACTGTGAGTGCAGAGGGAAAGCTGAGCATCATGAACCGGTCTGGTGGATTCCCAGTCAAGGCAGGACTCTAAAATATCTTTCACTCCCTCATTTTCAATCTGGTGCAAATTCCCAGCTCCAACACTCTGAACACTATTCTCACACGTCTTTTGTTTGTTTTAATACCGTGAAATTAGTCTCCTTCAGCCAATGGCCAAATTTATCACAAACTGCCCATTTTAAAGCATAGAACCCTAATCTATGGGCGGGGTAACGGGACTGAGCCCATGAGAGGGACTTACTCGCAAAGGCCACTGGTCTCGTTTTTTTCTCTGTTGCAATTTATTATTTGCACTTGTATTGATCTTAAACAATGCTAAATGTAAAGTACAATTTAGTGTTGCTTTATGTTTATGATCATTTGTTGTTTACCTCAGCGTTTGTTTAAACAACTACATTTCCCATGAGCATCAGCGCGAGAGATGTTGGCAGTGAATGCCGGGATTGAGGGGACTCACGCGCTAATATTTTTTATTCGTTTTTTCTGCCTGAAAACTTGCATAGTTTTTTTGTCTCTTACGCAAATTTGTTCAGTAAAGGTTCACGCAAAGGATGAGATGCCTCCCGTCTCTTTATTTTAACCCAAACCATTTCATTCTCTCCCTCTGGTGTTTGACTCAGAACCGCACCTAATCCATCCATAGATGCATCAGTTGACAATAGGAAAGGTCTCTGAAAGTCTGGGTGAGCCAAAGTAACTGTGTTAACAAGTGCATGTTTAATTTTTTCCACAGCTAAGTCACACTCTGCAGTCCAGTCCTCAGGGTTTAGACGCTTGGGTTTGACAGCTCTGGGGCCAACTTTTCCACCTTTGATCTTTTGTCCAGCCGTCAGTTTATACAGAGGTTTGGCTGCTGATGAAAAACTTTCAATGAAATGTGAATAATAGTTTCCCATTCCAAGAAAAGATTTGATTTTTGTGGTTGATGGAGTTTTTCCATCTTCTTCCATCAGCTCCACCACGCTGAGCTCACTGATTGCAGACACTTTTGCTGGATCAGTTGTGATGCCACTCTCCGATACAATATGTCCCAGGAACTTCACAGTTTTCCTCAGAAAGTAACATTTCTTTGGGGACAATTTGAGGTTGTGGTCTTTGAGCCGAGAAAACACCATTTCAAGACGGTCGAGTGCATCCTTCTCAGTTTTTCCAAACACCAGCAAGTCATCTAAGTAACAAAAGAGGGATAGAAAGTTCTGGTCCCTGAGGATTGCAGTCATCATGCGAGAGAATGTTGCTGGACTGTTGCACAAGCCCTGAGCCATCCTGTTGAATTCATATAGCCCTACCGGGGTGGTGCATACTGTGTATTTACAATCTTCTTCATGGATTGGGATATTATAAAAACCTGACGTTAAATCCATGGTACTGAAATAACAGTTTTTCTCCAAGGATACAAGAGCATCAGCTTGGTGGGTATGCATCTTTTTCGGTTCTTTGGTTGAGCCACCTGAAGTCTGTACACACTCGTAATTCTCCAGTGGGTAATTCTCCATACTAAAACTAAAGGTGAGGCCCATTCGCTGTTGGACTTCTGAATGATACCGCGCTCCTCCATTTCATTTAGTGACTGTCTTAATTTCTGGTATTGAGCTGGCGGGACTCTCCTATAGGGAAGGCGGAAAGGCTTTTCATCTTTTAGGTGTATCCTGTGGACAGTGTTTTTGACCTCACCACAGTCCAGCTTATCATGGGAGAAAGTGCTCTCATACTCCACAATGAGGTCTGCCAATTGTCTTTTCCAGAAATCATTAACTTCACAGGAGTCAATATCGATTTCACCCAGTCCCAATTTTCTCAACTTAACTCTGAAGTCTGTTTGCAATATCTCACTTTCTTTGTGGACATTCTGAGGGACCCCTCCTGATTCATGCTTTATGTCCTCTGTTAGACGTAACTCTTCGCGGATCCACGGATGCACTTGAGCAATCTTTGCATTCCGACGAAGTACGATAGGAGGATCCAGCATGTTTATCACCTTCATGGGGATCCATCTGTCACCCCATAGCGGACACACAGTACAAGCAATCATGATGTTTCTTCATGCAGAATGAGAAGCTGAGGGCTCTACCATCACTGTACTCCCAACAGACAGAGGGACCTCTTCTTTTAGCCTTCCCCATATCAGATGCTCATGCTGTGGCTCCAGTGTCACACAATGTTTTAACATCACAGTGCCAACTCTTTTTGGGATCTTATCTCCATGCCAACGGTCAACATTGGAAAGCAGACTGAGAAGGGGATCATGACTGTTTTCCTTAACAGGCTGAGAAATATTCTCCCAGTACCATTTTGTTCTCTTTGCTTCTTGCGTCACGTGTCTTAGAACATTTGAGCCTACGATCATGTCATCATCTTGGTCTGGGACAACTAAAAAGTTTACTGTCATTTTGCATCCAAGCAGATCTACATTTAGTTCGTAGGTACATTTTGCCTTAGCCTGGCTACCTCCACATCCAGTGAGTACTTTTGTTGTGTGTTTTCTCACCTTGTCACAGATAATCTTGTGGTCCTGAAGTGTGCGTTCAGCTGCTTCACTCAATGTACAGGTTACAGATCCACTGTCTATAAGGGCTTTGAGTTCTTCTTGTCCCTCAACTAGTACTGGAACTTGAAATAGTTCATACTCGTCACTAACTTTCTTGTAAATTAGTTCTCGAAGTGAACAGTAACTAGTCTTAAAGGTACTCATTTCTGTTTCACTGTTTACTACGTTAACTACGTTAACATGGACATTAACTGGATTCTCTGGGGGCTTCAGTTTATCAGTGCTCACACTGTTTCCCTTACAGTGTGAGCTGTCTAGTTTAAACAAAGTAACTGCAATCACCCCACAACATGGTGAAAACAGGAAAAAACGGTTCCCTTTAGAGGGAACTCAATGCTGCATCAGTGCTGATTCTATGGGAACGCTTCTGTCAGGAAGTTGTGTCTGAAGCTCTGTGTGCACACACTGCATTTTAATGGCTCACACGTGACGGAGTGATTACGCACCAGCATGTCCATATAAGGGCATCTACGTCACACTACTCAAGCTTCTTTGTCTTCAGGAACCGCTCTGTGTATGTGTGTCAATTGTTTGTCCTGTCTGTCTAGTACAGGGAGAGAAAAATATATATTTTAGGGAAAGCTAGGCGAGGAAAAATAATATATTGCAAACTAAGCATTTTAAGAGATGCGTGCATACGTGCCCCTGCTTTATCACAGGGGACAACACGCAATTTCTTTGCATTGTTTGTTTGGGAGAGGCACATGCCTGGTCGGCTCTCGAGGGAGCCAGCTGAGTGCAATGTGAGGGATCCCTCTGCGTACTCTCCTATCCCGCCTGGCTGTGTTTTTCAACTTCAGCTGCGCCTTGTTGTTCGGGTCCCGCGTCCGCCGAGGTGGCGCAGCGGCTTCGATCACGGGGTTTGCAGGTTGAGTTCGCAGATATGGAGCAAGAGGCGGGTTTTTTTCTTTCTCTTTCCCTATCTGTAACTCCGTTTGCTTGGTTTCGGTTTCAGGAGCTCGTGCTGCAATTTCTTCCAACCCGGAAGAGAGCATGCTGCTTTCAGCGTCGGACTCTGAGGAGCTCGTGGTGGGCAGGGAGGGGCTTCCCCCCTCTGAATAGCCGACACAATCAGCTGCTTTCGAGGAGCTCCTTGAGGCGATGACACGCGCTGTGTCTAGGCTAAAATTGAAGTGAGTGTCATCCGTTATAAGCTAGACGACCACTTTCTGACTTTAGGCCGCAGGCCACCTTCACGTGGGCGGCTGCTGTTTTTTCCCAGACCTCCATGCCGAGGTGTCGAGGTCTTGAAGAATTCCATTTTCAGCGCGTATTATTTCTCCTGCCATGTCTGACTATTCAGCCACTATAGGGCTTGAAAGCCATGGTATGGGGCAATGCCTGGGTATCTGAGCTCCACCGAGCCACTGACTTTGCGCTCGGTGCCACAAAGCAGACGGCCCGCTCCATAGGCCGTGCAGTGGCTGCACTGGTTGCCACGGAGAGGCACCTGTGGCTCAATTTAACTAATATTAAGGATGAGGATATGTCCTCTCTCCTGGATGCCCCGGTGTCACATCAGGGCTTGTTCTGTGATGCAGTGATTACTGTCATCGACAGGCACCAGGAGGTAAAATGCCAGTCGGCTGCGTTCAGGCTTCCCTACTTCCTGCCCCACCGCCTCCGGCGTTTCAGGGAGCAGTGGGGTCTGTGCCTGCTCCTTTTCCTTGCACGGATCTCCCTGGGTTCGCACCTGCCAGTTTCAGGGCACCCGGGAGGTCTGTGCGAGGTTGATGCCACTGTCAGACAGCCAGGCAGCGTTGAAACTTCTGCCAGGGGTGTCTCAGTGGGTCCTGGATACCATAGAAAAAGGCTACAGGATCCAGTTCTCCTCCCGTCCTCCGTGCTTCCAGGGTGTGCTGCCCACGATTGTTGGATTGTTGGAGGAAAGGGGCCATAGAGCATGTTCCCCTCCCAGGGCAGGACTCCAGCTTTATAGCTGATATTTCATTGTTCCCAAGAGGGACGGGGGGCTGCGTCCGATTTTGGACCTGCGGGCTCTGAACTGTACTCTGAAAACTGTACTCTGAAGGTTCAAGATGCTCACGCTCAAGGTTATTGTGTCCCAGTTCAGGTCCAAAGACTGATTCGTGACGATCGACCTTGAGGACGCTTATTTTCACATAGGCATTCTGCCAGAGCACAGGAAGTTCCTCAGGTTCACTTTTGGGGGTGAAGTATACCGGTGTTGTGTTCTTCCTTTTGGCCTAGCCCTTTCACCACGCACGTTTACAAAGTGCATGGACACTGCCCTGGTACCACTGGGTCTCCAGGGCATCCATGTACTGAATTACCTGGACGACTGGCTCATTCTGGCCCAGTCGAAGGCTATGGCGGCCAGTCATCGAGATGCTGTGCTTGCCCATATGAGGTCTCTAGGCCTCAGGTTGGACCCAGAAAAGTGTGTGCTTTCTCCTTTTCAGAGAACCACCTTTCTGGGGCTAGTTTGGGACTCCACCAGGATGCGTGCACATCTGTCTCCCGCTCGGGTGGCTTCCATCTTGTCAATGGTGAAAGCTATTCAGCTAGGCCGAGGCCTTTCTGTCGCCGAGGCACAGAGGGTGCTCGGCCTCATGTTGGCAGCAGCCAATGTTATCCCTTTGGTTCTGCTCCACATGAGGCAATTCCAGCTCTGGTTCAGGGGTGTGGGCTTTCATCCTCGCAGACATCCCCTCAGGGATATAAGGGTTATGTGCTGTGGGCTTCGTACCCTTCTTATGTGGTAAGACCCCGGTTTCTGGCCTTGGGTCCCACTCTAGGGGCGTGTCACCGTCGCAGGACTCTTTCGACGGACGTCTCGCTTTCGGGCTAGGATGGCCATCCTGCCCAGGGTCTATGGGAGGGCCCTTAGGGTCTTGTGGCACATAAACTACCTGGAGATGAGGGCTGTGTTTCTAACACTTTCTCCCACACCTCAGGGGCTGCCATGTCTTAGTACGGACAGACAGCACTGCGGTGGTTCACCATATCAATCATCAGGGCGGTCTGCGTTTGTGCCCCCTTTTCAGGTTGGCACAGCAGATTCTGCTCTGGGTAGAGACAAGGTTCCTTTCGCTGAGTGCAATTTCCATCCCAGGGCATGTAAATAGGGAGGCAGACTTCCTGTCGAGGCAGGTGCTGAGGCCTGGGGAGTGACGTCTCCACCCCCACATGGTGGAGCGGATTTGGTATTGACGTGGCTGAGGCTCCATCTGTACGCCACCCCCTGGTAGCTCTGCTCCCACAAGTCCTAGCCAGAGTGCGCTCACGACTCATCTGAGGTGACCAAGACTCTACTGAATGCTGGGGCTCCCTCCACTAGGAAGCTATTTGCTCTGAAGCGGAGGCTTTTTCGCCTCTGGGGTGATGAACACTGTCAGGATCCAGTTCACTGCCTGGTCGGTACAGTGCTGGAGTTCCTGCAGTCTTGCTTTTCTCGGGGCCTGTCCCCCTCTACTTTGAAGGTGTACGTGGCCGCCATCGCTGCGAACCACGAGCCTGTCCTCGGGGCCTCCTTGGGTAGGCACCCTCTGGTCTCTCGCTTTCTGTGTGGTGTCAGGCAGCTGAGGCCTTCCTGCAGACCACGCCTTCCTTCCTGGGACCGCTCTGTGGTCCTGGAGGGGCTGCTGGAAGCCCCCTTTGAGCCCATGGCATCAGCCTCTGAGAAGTTTCTGACCCTGAATTTGCTTCTATTTGCTTGGCCAACTGGTGAATCAGCCACTCCAAAAGGGCTTTGGGTTCAATACTATTGATTGAGGACCCCTTTAAAATAATTGGTATGGACCTTGTTGGCCAAAAAGACCACACAAGGGTATTGTTCAGGATGATGCATAGAATTGGTATGAGTGTACAAGATGTACTAGAAACCTCCAAAGGGTTTTTCCAATTTGTCTTATTATATACCAGCAAAAGACTTACAGCATCCTAGATGTCTTTGGGGAAAATTGGGAGGAAGGACCTTCTACCAGCAGAAGTGGAATTCAGTATGAACTTTACCTGAGAGCAAAAGATCCAAACCTTGGATCACATAACTCAAAATTTGCGTTACGTATAAGAACATCAGGCCCAGCTACCAGAGTTTGTACCAGGAGACAAAGTGTTCATTTTGCTATCCACATTGAGCACAAAATTTGTATTCTAGCCTTGTTCCCAAGGCTGTTGTTTGCTGTGGAACAGGATATTTTTTTGTGAAGTGTTTCGTCCACTAGTTTCCAAATAAATTCAACAAATGCTTCCGAAAAAACTTTGATGTCATCAGAGCTGGGATTAAACATGACCCTGTCTGCATCATCCAGAGAGTCCAGCAGAGCGGTTTATCCAGCATGTGACCTCCTGTTGTTTACCATCAGACACATTAAAACTCCCCTTGACTTTTTACAACTCAATTGTTCTGTCAATGCAGTAACCTGAGAAAAATTGGGCTAATTGGATTGTGAGGTCTGGTACCGTTGGGTTCATCCATGGAACCAGAAGAGGTTGCAGTCCCAATTTCTCCTGGTCCTGAGATCATCTAGCTTGTTTTCTAGAGACCTTGACTAACAGGGTGTATAAGTCACTCATACACACACGCTCACACAGCTCACAGTTTGGTGTAAACCTAAGTGAGCAGGCGCAAAAACACACAAACAGCTGCATAATGCTAAATTGGAAATCACGTGATTCTTCATTCATTCATTCATTCATCTTCTAACGCTTATCCGATCTACCTCGGGTCATGGGGAGCCTGTGTCTATCTCAGGCGTCATTGGGCATCAAGGCAGGATACACCCTGGACGGAGTGCCAACTCATCGCAGGGCACACACACACTCATTCACTCACACAATCACACACTAGGGAAAATTTTCCAGAGATGCCAATCAACCTACCATGCATGTCTTTGGACCGGGGGAGGAAACCGGAGTACCCGGAGGAAACCCCCGAGGCACGGGGAGAACATGCAAACTTCACACACACAAGGTGGAGGCGGGAATCGAACCCCAACCCTGGAGGTGTGAGGCGAACATACTAACCACTAAGCCACCATGCCCCCCCATCACATGATTCTTTTTTTTTTTATTATTTATTTTATTAGATATTTGATTTAAAAAATTAGCACTTTCTTTGGTTTTAAACTTATATTGGTTAGTTCTGAAACAATGGGTGACCTGCAGAAAATGAATGGGCCACGATTGAGCACAGAGCAAATAATCATGACTTTGTAAAGAGATATGTCACTGTTTAAAGCTTTCCTGATTTAAGAGTCTTCAAAATGTTTCAGTTTTACACTAACATTGATCACACATGTGGTCTGTAGCATTTGTTAAAGTACAACAGGAAATAGAGTTTGAACATAGCAGAAACATAGCAGGACTTCAGTATTGCTTGTGACTTTCGTGACTATGTAAGGACATAAGTCACTGCATGTGGTCTGTAGCATTTGTTAAAGTACAACAGGAAATAGAGTTTGAACATAGCAGAAACATAGCAGGACTTCAGTATTGCTTGTGACTTTCGTGACTATGTAAGGACATAAGTCACTGCATTAAGCCTTCCTGTTTCAAGCGTCTTCACAGTGTCAGTTTCATAACCTAAAATTACACATTGTTCACACTGGCCCATTGCAGTTTACTAAGTAATTAAAACAGGAAATAAAGTTTTAAGATAACATTAGCACACCCAGTTATTTAGGCAGTGTGTCTTTAGACAGTCACTCTGAATATAGCTTTAAGTGTGTTTATAAAGACTGATAACTACTGTACAGAAGTGAACGATCAGGATTACTGTAAAGAGAAGTATTGAGATGAGTGAGTTGATTTATGCAAATGTGGAAGTAGCAGCAGACAATAGAGCTGATTTCAATGACAGCAAGCAATCATATGAAGATGTTTATGTGAATGAGGACAATTTACAGACCCAGAGGGCTGAAAGCTTCAAGCCACCTGAGAGCTCAGGTAAAATAAAGTCTATCTTCTCTGTTCTTACCCAAAGTGAGCTAGGGTAAACAGGGCCAACTGAGACAAACAAACAAGGACAACATACAGCTAGCAAGGCTAACAGAGTCTAGCAAGGCTAACAATGGCAACCAATGGTATCCTCTTCTGCATGGCTTCTGGGTGATGCTTATAAACAGTAGGATCCACCACTTCTGGATTTATTCTTGTTTTTGATTGGTCCATTTGTCCACTTATAGCTACACCTCTAAGTAAAAATGTCAAAATTGGGCTTAAAGTGTCAATATTTTTTGTGGCCACCATTATTTTCCAGCACCCTATTGAGCATGGAGTTCACCAGAGTGTCACAGGTTGCCACTGGTTCTCCATGACAACATCACGGAGCTGGTGGAGGTTAGAGACCTTGTGCTCATCCACCTTCTGTTTGAGGATTCCCCACAGATGCTCAATAAGGTTTAGGTCTGGAAACATGCTTGTCAGTCCATCACCTTTAACCTCAGCTTTTTTACCAAGGCAGTGGTCATCTTGGAGGTGTATTTAGGGTCGTTATGATGTTGGAATACTGCCCTGCGGCCCAGTCTCCGAAGGGAGGGAATCATGCTTCAGTATGTCACAGTTCATGTTGGCTTTCATGGTTCCCTCAATGAACTGTAGCTCCCCAGTCTCGGCAGCACTCATTCAGCCTTAGACCATGACACTCCCACCACCATGCTTGACTGTAGGCAAGACACACTTGTCTTTGTAATCCTCACCTGGTTGCCACCACACATGCTTGAACCAAATAAGTTTATCTAGGTCTCATCAGTCCACAGGACAAGTTCCAGTAATCTATGATCTTAGTCTTCTTTTCTTCATCAAACTGTTTGCGGGTTTCTTGTGCATGATCTTTAGAAGAGGCTTCCTTCTGGGACAGGCTGACCCCCTGAACCCCCAAACACAACCTCTGGATATGATGGTGACCACGTGCACTCAACTTTTTTGGTCAACAATGGCGAGACCTGTTCTGAGTGGATCCTGTCCTGTCTTGGGCACCATGCTGCAGCACACTTTCAGGGTCTTGGCAGTGTTCTTTGCCTATGCCATCTTTATGTAGAGCAGGAATTCTTTTTTTCAGATCCTTAAAGAGTTCATGTTGAAGAGCTATGTTGAACTTCCAGTGACCAAAGTGCCATTAAAATTCAGAATCAAACAGCGCAAAATTGACATAACCGAAACTTGGTCAAAACAAAGAAATCAAATAAGAGCAGTACTTCATGAAGCATATGTGACAAGGGTGTGGAAATTAAGTCAATTAACCGAGTGTCCCTGAGTGTACTCAGGCTCCCCCTGGTGGCAAGGAGGGGAAGATATGGTGGATGCCGTTACACATGCAATAAAAGCATCTTTAAGAATTTTTTAATTATCGTTTAAGCATTGCATAGAATAAAACCCAAACTAAACCATGTCAAAAATTTTGCTTGATTTGTAAATATCATTTTACATGTTCCACCTTTAACTCTAATTAATACCAAACAATCTCTCACAGATCCAAAACATTTTTACTGAGCATTTACGATCATTCCAGCCGTTTTTTTTAGTTGATTACCAAAAATCTCTACACAGTCCTCATCACCTAAATTATTTGGTTCCCCACTATTCCAGTACCTGCAAAGCAGAGATTTAAAAACAGATCATTGTAATAGTACATTTAATTTCACACATTTCAATCATATTAACTTCTGTTTTCTGAGATTCTTAACAACAATAGTCATAATACTGTATATTTATAGTTGTGATGAGAATATAAAAGCGAATGATCTGGAATTATATATTTTTTATGTTTCTGCTACGTTCAAATTCTATTTCCTGTTGTATTGAACACATGCAACAGACCACATGTGTGATCAATGTGGGTGTGAAACTGACACTTTCTGAAGACTCTTAAATTAGGAAAGCTTGAAGGCAGTGACATATGTCTTTACATAGTCATGATTATTTGCTCTGTACTCATTCATGGTTCACTCATTTTGTGTATGTCACCAATTGTTTCAGAACTAACCAATAAAAGTTCAAAAGTAAACAAAGTGGTATTTTTTTAATCAAATATCTAATAAATAAATCATTTTTTTTTTAAAATTAAAAACTCAAATCACCTGATTTCCAGTTTAGCATTATGCAGCTGTTTGTGAGTTTCTGCGCATGCTCACTTAGGTTTACACCAAGCTGTGTGTGTGAGTGTGTGTGTTTGCCTGTGTCTGTGCCTGTGTGTGTGTGCGTGTGCGCGTGTGTGTGTGTGCACGCATGTGCGTGTGTGAGTGACTTATAGAGGAAGTAAAGGTGAAATGATTTTCAAGGCCACGTCATTCTATTTTGCCTGCACTGTCACTGGGTTTGTGTCTCAGTATTTTCTGGTCACCTTAGAGTTGTGTTAATCACACTGTTACTATTTTAATGCAGTCAAAATAAAATTTGTTTTTGCTTGTTTGTTTTTGATAATTCAAAAATAATAATTATTTCAATCGATTTAAAATCTCATTTAATCTCACCTAATGCCATTTCTAAACCTGGACTCAACATGGCCCCAAGCCTATGTCAAGAACGAGCTGAGAGCAAGCACACACTCTGATCCCCTGCCTAGCATCCTGTTAGCTAAGGTCTCTGGAAAACAAGCTAGATGATCTCAGGAGCAGGATAAATTTCCAGAAAGACATTTGGGACTGCAGCTTCTTCTGGTTCCATGGCTGAACCCAGCGGTACCAAACTGCACAATCCAGCCACCCCAGTTTTTCTCAGGTTACTGCATGGACAGAACAATTGAGTTGAAAAAAGTCAATGGGAATTGTAGTGTGTCTGACAGTAAACAACAGAAAGTCCAACATCACAAACATTGTACCTATTTCACACTACTGCTCACCCATCCTGAAGTTCCGGACCATGAAATGTCAGGACTTCAAAGTTTGTAGGACCTCTCGTACTCAAATCACTTATCCCAATTCTCTGAACAATGCCCATCCTGAACAATGCCCTTGTGTAGTCTTCTCTTTGGGTAAATATTTCTGTCCTTAATAATTCTTAAAAATCTAGAAAAATAGGGGTGGGAGAGTGCAGCATTAGGCTGATTTTGCTGACCATTGCATATTTTTAAGATCGAAGGCTCAGGCCCATAATTCTACAGCACAATTAAAAAGTGTTATCCTCGATCATCCTGTGACCCATTCTTTGTTAGCATGGTGTGGGGTGTGGTACCTAATTTATTTATTTTTTAAACAAATTGCAACTGAAGCATGTTCCCATTCAGATTTATATATTTGAATGCTTAGGGGTTATACTATATGAGATATATATATGACGTTACACCTATGAGCTGTAAATATACTCATTAAAACTTCTGTAAAATATGTATGCATGTGCTATGTATTGAAAAGAAGCAAACACAATGTAAGCTAAGATGCATCAGACACAAGAGTATTTATTGTTCTGCTCCAAAGTATAGGACACAAAATAGACTAAAAGGAAACAAATATTATGAGATACAACACAGTTGATTTTGATGCAAGAGAACAACATCAACATATATAAAATCAAATAATTATTTGACAGTTTGCATTTCTTGGTTTTCTTATAATAAAACCTGAATTGACCTCCTCAATAAACACAGCTTGAGTTGTGAATGTTGTATCATTTCACAATACTTAATTAGTAAACATAAGTTTCTCACAGATCCATAATTGTTTAGATGAACATGGTAAGTTATTCCAGACCTTATTTTCTTGTCTGCCTGAAATCTCAGCACAGTCCTCACCACCTGAATCATTCGGTTCCCCCTCAGCCCAGTACCTGAAACACAGAATTTATTAATGGATCAGTGTACAATAATTTTAATTCCATATATTTAATTCAAGCAATTTGGTTATACACGAAGTAAGAACACCGTCAACGACCCCATCCAACTAACCAGAGTGAGCCATCACCGGAATATTAACTTCCGGTTTCCACTTTCGGGTAAATTTTGATGGCTCTGCTGACCAATGTAAAGGTTTTCTTCACCAGTGTGAGGTGTTTTTCAACCACCAGCCAGATGCCTACCGGGATGACACCACCAAGTGTGCATTCCTGATGAGTCTTCTTACAGGGAAGGCTCTGGATTCGGCCACAGCAGTCTGGGACGAGGCCATGCAGGTGCGTTTATCCTATACTCACTTTGTCCATTAAATCTGTGAAATCCTTGAGTACCCAGCTGGGAGACATTCTGTCCTTGAGTACCCAGCTGGGAGACATCCAGCTGTGCCAGAGCCCTGATTCAGCTGCAGACAATGTGGTAAAATTCCGCACGCTAGCTGCTCAGAATGGGTGGAATGATTCAGCTTTGAAGGTTATGTTCAGGGAAGGACTTATGCCCACTCTTCAGGCCGAACTCGCATGTCGAGTCGAGAACATTTCCCTGTCTCAGTATATTTTGCTGGCTATTCATCTAGACAACATGCCCCACAACCAATCCCCAAGAGCCTAGCCATTGCCAAGCCCTTTCACCTCCAAAGTGCCTGAACCCAGGCAGATTGGATATTCTCGTATCTCTTATGAGGAACACCAGCGGCACCTACATCACCAACTCTGCTTCTACTGTGGCCAAGCAGGTCATCGTTTTGCAGTCTGTCCGGAGAACGCAAGTCCAGGAGCTACTAATTACAATTACCTGCACAAATCCAGTATGGGAATAGGGTTTACAATGTTTCTGCCCAGTTCCCAGATCCAGCGCCAGCTAGAGGAAGAACTACAACTCCCTGTAACTCCTTGCACCATTCCCCTGAAGAATATGACAGTGGACAATCAACCGATTGAGGATTGTTTCATCATGCACCAGACCACACCAGTACCCTGCAAGTTGGACTTTTTCACATAGAGCAAACGGTCCTATTCATCCCCAGCCAACCGAGTCATCTTGGGATTCCCTTGGCTCTGGGATCACAACACACAGATATCCTGGACTGACAAGGAACTCACCAGCTGGTCTCCACACTGCCACAGCCAATGCCTCACACCCCACCTGAAGTTCCTATTTCTACCCAGGAAGGTCAAGAGCCCAGAGACTAGTCACAACATCACCATACCCCCAGAGAACCAGGAACTGATGGAAGTGTTCAGTAAAGCACGCACCATTGATTTGCTTCAAAAACTCTTTGCCACCTAAGGACTGAGTTCACCCCTTCTCTGCACCACAGACTAAGGCTATAGATGAGTATATCAAGGAAGCCCTAGCAGCAGGATTCATTAGGCCTTCAACCTCTCCTGCTGTGGCAGGGTTCTTCTTTTTTGAGAAAAAGGTTGGTGGACTGAGGCCCTGTATTGACTATTGTGGACTAATCGCCATAATATTCAGGATCCCTCCAGCCCATGAACAACTCAGAGAAGCACAGGTCTTTACAAAATTGGATGTAAGAAGTGCTTACAACTTAGTCTGCATACGTAAGGGGGAAGAATGGAAGACAGCTTATCTATCTTCTAGGGGGCACTATGAATACTTGGTTATGCCGTATTGCCTGACTAATGTGCCAGTGGGACAAACTGCCCCCACCTGAATTCCCACCCATGGTGCAGTATGTGCCAGACAATGCACTCTGGAATGGGTTCACTCCACCCCAAGCTCAGGACACCCTGGCATCCAACAAACAATACAGCCCACACCCCTTACCAATTGCTTGCAGGACTTCTTGAAACACTCCATATTCCATGACGGCTCGGGACTCACATGGACTTTGTTACTGTCTTCCTCAGATCACAAGGTTTCACCACAGTTCTTGTGGCCATGGATCGCTTCTCTAAAGCTTGTAAACTGATGCCTTTAAATAACTTACCCACTGCCTTAGACAACTGGTTTCATCAAGGCCAAGAGGTCTGAGTGACTGCCCATGTGCACCTCCAAAGAACAGTACGCAATCAATGTATCCAGGCAAATCATAGGAGATTCCCACACCCTCAGTATCAGCCAAGGCAATGGGTCTGATTAGCCATGAAAAACCTGCAAGTTAAGAGGACATGTTGCAAACTTAATCAAAGGTAAATCGGTCCTTTAAAAGTATTAACCCGCCAGTTACCACATATCCCCCTACTCACTCCCAAGACAGCATATCCAAGAAACTCCAATAACATGGATCCACCACCACTAGCACACATAGAGGTTCATGGGACTCAAGCATACTTGGTCAGCTCCATCCTTGGTTCCAAGAGACATAGGGCCTACCTGCAGTACCTCATAGACTGGGATGAGGAACAGAAGGAGAACACCAGGAGGTGTTCCTAGAGGGGGAGGATTCTGTGAGAACACTGTCTACGGCCTCTTGTCCAACAAGCCAGAGGGAGCCATCACCAGAATTCTAACTTCTGTTTCATGAAACTTCACTTCTGGTTTCCACTTCTGTGTCCTGTGTTTTCATGCTATTTAGTTTAATCAGCAGAAAAATACCTTGTAAATTGGGAATATATTTATGAATAAATGCAGATAAATACAAGTCTCTTACGCAGTGGTCAGTGGTGTACCATCCACCCATTTCCACACCCCCTCACTGTCTCTGTCACTCAGCCCAATCCAAGCCCGTTTGCTGCCCAGCATTTTAGTGAGGAACTCCTGGGATGAAGAGAATTATAAACAATATCAAAGCATTTCTCTCTTTCTTAACTGCTGTAAAGAAAGAAAGCAAAGCATTTCTATCTTTCTTAACTGCTGTAAAGATTATAGCACAATTTGAAAAACTCAGTTGTTCTCTCTCTCTCTCTCTCTCTCTCTCTCTCTCTCTCTCTCTCTCTCTCTCTCTCTGTCTCTCCCTCTCTCTCTCTCTCACTCACCTGTTCCTCTTGGCTGTTTATGACCATCAGATCTGCTCCTCTCTCTCTGCAGTACTTTCTACTCTCTTCCCAGTCTTTCGTCTCAGAAGAGATGTAAATACGGGATTTGAAATATTGCCACACTACAATGAAAAGTAAAACTGATCACACAGAATAGGACATTTAGACTGGTAAAATGTGTCAAGGACATCTTTAACATTTAAACTGTGCATTTCTGTATTCAGACCTCAGATGCAAATACAGACACAAGTGCTATTCAGAAGTTACATGAGTTATACATGTAACTCATATATATGATACAGCAAAGGAAGGGAATGATGTTTAACCCTGTAACACTATCATATTATTGTGTTATATTTGCCCCAGGAGTTTCTGAGACCTCTGCACTTTGGGACTTGTCGTCTGTACCGGAGGAATTTACCCTCTTATCACATGTCTACTGTAGGAAATTTAAAGTTCATCTTTGCCTGAACAAGGACATAAATTGCAAACACATGCAAAGAACATTCTGTCAATAATCTGTTATGCTTTATGGGGTTAAAATCTAGAAGGATGGGGAGAACCATCATCTTCAAAGAAGAATTTAAAAATGGAGAGAACATTCTGTCAATAATCTGTTATGCTTTATAGGGTTAAAATCTAGAAGGATGGGGTGAACCATTATCTTCAAAGAAGAATCTTTTCTTCAAATCTTTAAACAACAGTATAACTAATATCTATGCTTAATAGTGAAAATAGGTTTCACATACACAATTCGAAGAGAACTTTGAGATTGGGAGTAAACAGCTGTGTAGCCTCACAAAAAACATTTAGCAATTAGACTAATTTGAAAAGGTTTGCAAGGGTTTTCAGTTTGCAAAGGAGAATAAATATTAGATGCTGAAGTAATGAGAAAATGTCATGTGGTCTGATGAGTCCAGATTTACCCTGTTCCAGGGTGATGGGCACATCAGAGTAAGAAGAGAGGCAGATGAAGTCTAGTGCTTAACCCACAAGCTGGTAGGTCTAGTGTTATGATCTGGGACTGCTTCAGTTGGTCAGATCTAGGTTTAGCAACATTATGTGCTCAAAAAATGAAATCACCTGACTGAATATACTGAATGGCCATTCTGTTACAAACAGTGACCATTTTTACATCATGTACTCACCCAAACCAATCAACTTCTCCTTAAATCCCTCATTTTGCTTCTGTAACAGAATTCTTGCTTCAGTTACAGTGTTGTAACTGGTCTGTAGCTGGTCTCTCTCTATAGTCAAGTTGTTGTGACTGGTCTCCAGCTTGGCTTTTTCACTAATAAGGATACTGAATTTGATCCACAGCAATGTGATGCCAGTCAGCAGGAGAAAACACAGCAGAAGCAAACCCACTGTTGTCAGTCTGTAACTTTTCCTCTCTGCAGTGTTGATTCCTCTAACTACAGAGAAATTATGTAATAATTTTTAAATTTGTACATCAGTTTTTAAAAATTAAAACAGAGAAGAAACATGTTGGTACTCCAGAAAATACATACCACCACCCTGGTGTAAACTGTACATTACGATAAAACTGATAGTTATATACATATATAAAATTATATTATATAAAATTCAGGTAAATTTAGAAGTTTACATACACCTTACAGTAACACGTTTAAACGCATTACCCGACACAATTCCTGACTATAAGTATAGAGATCATTGCATGTCTTGGATCAGTTAGGATCACTATTTTATCACAAGAACATGAAATGTCAGAATAAGTGAGAGAATTCTCATTCTTGTAGAGAGAATATTTTATTTTAGCTTTTATTTCTTTCATCACGTTCCCAGTGGGTCAGAAACCTACATACAGATAAATTAAAATTTATATAAGTAAAATTGTTTAATTTGGGTAAAACTATTTGGGTAGCAAACCTTTCGCAATAGGTTGCTGGAATATTTTCCATTCCTGTAGACCCATCGTGGGGATGTTGTAGCCTATTGGTTAAGGTGTTGGTTTACTAATTGGAAGGTTGTGAGTTTGAATCCAGGTCCACCAAGCTACCACTCTTGGGCCCCTGAGCAAGTCCCTTAACACTCAGTTGTATAAAATGTGATAATATGTAAGTCACTCTGGATAAGGGCATCTGCTAAATGCTGTAACTGTAGACAGAACTAAAGTATAACAAAATGGTGAAGACCACACTACCTTGACTGTGTTGTAATTAATCCCTTTTCCAATGACATTACAGGTATACTCAGGTCATTGTCCATTTGGAAGACACATTTGTGACTATAAGTTTAAATTCCTCACTGATGTCTTGAGATGTTGCTTCTGTATATCCACATACATTTCCCTTATATTAAGTCATTTAGTTTTGAAGGAACACCTGTCCCTCATACAGCAACACACCACCACAACAAGGTGCTATAGCCCCTATGCTTCACGGTTGGGATGGTGTTTTCGGCTTGCAAACCTCACCTTTTGTCCTCCAAACATGACAATGACAATTTTTTTTCATGTCATTTTTTGTTTCATTAGATTAGAAGATGAAAAACACAAAAACACGCTTCAGTACACTTACGCGACACAACTGGTGCACCATACCGGCGAGTTAAACGCTAACACAGCAACATACTCTGAGTTACCACACTCATCATGCTACTCTCTTGTTCTCACTGTGTGTGTTTGTGTGAGAGAGAGAGCGACAGAGAGTGAGAGAGAGAGATACTTGCTCACACACTCTTACAACCTACGTAGTCCAAGATGTTAAATTATAAATTAGAAAAATTTGCAAGATGCCAATCACTGCCAGAAGAGGAAGGGGGAGAGGGAGGGGAAATACATCAAATCATTCCTTATTTAACTTTACAGTTTTTGTATTGTATTGTTTACAGTGTATAATGATGTTTATATTATTGTGTGAAAAGACAGATATTTGCCCCTGGTGTTGATGTTACGGTATCTAGTTTTCTATTCATATCGTTTGTTATTGGTGTGTGTGTGTGTGTGTGTTCAAATGTAGTGTTGTTTTAAATTATAAAACAAAATTGATTAAGTTAAATTGTAAATTTTTTTTAAAACATTTCCACTTTTAATGGATGGTTAAATTTTTCACACATTTAAATTCATTTAAGCAAATTGTAAAATGCAGACATATTTCTGAGTGTGAGTGTATTTTACCTGAGCTCGTAGGCTGCTGGAAGCTTCCAGCCCTCTGTGTCTGTAAATTTTCCTCATTCACATAAACATCTTCATTTGATTGCTCGCTGTCAGCGAAATCAGCTCTATTATCTGCTGCTACAGTTGCATAAATCTCCTCACTCATCTCCATTTTTCTCTTTACAGTAATCCTGATCTTTCACTGCTGATCTTTCACTGATCTTTCACCCTACTTCCTGTTGTATTTTGTTTACTGTAACAGGGCACAAGTGTGATCAGTGTGAGTGTTAAACTGACACTCCCTGAAAACACCTCGGAGCACATAGTCATGAAAGTCACAAGAGCTATATTCTAGTCTTCATCTGCATCAGGCCTCACTTTATTCTCAATACTTGCTCTGCACTCATTCGTTTATCACTCATTTTGTGCAGGTCAGAAATAATAAATAGAAAAAATAAATATTTTTCTAAACAAGGAAAAGGGTCGTGCAGTGTGTAGATTTGTCTCCTCAAAGCTGCAGAGTCTCCATTATGATTTGTGAGTTTGTGTTATCATCTGTGTAAAGCAGAGGTGGGAGTAAGTCACACATGTGCAAGTCACAAGTAAGTCTCAAGTCTTAACCTTCAAGTCTCAAGCAAGTCCGAGTCATTTTTTGTGAGAGTCAAGTCAAGTCAAGTCAAGTCACTGCTTTATGTCAAGCAAGTCAAGTCGTAGCTTGAGTCAAGCAAGTCACTGGCAAGTCATACAGTACATATGTTTGATGATTTAACTAAATGTATATATTAAACAAAGTTAAATCTACAGTATTTATGGACTATGAGAGTTTTATTTGCAACAAAAATTATTATATGCATTTATTTTTAAAAGGTGTCCACATACAGGTGAGTTGTAAATACAATAGAAATCTAAAAATGAATAAAAATCAAAACTACAAAGAATAAGATGTAAATGTAACTGAAATAAGGCCAACATAAAAGCATGAAAAGTTTCAATACGCCTCAAACATGGCAGAAGACCATGGAAAAGTATATATAAAAAAAGTACAATGGTTTCTATGCAACCAAATGGCATTTTTTTTGAACAGGCATTCGCTTTTAATGGGACATGAACACATCCTTAAATTAGATCATTCCTTTTTAACAACAGAATAACAACAACAATCAATCACGTCAATCAAAAAACGTAAATTATTGAATCCCACAAACCTTGAAGTGAATTAACTATTGGAGAGAGAGAGAGAGAGAGAGAGAGAGAGAGAGAGAGAGAGAGAGAGAGAGAGAGAGAGATATGATTGGAGTGAGTGTATTTTATTAATTCAAGGGATAGTTCACCTAAAAATGAAAATTCTGTTATCTTTTTCTCGCCCTCATGATGTTACAAACCTGTATAAATTTCTTTGTTTTGATGAACACACATGTAGATATTTTGAGGACTGTTTATAACCAAACCATTCATGAGCCCCATTCACTTCTATAGTGAAAAAAAGAATACTATGGAAGTGAATGGGGCTCATGAATGGTTTAGTTATAAACAATCCTTAAAATATGTGCTGTGTTCATCAGAACAAAGAAATTTATACAGGTTTGTAACATCATGAGGTTGAGAAAATTATAAAACAATTTTTTTATTTTTGGGTGAACTATCCCTTTAAATTGAATGTGTGTGTGTGTGTGTGTGTGTGTGTGTGCTTGCATGCTAGACAAGAATATGGCTTTGCTTGCAACTCTGAAGTTTTTTATATTTATATTTATGTTTTATATGGGTCCATGTGAGTTTACACCAAGTTGTGTGTGAGAATTATAGAGGAAGTAACAGTGAAAATGTTATTCAATGCCATGCCATGGCAACCACGGCTTCTATGAGAGTACCAACAAGTTGGGCTGGGCATCAAAGCACATGCCAATTGTGAGGAAGAAATTTCTACCACCAAACGTGAAATTTATTATTTTATATTATTTTTTATTTTAAGAATTTTTTATAAGACAATTACCATGTTTCAATATTATTGGTCCACAATTTTTTTTTTAAATGAAGAAAATGCAAATGAAGTGTGTTCCCATTTAGATTCAAATTTTTGAATGCTTAGGAACTCTGGGGTTATACTAAATGTCTTTACTACTTTGAGCTGTAATTATGCTCAATAAAATTCTATAAAAAATGTTTGCATGTGCTATTAAAGAAAAGAAGCAAAGACAACGTAATCCAAGATGCATCAGACACAAGATTTTTTATTGCTCTGCTCCAAATTATAGGACACAAAATAATCTAAAAAAGAAACACATATGAGATGCAACAGAGTTTTTGGTGCATGAGAATAACAACAACATTAACATATATAAAATCATATCTTTCTTTTACAGGTTGCATTACTGCCTAATGACACTTCTGGAACCATGAATGTTTCTTTAATCACTCTCCAGATGTAATAATCCAGGATTTGATCCCGGGTCCACCAGCGACACATTTATATCACATTAATAAAAAAAAAACACACACATGGATTATGCTTGATAAATTACACATTGATCTTACACCCTTGTGTCCTGCCTCATCAGCTCAAAAATTACCTTTTGCTAAAACAGGTTGTGCAGACCAAACGATAGAACACACCAAAAAATTTGCACTGTTTATTTAAATAAAAACCTGTTTGATCATCTGCTTTTATTCTTTAGATGTTTGAATACATTTGGGCTGAGTGGGAAAAGGTGTACATTTGATTCCTTGAATGCTGTATAGAAAGTCCCAATGATCACACCCTTAAATAATACACTTGTAAGTAGAAGTTTCTTGTAGATCTGCACAGTTTCACATGATAGGGCCTGAGAATGCAACAACCGTGGCTAGTTCAGTTACAGCTACAGTCATGTAAAAAAATTAGTACACCCCATTAACTATTCAGTTCTTTATTAAGAAAGGTCAACATGCCGATTTCTGATCTAGTTTTAATTTGTACCCGTAAATTAAAGTGATGTCATTGAATGTAAACAAAAAAAAAATTAAACAAAATAAATCAACAAAAATGAGTTTTTCAATTAAGGAAAAAGTTAGGACACCCTAACTAGTTAGTGTTGGTTGGATGTCCTGACGTGGCCATGTTGTTTTAAATGTTCTCCACTTGTAAATGATTTCCGGCCAGTGGAATCGCTATTTACTAATTCATTTAAGATCTTTTTATATCCCATACCAGACTCATAAGCATCAACAATATTCTTTCTGACAGCCTCAGAGAGCTCTTTGGATCTCAGCATGGTGAAACCTCTCACTTCAACAATTAAAAGCAAACCAAACCACATATCTGAGGTTCAAATAAGACAAGCCATCTTCAAAATGCTCTGTATCAGTGTTCTAATAATTTACACCTGATGTGATCCACCTGTAGGAAATTTTATCAGTTTTAACTACAAATAAATGTGGGGGTGTCCTTACTTTTTCCTCACAAGAAAATGATTTTTAATTACATTTTACAGATCATTTAAAAAAGACTTTTCTTTGGTTTTATTAGTTTAGTTATATTACTTGAATCTTCCACTATTGTTTAAATAAAGAATAAAATGTGCATATGTTTAACTATGTTCATATGTTTCATGGGGTGTTCTAATTTTTTCAAATGACTATATAATCTGTATTTTATAGACTTCCGGCTTTTTAAAAAATGAACTGAACTTCTCCATAAACAGAGTTTGATTTGATTTCATTTCACTATATTTATTTAATTAGTTAACTTTCTCACAGACCCAAGAAATTATTTGGTTAGTTGAACATGGCATATCATTCCAGATCTTATTTTCTTCCGAAATCTCAGCACAATCCTCATCACCTCCTGAATCATTCGGTTCCCCGCTACGCCAAAACCTGAAAGACAATATAATAACGGATCAGTGTTTAGTTATTTCAATTCCACACATTTAATTCAACTAAATTGAATTAAATATATACCAGATATATACCTTGTACTTGTAGCACTCTGTAAAATGGGAAAATATTTAGGAATAAATGCTGATAAACAAAAGTCTCTTACGCAGTGGTCAGTGGTGTACCATCCACACATTTCCACACCCCCTCTTTGTCTCTGTCACTGACCAATCCAAGCCCTTTTGTTGCCGAGCATTTTATCAAGGAACTCCTGAAGAGAATTATATACAATATCAAAGCATTTCTCTCTTTCTATGAACTGCTGTAATTATAGCAATTATTATATATATAATTATATGTCAAATATAGGGGCTACTCTCTCTCTCTCTCTCTCTCTCTCTCTCTCTCTCTCTCTCTCTCTCTCTCTCTCTCTCTCTCTCACCTGTTCCTCTTTGCTGTTTATGATCACCAGGTCTGCTCCTCTCCGTCTACAGTCCTGCCTGCTCTCAATCCAGTTCTTTGTCTCATTAGAGGAGTAGTACATATGTGTCAGGACTCAGCCCGGACTTTTGGCCATGTGCTAGTGTTGTCATTCCTCGTCACGTGTCTGCCCCACCTTCGTCTGCTCCTCCCTGTCACCACACCTGCTCCTCATTGTGTCATCATTGTGTTATATTTAAGTGAGCCGCGTTGCCGATGGCAGCGCGGATCATTAGTTACGTTTACCCCTCGTCATGTTTAGTCATTGTTAAATGTCGTCTCTGTATTGTTTCAGTTATCGTCATTTTTGTCTATGTCTTCCTTTGTTTATTAAACCCCCTTCTTTTGAAGCTATCCTGCATACGGGTCTGTCTCCTTCCGTCCCCGGTTGTGACAATATGAAAGTCGAAATATCGCCATCCCTCACTGCAAAGTGAAGCTAGTCAAACAGAATAAGACATTTAGGGCTGTATTTAGAGTTGGGTAAATTGTGCCAAGTAAATATGTAAAAAGTGTAACTCATTTGTAACTCATTTATGTGATACAGCAAAGGAAGGGAATGACGTTTAACCCTGAAACCCCAATTGTATCATATTTGCTACATGAGTTTCTGAGACCTCTGCACTTTAGGACTTGTCTTTCCCTGGGAAACATATCCTCTTCTCACATGTCTACTGTTGGAAAAATAAAGTCCTTTATATGATTAAAATCTAGACAGATGGGGTGAACCATAATCTTCAAAAAAGAAAAGTAACCTTGAATAATCATGATCAGAGATTATTAAACATTTGATGAAATCAGCAGAACTCATGGCTAATAGTGAAAATAAGTTCTTATACATGGATTCTGTTACAACCACTAACCATTTTTACTTCATTTACTCACAGAAATTCTGAAATCCATTGATTTGCTTATGTATCTGGTCTCTCTCTTTAGCCAGGGTGTTGTAACTGGTCTGTAACTGGTCTCTCTCTTTAGTCAGGGTGGTGTAACTGGTCTCTCTCTTTAGCCAGGGTGTTGTAACTGGTCTGTAACTGGTCTCTCTCTTTAGTCAGGGTGGTGTAACTGGTCTGTAACTGGTCTCTCTCTTTAGTCAGGGTGGTGTAACTGGTCTGTAGCTGGTCTCTCTGTTTATTCAGGTTGCTGTAACTGATCTGTAACTGGTCTTTCTCTTTAGTCAAGTTGTTGTGACTGGTCTCCAGCTTAGCTTTTTCTGTATTAAGGATGCTGAATTTGATCCACAGCACTGTGATTGCAGTCAGCAGGAGAAAACACAGCAGCAGCAAACACACTGTAGTCAGTCTGTAACATTTCTTCCCTGCCATGTTGATTCCTGCAACTACAGAGAATTTAAGTTATGTAATCATTTTAAATTTGTACATCAGTTGTTAAAAATTCATACTGAGAAGAAAATAGTTTCTTTAATGTATAGGTAAATTCAGAAGTTTACTTACAGCTTGAACAAATACAATTAAACTTATTTCATGACACACAATGTTTCAAGACACACTTGGATCAGTTAGAATGACTGCTAGACTGTCAGTTAGAAACTACTCCGGTTTCCTCCCCCGGTCCAAAGATATGCATGGTAGGTTGATTGGCATCTCTGGAAAATTGTCCGTAGTGTATGATTGCGTGAGTGAATGAGAGAGTGTGTGTGCCCTGCGATGGGTTGGCACTCCGTCCAGGGTGCATCCTGCCTTGATGCCCGATGATGCCTGAGATAGGCACAGGCTCCCCGTGACCCGAAGTAGTTCGGATAAGCGGTAGAAAATGAGTGAGAGTGAGTGAGGGTAGCAAAATTTTGCAACAGGTTGCTGGAATATTTGCCTATTCCTATAGACAGAACTGGTGTAACAAAAAAAAATTTCTATAGGACTGAGGTCAGGGCTTTGTGTTGATACCAATACTTTACTGTGTTGTAATTGAGCCCTTTTTCCACAACTTTGCAGGTAAACATGGGTCAGTATCCTTTTGGAAGACACAACATACAGTAGTTAACAACTGTTAACTGTTGCTTCTGAGAATCAAAGTTATACACAGAGTCTTCAATACAGTCATAACGGTCTTGTATCCTTTTCTCTGCTTTTGTTTCTTTGCCCGTTGACTTGTTTTTTCATCTTAGCTTAACTGTTTTTGACCAGGAACTGAGAGGTGAAACTTTTTAAGTTAATTGTTTACAACTATGCTCAGTTTGTTTGCCCAAGATGTTCCATGAAATTGGGAAGACACCAGTCATTTACTAGGTGGTTACATTTTACAAAAGTAAATCCATTGTCGATCAGTACATACAGTACATACAGTACACACATATTTCTGAGTGTAAGTGTATTTTACCTGAGCTCTCAGACTGCTTGAAGCTTCTGGCCCTCTGTGTCTGTAAATTTTCCTTATTCACATAAACGTCTTCATATGTTTGCTCGCTGTCACTGGAATGAGCTCTATTATCATCTGCTTCTTCTACATTTGCATAAATCTCCTCACTCATCTCCATTATTCTTTTTACAGTAATCCTGATCATTTACTGTGGTAGTTATCAGTCCTTATAAACTCACTTGTACTGGTATATAATCGTCTAAAACTACATTTAGAGTGGCTGTCTGAAGATACACTGCCTATGTGACTGTATGTTGCTGTTATGTTCAAACCCTCTCAAAACCCAGTTTAACACTCTTGTGAGTGTTAAACTGACACTCCCTGAAAACACTTGGAGCACATAGAAATCATGAAAGTCACAAGAGCTATATTCTAGTCTTCATCTGCATCAGGCCTCACTTTATTCTCAATACTTGCTCTGTAATCATTCGTTTATCACTCAATTTGTGCAGGTCAAAACTAACCATTATCAGTTCAAAACCAAACAAGTGATCATTTTTATTGAAAACATAATAAATTGAAACAATAAATATTTTTCAAAACGGGGAAAGGGTCGTGCAGTGTGTAGATTTGCCAGCTCCAGTCCCAGCTCCTCCCTCTCTGGAACTACTGTCACCAAAGCCAAGGGAACATTCTGAGGTGGTCAATTTTGAGCTCAATGTGGGTAACAAAATGAGCCCTTTAGCTCCAGGTAGAAACACTGGTAGCTAGTTAACCCTGTTATATACAACCGGATTTGACGTTCTTGCACCTGACTTACACCTGATGTTCTTGCATCCCCTGCTTTTTCTGATCTTTTGCTTTCAGGTCAAATATATATTGAATTTCACTTCTGCTGGTAGAAGCTCCCTCCTCCCAATTTTCCATAGCAGAAAAAGTATAAGAAAAGTATAATTTTTGTACTATGTGAGCTTAAAGCATGTAATAGACTTTATAATAAACTTTAAAACATTACACAGAATAAAATTGAAAAATAGCTCCAAAATTTCAGCTTGATTTCTGAATATCATTTTACTGTGCTGTTCCACTGTATACTATACTTAATTCGTAAAAAATATATTTACTCATAGATGAATAATGAATAATATGAGCATCTATTGTCATTCCAGTTCTTCATTTCTGGCAAACCCATAATTTCCCCACAGTCCTCATGATCACCAGCATTATTCGGTTCCCCTCTTCGCCAGTGCCTGAAAAGTAGAGTTTTAGAAACAGTTCAGTTTTCAGTTTGCTTCAATTCTACACATTTAAAACCAACCAATTACTGTAGCTTCTGTTCACTGAGATTCTGAACCATAGCAATACTATATTTATTGTTGTGATAAGAATAAAATTATCAATCAGCAGTAAACTGTCTGGTAACATTTTGTATAATGGGACGAAATTTAACACAGATTAATAAATAAATAATAAATAATAATATAAATACAAAAGTACAGTCTACAGAAATATATCCATCCAGATCCAGACCATTTCGTAAAAAATGGTAAAATTTATTTAACTATTAATTATTTTAAAAAATATTTAAAATAATTATAAGAATAAGTATTAAAATAATAAGAAAAGTGTCATTCTTAAAATTAGAATAGTGGTTGAGGAAAAGATCATAGAAAAATATGTAATTAAGTAAGTAAGTATGCATATATATATATATATATATATATATATATATATATATATATATATATATATATATATATATACTTAGAAAGATAGATAGATAGATAGATAGATAGATAGATAGATAGATAGATAGATAGAGAGGTCTGTGGGTCTATGAAGCAGAATCACACAATATGTAGTCACAAGACACCAAAATAGGTGATTATATTTATTATTCACTTCCTGTTGTTATTGTTTTAATTAACTGTCCATCTGAATTGAACTGAACTGAATTCAAAGCTCATAAAAGTTAAATAAATAAAAAGTAACCCACTGATGGATTTAGGAATAACGTCAGCTTGAATCTAATGACAATTTAATAGCAATGTGTGCTATCAGAATCTCCCCATAATAGAACACACACACACATACACACACACACACACACACACACACACACACACACTCCTCTCATGACCCACCCCAGTCCCCCCTCCCCTCAGTAGTTCTTAGAATTTTTACAGGTATTCTTCCATTCCATCACAGCTACAGTTCTAGAACCTATCATCATGTCTACAGAAATAAGTCTCAACAATGTTCTAAAGTGAGAAATCGATGGTTCAACACAGAAGTATGTACAATTCAAAATTATAATGTACAATAGGAATTCTTATAGGAATAAAATCTGGTTATTTGCGCTGTAATGTTAATGTTGTTTTACAATTTTTTGATCAGTTTCTGAGTTTGTGTCAGATTACACTTCTTTTGTTTCTCTTCTCTTATCCTGCAGAAAAACGGCACAGTCTGAGACTGCTGACCAATGGGTATTATAAACTCCATAACGACAGAATGCGATTTATCTCTTATGAGGAGACCCCTGTCAGGTGTGTGTGTATGTGTGTTTGTGTGTGTGTATATGTTTGTGTGTTTGTGAAAGGGTTGTGTGTTAATTCACCAAACAAGTCTCTCTCTGTGTCTGTCTATATCTGATATCTGTTCTCTCTCTCTCTCTCTCTCTCTCTCTCTCTCTCTCTCGCACAGACACTCTCTCTCTCTCACACACACACTCTCTCTCTCTCTCTCTCTCTCTCTTTCTCCCTCTCACACACACACACACACACACACGCACTCCCGCCCCCTCTTCCACACACATACACACACATACTCTCTCTCTCACACACACACACACACACACACACACATTCTCTCCCTCTCTCTCTCTTTTTTCCTCACACACACACTCTCCCCCCCTCTTCCACACACACACACACACACATACACTCTCTCTCTTTCTCTCTCTCTCTCTCTCTTTCTGCGCATGCGCTACGCAGCGTGTGGCGTATGGAGCAAGTGAGGGTGGCTGGCGTCTTGCCAGTTTTTCGGCACGAAGTGCAAATGATTCAGTTTAAGCATCTTGTATATATTATACTTATTTGTGTGAGGAGTGCAGTGGTGCAGTTGTAGGGTATACATTTGTTAGGCAGAAGGAAAACTTAAAGGGAGGGAGGGTGATTTGCAGAGGCAAACCTCCCTCTAGGAAATAATTTTGCCTCAACTTACTGATGCAGTCATTCCAGAACAGCCTGTTCTTTGTCACATGAAGGATCCATATCCTCTTGATTTTTTAAAATTAACCTACATGGCCAGGTATTGGATGCTACACTCGACACTGGCACATTATTTTCGGCAGTGCAAGCTGACATTGTTCAGAATCAAGTCAAAATCAAGTCCAAATTCAAACCAAGATGGCATCCTTGCTGCGAAGACCAGACCACCAGTCCTCTGCATTGCCTGATACCAGGGACCAGGAGAGGAGACGCCGAAAGCGGTGATGGGCTAAAAACAAACCCTAGCCGGCTGGCTTTCCTGTCCATTCCACTGTCTAATGTTTGCTGCCTTTACAATAAACTGGACTACATCCGACTACATCCACTACATGCGGGATTTATTAAACTGCTGGGTCTTTGTTTTCACAGAGTTCCGGACGTTGCTATTCAGAAATGCAGCTCTGTGTGGTAAGGCTTGCGGTGGTGTTGTGTGCGTTTACATCAACACTGAATGGAGTTTGTGACTGTTAGATGCAGGCCTTTTTACTGCACTGAATTTTTTATTTCACCACAGTTTTTATTGTTGGAGTGTACATTCCCCCCAGCGCTAATGCTAAAGAGGCCCTATGTGAACTCTATTGGGTTATTAGTGATCTGCAGAACATTCACACGACAGTTTATCATTGCTGGAGATTTCAATCATACAAATCTCAAATCAATGCTCCCTTAATTCCAGCCATCAGAGAAGCACCCGGCGAATGTGGCAGGGCATATAGGCAATTACAAACTACAAGACAGCTTCACCTGCCTGTGATGATTCCCTCCCGGAAGCGCTGAATGACTTCTACGCTCGGTTTGAGGTGCAGAACAGAACAGAAGAGCATCCCTCTCCCCAACGATCAGGTACTCTGTTTTCCACTAACCCATGGAAGGCTGCTGGACCAGACAACATTCAATGACTATCGTCCTGTCGCACTCACAACCATTGTAATGAAGTGTTTTGAGAAGCTTTTCATGAGGCAAATCAAGACCCATTTACCACCCTCACTGGACACCCTACAGTTCGCGTATCGTTTAAACCACTCCATGGACGATGCCATTGCCACGGCCCTTCATTTAGGCCCCGCCCACCACTATTATAAAGACACTTGCGTACGAATGCTGTTCATAGACTTTAGTTTAGCATTTAACACAATTATCCCTCAGCACCTGATTAAGAAGCTGTGTCTGCTGGCACTGAACACCTCCCTCGGCAACTGGATCCTGGACTTCCTGACTGGGAGACCTCAGTCTTTCCGGATGGCGAAAGCATCTCAAGCACCACAACACTGAGTACTGGCTCTGAACCTGGAAAAGTGGTTCTTAAGTAGCACCAAAACATTGCTGGTCTAGACTTAAGAACCCCTTGTGTCAAGGGCTGGGGGTGGGGTTAATGTGACCAACAAGACAAAAGAGACCATTTTTAAACCATTTTAAATTAGGATTTGCCGCGTTTGGATGCCAAAGTAGGTTTGCAAAGCCATGAGCATTAACAGTAAAGCAACATCCGCCATTGTTGATTTTGTGTTTGTGTTTTGTGTTTTGTGTTGCTGCTGTTGCGCTAACGTTCCTGTATAACGTTGTATACAGTGATGTAAGACTTGGCTCTGTGATGGCTCTCTAGCCCATGGAAAGGCAAATCAGTTCTTGGAAGGCTCACCAGTGGAACCAACTTCGAAAAAGTTCTCTGAACCAGCACCCGGTTGTGTTCTGTGGTTTGCGTGCTGTGTTACCTCATTGTATGAATTACCGTTTGTGCTGGCCTAGCCATTTTGTGTTTCCTGCTCTGTTGTATATGCTTCTATGTAGATGTTGTAAATACATCCTGTTTGATGGTTTGTAGGAAGTCTGTGCCAGTTTTGATTATTCTGTTTATTATTGTTTTTGGGTGGAGTGAGGGAAGAACATGTATTTTCTTTTCTTTTCTTTGTATCAGGTTAACTGAGTTGTACTTCTTGAGTTAGAGGAAATTTTATTTATTATTTTGGCCTTGCCTACTTCTGAATCCGTCACCACCTAAAACAAAACCACATACCACATTTTTTTTATTTCTCTTTTCCTATTTTTATTTTTATTTGTATGTTACGGTCTCACAACGATGGTCGTAATACCATACACCATCTTCAATGACTCTCACAGATCGATCTCATGTCAGAAAAGTTCATGTTGATCCAATCACAGGTGATCTGCTCCATAAAATGGAGGCTGCACTCCAACAGGACATTGACATGGCCGATTGCTCTCGATATTCCGTTAAGGATGGCCTGTTGTACTGTGTAATGACTAAAGCCTTTGAAATTTCTAACCCTTTGAAATCTTTAAAGCTGTATGCACCTGAAGCTCTTAGGGGTACTTTAATGAGCTACTACCATGATCACCCAACTGTGGGTCACCTAGGGCTAACCAAGACCTTGGCTGGGCTAAAGTTTAGTTTTTTTGGCCTAAAATGATGTCTGAGGTGAAGAAATATGTAACCACCTGCACAGTTTGCCAACTGACAAAGCCAAGTCAGAGAAAGCCTGCTGGCCTAATGGTCCCAATTTGTCCCCAGAACTCGGTTTGAGGTGCAGAACAACGTAGCAGCAAGGAAGACCATCCCTCCCCATGAAAACCAGGTACTCTGTCTATCCACGGCCCACGTGAGGAGAACTCTATGCAGAGTTAACCCACGGAAGGCTGCCGGACCAGACAACATTCCTGGCAGGGTGCTCAGGGAATGTGCAGAACAGCTAGTGGATGTCTTCACCGACATCTTCAACATTTCCCTGAGCAGCGCCGTTGTTCCTATGTGCCTCAAGACTACCACCATTGTTCCTGTCCCAAAGAAGTCTACAGTGTCCTGCCTCAATAACTATCGTCCCGTTGCACTCACACCCATAGTTATGAAGTGCTTCTATCATGGACACTTACACCACATGCTGCGTCCGCAAAGCCACCAGCATTGTGGATGACACCACACACCCCTCACACACACTCTTCACCCTCCTGCCGTCTGGAAAAAGGTACCGACGCATTCGGGCCCTCACGACCAGACTGTGTAACAGTTTCTTCCCACAAGCCATCAGACTTCTCAATAACTGAACTGAACTGTACTGAGCACAACATACACACACATCATCTGTATGGACTGCACAGACCCACACAAAACACACACACTGACACATCAAACTGTTTACATACTGCTTACATCCATCAAACTGTTTACATGCTGTTTTGCACACTTTTTTGCTCTTTTGCACAAACTGTCCAACATTTCAGCCGTTTTGCACATATTGTACAATATCTCAGTCATTTTGCACATACTGTACAATATTTCAGTCATTTGCAGTTTTTGCATTTTGCAGTCAATTCTATATATTATCTCAAGGACTTGCTGCTAAGAAACTGTGTTCATTCTAATGTTACTGCATGAAATATTGTTTGAACATTTAGTATTCAGACACAGTATTTACACTGGTTGGCGCTGTTTCTGTTTACTGTTTATTGTATTTTTTGTACTTTTTGTATTGTCTTGTAACTTTTTGTCTGCACTGTCTTTTGTCCTGCATTGTCTTGTCTGTCTTGTTTGTCTTGTCCTGCACTGTTTGCACCAGGTTGCACAGTTGCACTTTATGTGGCTAAGTCCTTAGCCCTGTCTTTGTTTTATGTAGCACCATGATCCTGGAGAAACTTTGTCTCATTTCGCTATGTACTGCAACAGATATACTGTATATGGTTGAAATGACAAAAAAAGCTTCTTGACTTGACTTGACATCTGCCCAAGGAGGAAGGAGGGCATTGGCTGGTCCAGCTAGCCTGCAGAGCTGCAGGGTTCCACCTTCAGTTTATCCATTGGTTCCTCACTGGACCTAGAGACTTAGTATGGAGAGCAGCAGCCAGTGGATTATTACACACAGTTGGTGGTCTGAGGCTGGACACTACTTTGTTTTTAATGGACACTAAAGACTGGACGTTTGTGGATTACCAGTTTTTTTTTTTAAGAAAACTGGAACTTTTTAAAAAACAGAACATAGGATGTAAAACATTATACTGGCTGTTGGAGGAGCCTCTGGTGACTGTCCAGGACTCTCATCTCCTCAGGCTTCGTAACACACCGGGAGCTTGTAAACATCGAGTGGACCTGTCAGGTGCAGAGAACCTGGCAGTGTGCATGGGAATGGGGAATGTTGTCAATCAGGATCTCCCTGAAATCAGTGGAGCTTGTGTTTGGCTGATGGACTATCACTATACAGAGACTAGTCCTGCAGAGGAGGGACCCTTTCCACAGCTAAACATTGCTCGTGACCTTGACGTGTGTGAAGGTTCCCTCCTGTAGCGAGGGGGAAATGGACTTTGTGACAGTGTTGGGGAAGCTTCCAGAGTGGAAGGCAATGTACATTTTACATTTCATTGTTACATTCTTGGTTTTAAATATGTCAGAAAAAAAAAGTTCAGGTGCCAGCTGATTCATTTTATCTTTGGTCATGCAAAAATGGAAACATACCTGAGCTGGAAAAACAAAATTTCACAAAACACTGACTTGTATGCCTAAAGGATTTTGAACAGATTGGATAAATCAAGACTTTTTATGGGTTTTAATTTTACACAATATGAACAATTTGAACATGTTTAAAGAAGTGTGGTGTGAGAATGCTCTGTGCTCCGTCACAGAAGGAGAACTCAGCTTTGCATCAGAGATAAATAAATCATCACTTATATTTATCCTAATTTATTGAAATTATTTTAATATCTATTTATTTATTGAGTCACTCTGATTTTTATTCCATGTGACTGTAAAAAGTCAAAGTCTCTCTCTCTTTCCAGGATCTTCAAGAAAAGAAGGAGAATGCCCGAACTGGACGAAGTCTTCATAAAGGGTGAAGTCTGTCGCAACTTCATTGATGAATTCAGCACGAGTGAGCCACAGAGCCTGGAAACAAGTGAGTTCCCTAAAGTGTACATTTTCACTGAAAACTACAAAAGTCTTGTTGCTTAAAATGTATTATACTAATACACGTGTGTAAAATAATGTTTGTTTCTTTAATCTTTTTCTTAGGGGCAGTCATGCTGGCATCTGATACACCTCATTGGTGGAAGGCTTCCCTTCTCAGCAGGTAAGCAGTGTGTGTGTGTGTGTGTGTGTGTGTGTGTGTGTGTGTGTGTGTGTGTGTGTGTGTGTGTGTGTGTGTGTGTGTGTGTGTATGTGTGTGTGTGTGCGGACTCTACATGACCCTCCTGTCCCTCCATCTCTTCTCAGATGCTGTACAATTGTAAGGAAAATGATTCCTCTTGCCCTCTTCCTCCTGCTTGGTTTTTGTGAGTTTTCTTAATAACGCTAAGCTAGTTTATGCTAGTTTACCTGATAAACATGTACTGTAGTGTGTGTGTGTGTGTGTGTGTGTGTGTGTGTGTGTGTGTGTGTGTTTGTGTACATGCATAATATATCATCTGCTCTGCTGGTTACTTGTGTGTTGATGCCACATGTTTGTGTTGTGTGTTTCTGTGCAGTTTTCTTTTTAGGCTACATGTGTGTTAATAAATACATGTCTCAGCCTGAAGAGCACTCAATGCAGCACTCTGACAGACATATTTATGACATTTTATTAGTAAGTGACAATTTACAAATCCCTAACAATTTACTATGAAAATTACTATACTATAAAATTAGCTAATGTTATTTTAGGGTGAAGAGTGTGTAGGTTGTAGTATGTAGGCCGTTTTTTAGTGGTTAATGTTTAGTGGTTATAGCTTAGGGTTTATTCTCCAGTCATTCACCTTTTCCATTTTGTTTATTTTCTCAGAAAGAGATTTACTTATTGAAACAGATTATAAAAGATTACAGGCTTGAAAACGAGGTAACACACACACACAGTTAATAAAAGCACATCACAGTGCTGGTTAATACACTGACTTTTTTTTTAAACTGAAGAAAGCTGGCTGTTCATCAAATAATGAACATGTTCTTCATTTCTTTCACAGGATACAGTACACAAAGCTTTGAGTCTTCACAGAGCTGATGATATTGGAATGGCTGACTATGCGCTTAAATCTTTGGGTAACACACAAACTCTCCAGTCCTCCATGTTGAAATGAGCTATTTAGTGTAAATCTCTTATTAGAAATGGAAACAGTAAGACAAACCACAAGTCAGTGAGAGGGTAAAGAGGGTATTAGTCAGAGAAGCAGACACCATTTTCATGTTTTAACATTATAAAATGTAAAATGGTTCAAGGGGTGTGAATACTTATGGTGGGGGTGTGTGTGTGTGTGTGTGTGTGTGTGTGTGTGTGTGTGTGTGTAGGTGCAAGTGTGCTTACCAGTTCAGAGAATCATAAAATAAGATACTGCAGTCTGTTTGGCATCAAATTCTGGTGCAAGAATAAAGGCCCTGAAACTGTTTTACAGGTAACACACACAGCCACAACTACACACTCAGCTACAGTAGTTGTTTAAATTACATAATGTGTGTGTGTGTGTGTGTGTGTGTGTGTGTACACAGCCGGACATATACCCCGGTAACTGTTGGGGATTTAGAGGTTCTAAAGGGCACCTGGTCATCTCTCTGCCCTACCCTATAAGAATCACCCACGTTACCCTGCAGCATCTGCCCCGAGTACTCTCTCCCAGCCACAACATGAAGAGTGCACCAAAAGACTTCGCAGTTTACGTGAGTCGACACAAACACAATCACAATAACTAATGGACAGAAAATGTGTGTGTCAGTGTTTTCCTTTTTGTCTGACTAACATGGAAATCAACATAAGCTCTAGAACGCTTTTATATAGTAGATTATTGATTTATTGAGCTTTAACCATGTAAATAAATTTAATCCACCAATCACAGCTCAATATTAATAATAATAATAATAATAATAATAATAATAATAATAATAATAATAATGTGTACATACCGAGTTCTACCCTACAATATATTATTATTATTATTATTATTATTATTATTATTATTATTATTATTATTATTATTATTTTCTATTTGATTACACACCCTACAGGGACTGGAGGAAAACAGAAATGAAGGAAAACATCTTGGAACATTCACCTATGACCAGGACGGCGAACCGATCCAGACCTTCAAACTACCGGTGAGAAATAACAATTTTCACAATTACACAAAATAAATGACAATTATTCTCTCCCAAAAGTGGTAAAATGTGGGAGTGAAGGCAGTAGGGACTCACATTAAGGTGCACACGATAAAGTAGTCTCAGGCGTTTGGATCTTCCTGTATATGATATACTCCGGCTGCTTGTGTTTTTCAGGACTGTCCGAGTCAGTTGTTTCAGCTGGTGGAGCTGAGGATCCTAAGTAATTGGGGTCATCATGACTACACCTGTGTGTATCGCTTCAGGATCCACAGCGAGCCAAGCTGCAAGTAAATGAAACTGAGCAGGAAAGTCGACTTGCAAACAAACTAACAAAAAATAATCCTTGTGTTACAGGGGTTATTTCCTTGCAACAGTCACCTTTGGTGCGCTCATCAATCATCCAGATTACTGTAAGCTTTAACAATGTCCATGATAAATAATTTTATTAATTAAAAAAACACTGAAATGAGGTGAGTTGCATGGCAGGATTTTGGGCATATTGGGCACATGGGTTAGTGCAGAAGAACATGACAGAAAGTGTTTGATCTCCTGGTTGGTTTGCTCAAACCCTAGCCTCACTTTCTTGCTTATACATCAGGGGAGATGATTATTATACCTACATGATCATGGAGTAAGCTAGATGTGTGAGATGGAGCGGTTTGTCAATGAAGTTTGTCAATAATTATGATTTATCTTTTAATGCAATTTCAGTTCGGGTTTAATTTTTTCTTTTCAATTCGTTGTAGCTGATTTTTTTATGTGCTTCAATTCAAACCATTGTATAAGAATCTTTATATCTGTTGTATAACAAATCTGCATGTAGACTTGCTTATTTGTTTATTTATTTATTTATTTATTGAATGTTCTTTTGTAAATATATTTTTATATTTATTTTATTTTTAAATTTTATTTCAATTTTTTTTTTTTGAATTGTGACTTTATTTTGAGTTCTTTTATACACAAACAGTCATAAAGACAGTCATTTAACTATATTTCCTACTGTGTATAATTGTGTATGTGACATAAAATTCAATACTGAATTTAAATTTTGACATGATACGCGAACACCATTTTTTACGCACCATCTAAACATAAAAAGACTGTTAAGGACAGCTAGGACATTTCCCCATCTGTCTATCAGAGTGCTGATTGTCACGTCTTCTTTGTTTTTTCTTCCATGTGCTCTTTGTTTTCACCATGTTGTCATGCCCCCGGATACGGAAGGAGACAGACCCGTACGCAGGATAGCTTCAAATGAAAGGGGTTTAATAAATAAGGAAGACAAACAAACATATCCACACTACACGGGGAACTAACGTAACTAATGAATCCGCGCTGCCATCGGCCTGACACCCTGACACCATGTGTCTTTTCCCCACCCTAGCAATTGTTCAGTTTTCCCACCTTTTTTTGTTCTCACCTGTTCCACTTGTTCCCTTGATTAACCTTATATTTTTTTCCCCTCTGAGTGTGTTTGCCATTTTGATTATTTTGGCTACTTTAATCCTTAACCCTGGATTAAGTTTTTATATTTGCCATCTGTATTGTTTGCTTGGTTATTTCATTATTTTATTTTTGTGCTAATTACAGTAGCCAAGAAAAGTTGCTGGTCCTGATGGCATGACATGAAGGGTTCTGAAGGCTGTCTCTGCTGTCTTTAAGATCTTAAACCTATCCCTGTCCACATCCCACTTCCAAAAATAAGATGCCTGTGGCCTCACTAACTACCGCCCAGTTACACTGACTCCAGTCATAACAAAGTGCTTTGAGAGGCTGGTCCTACAGCCTCTCAAAGTCAGTCTCCCACTTTTCCTAGACCCTCATCAATTGCTGATTGAGCAAGTAGACCCACACAAGATGTCATTGAACATCAGGGGAACTACGTAAGGAAGCTTTTCCTAGACTTCAGCTCTTCCTAAATACTCTTCCCAAGTAGATTTGTTACCAAACATGACAACCTTACACAGGATTAGGAACCTTCTAACTGATCGCCACCAGTCTGTTAGACTAGAACACTACCTGTCCTCTACATTTACAAATCCACACACTCCACAAAGGTGTGTGCTGAGCCCCATTCTTTACACCCTCCACATCCAGGACTGTGAATCAACTCATTCCAACAACATTATTAAGTTTGGGGATGACACAGCTTTGGTTGGTAATATCTAAGAGAATGATGAAACAGCCTATAGGATTGAAGTTTAAGGACTGGCTTTAGAGTGGTCAGAAAACAATCTCATCCAGAAAAACAAAAGAAACTTTTTAGACTTCCGTAAGCATAGCACGGCTCCTGATCAGAGCTACACCAATAGTGACTGTGTTGAAAGGGTCCCTACTTTCAGGTTCTTGGGTACACACATTACTGATGATCTCAGCAACGGCGATCTCAGGACTACCTCCTGAAACTCCAAAAAAAAGGCACAACAGTGATTTTACTTCCTGAACAAATTTACAAGAGGATCTGCTGTTGTCTTATTATTACTGCTCCATTGAGAGCATGCTGATATACTTTATCAACATATGGTACACCAGTTGCTCCACAGCAAACAGGAAAACTGCTCAATAAACTCCCTGGAAGAACTATTCAGCTCTCGCTGCCACAGCAGAGCAAACATCATACAACATATTGACAAAACCCACCCTTGACACCATCTATCTGACCTTCTACCCTCTGACAAATGCATAAGGTCCATCACATCACGCACAAACAGACTCAGAAACACCATCACTGAATATTCAGAACTATTTGCACTACACACACTCATGTCTACACATTTTTACCTTGTATTTATTCCCAAAGGCAAATCTGTACAGAAGTCATTGAATGTGCAATAGCTCAATATTATTTAAACTTGAATTTTATTATTATAATTAAATGTATAATAACCATTCACATGTGATATGTGTTAAGTGCAATATTCCCACTGTTTACTACTTCAAACACAGTGCTTTATCTGATCACTTATGTTAAAGTTTATAATCTTTTATATTTGTGTATTCCTTTTTTTCCCCCATTTTATGCACCATAAGGACTTACACTTAAGTCAAGTCAAGTAGCTTTTATTGTCATTTCAATGCTCCCGTCCACAGAGCAGAGGACACAATCCCAGTAACGAAAGCTGATTTTATCTCTGCTTTAACTTCCCATTACTCCTTTGATTTTCTTGCGCTAACAGAGACCTGGATATCCCCACAGAACACTGCTACACCAGCTGCTTTATCCTCTGCCTATGCTTTCTCTCACTCACCACGGGAAACGGGCAAGGGTGGTGGTACAGGTTTATTGTTGTCAAAGAGATGGTGCTTTACACCTCTCCTCTTGTCTCATTTAACTATCTCCTCTTTTCAATTCCATGCCATTTCAGTTACCTCTCCAATCAACCTTGTTATCATTGTTGTCTACCACCCTCCTGGTCCCCGAGGAGACTTCCTGGAAGAAATGGACACACTGCTTAGTGCTTTCCCTTCCGACAGCTCACTTCTGACAGTGCTTGGTGATTTCAGCCTCCCCTCTGACAAGCTTCAATCTTCTTCCTTCCTGACTCTTCTCGACTCATTTGCACAATCACTCTCCAATCCTACCTAAAACTACCTCTCACCCCCTTGCTCTTGCCCGCCGCAACCTTCACACTGTCTCCCCTTCTTCTGTAGCTTCTGCCACTCTTTCTTCTCTTCCTGATCCTGAGTCTTTTTCCTCACTGCCCTAGGACTCAGCCACAGATACCTTCATCTCATCTTTTTCCTCAACTAAGGACCTTCTCTTCCCTATGTCCACTAAACACAAGAAAACTTCTTGTTCTGCTCCTTGGCTTTCAGATGTGCTATGCAACAATCGAAGAGAGCTAAGATCATCAGAGAGAAAGTGGCTGGACAAGATCAAGAGGGTCATGATCTTGCTATATCCCTGCACAACGATCTGATCTCCCCTTCAGCCACAGCTCGCAATCTTGGGGTAACCTTGAACAATCAACTGTCCTTTTCCTCTCATGTTGCTAATGTGACTCACTCATGTCGCTTTCTTCTCTACAACATTAGAAGGATTTGGCCATTTTTGTCCACACAGGCTACTCAGGTACTTGTTCAGTCTCTTGTCATCTCAAGACTGGATTACTGCAATGCATTGCTGGCAGGTATACCTATGAACGCAATTGGTCCTCTGCAAATGATCCAAAATGCAGCTGCTCTCACAGTTCTCGCAAGCTCTCGCATACCACCCCGCTGCTGCGATCCCTCCACTGGCTTCCAGTAGCTGCACGCATCAGATTCAAAACACTGACGCTAGCCTACAAAGCCAAAAACGGACCAGCTTCCTCCTACCTCAAAGCCCTCATCACTCCTCGCACTGCACCCCACACCCTCCGATCTACCAGCACTGCTCGACTGGTTCCACCATCTCTCAGGTTAAGAGGCAATTATACTACAAAACCCTTCTCTGTTCTGGCACCAAGGTGGTGAAATGAACTTCCCCTAGGGGTTCGGACAGCTGAGTCACTGGTTATTTTCATACGACGGTTGAAAACCTACTTATTCAGGAAACACTTCAACTAGCACTTCTTTCCCTATCTTTTGCATTTATTAAAACACAAAAGACAAACAAAAACAGCACGGACCAGTGTACATACTGTATGTTCTATCAATATTTCGTGTGCAGAAATACTGGAATTAACATAGTATTATAGCAGCAGTTGCTTGAGGTAATATAGAGTATTGTGCAAAACAGCATTCAACTGAAATGTGAGGCAGCATGTGCAAACAGTGTGCAAAACAGCATGTAAACAGTTTGATGGATGTATAATGAAAGAGTGTGTAATTGGTGTAGGTCTGTGCAGTCCATACAGTTGATGTGCATGTGTGTGTTGTGCTCAGTACAGTTCTGTTCGGTTATTAAGGAGTCTGATGGCTTGTGGAAAGAAACTGTCGTACTTGCTGATGAGACCCACAAGTGTCTTTATTGTCCAGGTGGGTGACGTCTAAATGAAGGGCCATGCCAATGTCATCGTCTGTGGAGCAGTTTGGATGATACGCAAACTGTGGGGGTGTCTTGATGTACCCATGATGAGCTTCTCGAAGCACTTCATAACGATGGGTGTGAGTGCGATGGGACGATAATCATTGAGGCAGGACACTATAGACTTCTTTGGGATGGGGACAATGGTGGTTGTCTTGAGGCACATAAGAAAAACAGAGCTGCTCAGGGAAATGTTGAAGATGTCAGTGAAGACATCTGCTAGCTGTTCTGTGCATTCCCTGAACACCAATGGCAATGGCATCGTCCGTGACGTGGCAATGGTATCGCCCATAGAGTAGTTTGGATGATACGCGAACTGTAGGGTTCCAGTGAGGGTGGTACTGTAAATGGGTCTTGATTTGCCTCATGACAAGCTTCTCAAAGCACTTCTTTACAATGGTTGTGAGTGCGACAGGACAATAGTCATTGAATGTTGTCTGGTCCAACATCCTTCCGTGGGTTAACTCTGCATAGAGTTCTCCTCACATTGGCCGTGGATAGACGGAGTACCTGATCGTTGGGGGGGAGGGATGGTCTTCATTGCTGCTCTGTTGTTCTGCACCTCAAACCGAGCACAGAAGTCATTCAGCGCATCCGGTAGGGAGGCATCACTATTACAGGCAGGTGAAGCTGTCTTGTAGTTCATGATCACCTGTATGCCCTGCCACATGCGCCGGGTGTCTCCGCTGTCCTGGAAGTGGCTGTGGATTGTCTGGGCATGTGCACGCTTTGTTTCTCTGATGGCTCGGGACAGTATGGCCCTTGCTGTTCTTAGGCCTGCCCTGTGCCCTGTTCTGAGTCTTCAGCAGCACACACACTTTAGCAGTCATCCACGGCTTCTGGTTGGAGTGTGTGGTGATGGTATTGGAATCAGTCATGTCATCAATGCACTTGCCGATGTAGCTGTTCACTGCTGCCGTGTACTCCTCCAAGTTGATGGTTGGTTGCAGCCTCCCTGAAGATGTTCCAGTCAGTGCACTCAAAGCAGTCCTGAAGAGCAGAGGTGGCTCCTGCTAGCCAGGTTTTCACCTGCTTCAGAACTGGTTAGAGCATCTGAAAAGTGATCTGTATGATGGAATTAGCATAACCGAGATGTGGTCTAAGTAGCCAAATTGGGGCGGGGCTCCGCACGATACACATTGTTATTGTTTGTGTAAACAAGATCCAGCGTAGATGGGAGAGATGACCGACTAGGGTTTGTTTTTAGCCTAGCACCCGCCCACTTACCGCGTCCTTGAGCACTGCTTTCGGCATCCCCTCTCCTTGTCCCTGGTATCAGGTGACGCCGAGAATTGGAGCAAGGAGAGGTTGCAAAGCCTTTACAACAGATCATCGTTCAGGTTTGTTGTTGCACGATTTTTGTATTGTATTCATTTTTGGCAGTTGTATACATGAACACCGCTGTCTCTGGTGTCCATGTACTATCAATAGTACTATCTACAATAGTACTATGTACTATCCATGTACTATCAATAGGGCTAAAAAACGTAAATAGCACCATATTTTATATGGAGTGGCCGCTGTGTGCTACTGCCATGCCACGATCTTGGATTCCATTTCGATTCCGTCGAACCCTGTCAAGCTATATATCTGCATCTAAGTGCGAAACTAAGTGTGTAATTTGTGTTCTTAAACCCTGAACCCTCCTGCACTAGACCTGGTTCAGTTCCCATGACTGCTGATATTATCATGTACACTTATGTAAAAGTCACAAGACACCAAAATCCTGATTTACATCAGAATCCCCACATATAGAACACAACCCCGCAATAGTTCTTAGAATTTTTACAGGGATTCTTCATTTTCATCACAGCTACAGTTCTAGAATCCATCAGTTCTAGAGTCTCAACAATGTTATAAAGTGAGAAAGTGATGGTTCAACACAACGGTATGTACAATTTAAAATGACTTATTCTTATAAGAATAAAATCTCCTGGTTATTTGTTATATTGTGTAATGTTGATGGTATTTTACAACTTTTTGACCAGTCTCTGAGTTTGTGCCAAGTTACACTTCTTTTGTCTTATCGTTCAGAAATGGCACGGAGCAGTCCCAGACTGGTGACAAACAGGCATAATCCTGCTCGCCCCAAAATTCCAAACATCTATAAGGAGACCTCTGTCAGGTGTGTGTGTTTGTGGAAGGGTTGTGTGTTTATTTACCAAACAAGTCTTTTCACTGTGTCTGTCTTTAAATAACTGTTTTCTCTCTCTCTCTCTCTCTCTCTCTCTCTCTCTCTCTCTCTCTCTCTCTCTCTCTGTCTTATCTCTCTCTTCAGGATCTTCAAGAAAAGGAAGAGAAAGCCCAAAAGTCAACACAAAGTCTTCATAAAGGAGGAAGTCTGTCACAATTTAACTAATGAATTCAGCATGAGTGATTCCCAGAGCCTGGATACAAGTGAGTTGCCTAAAGTGGAATTTGGGCATTTGTGTATTTTCACATTTGGGCCTGAACTGAAAACTAAAATTTCTCACCAGATTTACAAAAGTCTTGCTGCCATGAAATTTATTATCCTGAGACATGTGTGTAAAATAATATTTGTTTCTGTACTTGTTTAGGGGCAGTCATACTGGCATCTGATACACCTCATCAGCAGGCTTTCCCTCTCAGCAGGTAAGCAGTGTGTGTATGTGAGTATGTGTGTGTGTGTGTGAGCGCGGACTCCACTCGACCCTCCTGTCCTTTCATCTCTTAGATGCTGTACAATTGTGATGAAGATGATTCCTCTCACCCTCTTCCTCCTGTTGGGTATTGGTGAGTGTGTTTTTAAAAACTGACACACTATATGCTAGTTTACGTGATAAACATGTATTGTAGTGTGTGTGTAAAACAACTGCTCTGCTGGTAACTTGTGTGTTGATGCCACATGTTTGTGTGTTGTGTGTGTTTCTGTGCAGTTTTCTCTTTAGGCTACATGTGTGTTAATAAATACATGTCTCGGCATGAAGAGCACTCCCTGCAGCACACACAGCAGATTTATGACATTTTATTAGTAAGTGATAATTTACAAATCCCTAGCAATTTACTATGACATAACATTAGCTAATGTTACTGTAGGGTGAAGAGTGTATTTTAGAAGTGTTTGGAGTGAAGTGTTTAGGCTGTAGGGTGTAGTATGTATGCCGTTGTATTTAGGATGTAGGCCATAGTGTTTAGTGGTTAATCTTCAGGGTATAGAGTGAAGTGTTTAAGACAGTGTTTATTGGTTATGGTTTAGGGTGTAGGGTGTAGTGTTTAGTGGTTAGTGTTTAGGGTGTAGTGTTTAGTGGTTAATGTTTAGGGTGTAGGGTGTAGTGTTTAGGCTGTAGTGTTTAGTGGTTATGGTTTACGTTGTTTAGTGTTTATGGTTTAGGGTTTATTCTCCAGTCACTGACCTTTTTCATTCTGTTTGTTTTCTCAGAAAGAGATTGACTCAATGAAAGAGATCATAAAACACTACAGGCTTGAAAACGAGGTAAAACACACACATTTGTCAGTTAATAAAAGTTCATCACAGCGCTGATTTAATACACTGACTGTATTTGGTCTGGAGAAAGCTGGCACTTCATCACATAATGTTCTTCATTTCTTTCACAGGATACAGTACACAGAGCTCTGAGTCTTCGAAAAGCTGATGATATTGGAATGGCTGACTATGCGCTGGAGTCTTTAGGTAACACATGAAGTCTCCAATCCTCCATGTTGAAATGAGCTGATTAGTGTAAATCTCTTATTAGAAATGGAAACAGTAAGACAAACCACGAGTGTGTCTAGAGGAGACTGTATACAGTCAGTGAAAGGATAAAGAGGGGATTGAAGGTGTGTGAATACTAATGAGGTGTGTGTGTGTGTGTGTGTAGGTGCAACTGTGCTAACCAGTTCAAAGTCCCATAATATCAGATACTGCAGTCTGTTCGGCATCAATTTGCGGTGCAAGAATAAAGGCCCTGAAACTGTTTTACGGGTAAGACACACAGCCACAACTACACACTCAGCTACAGCCCAATTAGTAGTTGTGTAAATTACTTAATAAGTGTGTGTGTGTGTGTATATAAACAGCCGGATGTATACCCTGGTAACTGTTGGGGATTTAGAGGTTCTGAAGGGCACCTGGTCATCTCTCTGCCCTACCCTATAAGAATTACCCACGTTACTCTGCAGCATCTGCCCCGAGTACTCTCTCCCAGTCAACAAATCAAGAGCGCACCCAAAGACTTTGCAGTTTATGTGAGTCGACACAAACACATAATCACACATTAACTAATGGACAGAAAATGTGTGTGTCAGTGTTTTCCTTTTTGTCTGACTAACATTGAAATCAACATAAGAACGCTTTAGAACGCTTTTATATAGTAGGTTATTGATTTATTGAGCTTTAACCATGTAAATACATTGTCCACCAATCACTGCTCAATAATAATAATAATAATAATAATAATAATAATAATAATAATAATAATAATAATAATATTTTCTATTTTATTACACACCCTACAGGGACTGGAGGGAAACAGAAATGAAGCAGAACATCTTGGAACATTCACCTATGACCAGGATGGAGAACCGATCCAGACCTTCAAACTACCGGTGAGAAATAACGATTTTCACAATTACACAAAATAAATGACACAATTATAAAATGTGGTAAAATGTGGGAGTGAAGGCAGTAGGGACATTAAGGTGCACACGATAAAGTGGATCTTCCTGTATATGATATATTCTGACTGCTTGCTTTTTTCCAGGACTGTCCGAGTCGGCTGTTTCAGCTGGTGGAACTGAAGATCCTAAGTAATTGGGGTCATCCTGACTACACCTGTGTGTATCGCTTCAGGATCCACAGCCAGCCAAGCTGCAAGTAAATGAAACTGAGCAGGAAAGTTGACACAAATAAACCAACAAAAAATAAATAAAATAATCCTTGTATTACAGGGGTTGTTTCCTTGTCACAGTCACTTTTGACATGCTCCCCAGATTTCTGTAAAGCTCCTTTTTAATTATATCCATAATAAATAAATTTTGGGCATATTCTGCTCATGAAAGAAAGGAGACCCAATCCTCCGGGTTGGTGCAGCAGAACATGACAGAAAGTGTTTGATCTCCTGGTTGGTAAATCCTAGACTTACCTTCTTGCTTAAAAATCAGGGGGAGATGATTGACTAATCTTCTTGCCTCTGTCATCCCCACATGACCATGGAGTAAGCTGGATGTGTGAGATGGAGCGGCGGAGATGGAAGCTATGGAAGCTCTTTCCGTCTCATACTGTTTGACTGCTCTAACATCATACTTATATGTTTCAACATGATTGTTTATCATAACTTCATAGTTATGATATTGTTTATCATAACTTCAATAAATTCTTAATAAAGTATATAAAGTATGAATAAACAATTATCACTTGCCAATAGAGACTGATTTAATCTAAAAAGTTTGTCAATGATAATGATTTATCTTTATCTTTTAATGCAAGTTAGGTTTAGGTTTAATTTTTCCAGTGACAAATAAAATTCGATACTGAGCATGGACAGTCATAAAGTCATTTCACTACATGTCCTACTGTGTATAATTGTGTATGTGACAAATAAAATTAGATACTGAATCTGAATTTTGACATGATACACTTTTTTTTTGTACCAGCTAAACATAAAAAGACTGTTAAGGACAGCTTGGACATTTCCCCTATCCATCCACCAGAGGGCGATCTGGCAGTGCTGATTGTGACGTCTTGTTTGTTTTTTCTCTATGTGCTCTTCTTTTCTTCATGTTTCTTTGCCCCACCCTAGACATTGTTCAGTTCCCTGTCGAGGGAACTCAACGCTGCATCAGAGCTGACGCTATGGGAATGCTTCATTGAGGAAGTTGTGTCTGAAGCTCTGTGTGCACACAGGAACTACACTCTGTGTGCACAAAGGACACGTGATGGAGTAATTACTCGCCAGTAAGTCCATATAAGGGCATCTACGTCACACTGCTCCAGCTTTCTTTGTCTTCAGGAAGCGCTCTGTGTATGTGTGTCATTTGTCTGTCTGTCAAGTGCAGGGAGAGTAAAAAATATAGGGAAAGCTAGGCGATATGTTACAGTCAAAGCACTTTAAGAGATGCGTGCAGCCGTGCCCCCGCTTTATCACGGGTGACGACTCGCATTCTCTTTGCGTTATGTGTTTGGGAGAGGAGCATGCCCGGTTGGCTCTCGAGGGAGCCAGCTGCGTGCATTGTGAGGGATTTCCCCTCCGCACTCTTCGCTCCCGCCTGGCTGTATTTTCAGCTTCGGCTGAGCCCCGTGGTTCGGGTCCTGCGTCCGCCGAGGCGGCGCGGCGGCTTCAATCATGGGGTTCCCAGGTTGAGTTAGCGGAGGCGGAGCAAGAGACGGGTGTTTCCCTTTCTCTTGCCCTCTCCCCTGACTCCGTTCGCTCGGTTTCGGTTTCGGGAGCTCCCGGAAGAGAGCACGCTGCTTTCCGCGTCTGGCTCTGAGGAGCTCGATGTCGAAGGGGAGGGGCTTTCCGCCTCTGAACGGCCAACACAATCAGTGGCGTTCGAGGAGCTCCTCGAGGTGGTCGTGAGGTTGAATTTAGATCGGCCTGAAGAGGAAGTTAGTGTCGTCCGTTCTAAGCTGGACGACCGCTTTCTGACTTCAGGCCGTCAGCCACCTCCACGCAGGCGGCTGCCGTTTCTTCCAGACCTCCACGCTGAGGTATCGAGGTCTTGGAGAAATCCCTTTTCAGCGCGTATATTTTCCCCAGCCATGTCTGACTATTCAGCCATTATGGGACTTGAAGGCCATGGGTATGGGGCGATGCCTAGAGTTGTAGATAAGCTGGCTAGCTATCTCTCACCTGCATCACCCGCATGGAGGAAACCTGCCCTTCCATCCAAGCCTTGTAGGACCACTTCGGCCCTTGTGGGTAAGGCCTATGAGGCTGTGGGTTAAGCGGGTGCGGCTCTGCACACCATGGCGGTTTTGCAGGCCTACCAGGCTGACCTTCTGGCAGAGCTGAATGGCGGTGTCTGAGCTCCGCTGAGCCACTGATCTCGCGCTCCGTGCCACGAAGCAGACGGCCCGCTCTATAGGCCATTCTATGGCTGCACTGGTTGCCATGGAGAGGCACCTGTGGCTCAATCTTACGGGCATAAAGGATAAGGATAAGTCCTTTCTCCTGGATGCCCCCGTTTCACCTCAAGGTTTGTTCGGCGATGCGGTAAGCACTGTCGTCGCCAGGCACCAGGAGGTGAAACACCAGTCGGCGGCGTTCAGGGAGTTTCTCCCTCGCCGCGGGGAGCAGCTTGGGCCATCATCTAGCCGCACCCCCCCTTCTAGCTCGCTCAGGGCAGTAAAAAGGGTTAGTGTGGCGGCCCGTGCCCCCCCGTCTAAAACTAGGGAGGCCGGTCAGCATGCCCAGGCCCGGACCCGTCCGGTGAGGGGGGACCTTAGGTCTGTCATCTCAGCCAAGCGGGCCACGAAGGAGTCCTGATGTCCGGGGGCGGGGCATGATGTCCCCTTCTTGTGTGGATCTTCCTAGGTTAGCGCCTGCCAGTGCGCTGTTTCATGGCACCCGGGAGGTCTGCGCGAGGTTGACGCCACTGTCAGGCAGCCTGTCAGCGTGTAAAATTCTGCCAGGGGTGTCTCAGTGGGACCTGGATACTGTAGAAAGAGGGTACAGGATCCAGTTTTCCTCCCATCCCTGCGCTTCCAGGGCGTGTTGCCCTCCGAGGGGAACTCCTCTCGCTTCTGGAGAAAGGGGCCATAGAGCATGTTCCCCTCCCAGAGCGGCTCTGAACTGTACTCTGAAGACTTACAAGTTCAAGATGCTCACGCTCAAGGTGATCGTGTCCCAGATCAGATCCGAGGACTGGTTTGTGACAATCGACCTCAAAGATGCTTATTTTCACATAAGCATTCTGCCAGAGCGCAGGAAGTTCCTCGGTTCGCTTTCGGGGGCGAAGTGTACCAGTATCGTGTCCTTCCTTTTGGCCTAGCCCTTTCACCACGCACATTTACAAAGTGCATAGATGCTGCCCTGGCACCGTTGCGTCTCCAGGGCATCTGTGTACTGAATTACCTAGACGACTGGCTCATTCTGGCCCAGTCGGAGGCTATGGCAGCCAGTCATCGAGATGCTGTGCTTGCGCACATGAGGTCCTTAGGCCTCAGGCTGAACCCAGGAAAGTGTGTGCTTTATCCTTCTCAGAGGACCACCTTTCTGGGGGTAGTTTGGGACTCCACCACGATGCGTTGCACATCTGTCTCCCGCTTGGGTATCCTCCATCCTTTCAGCAGTGAAAGCCATTCGGCTAGGCCGCAGCCTCTCTGTCGCTGAGGCACAGAGGGTGCTCTGCCTCATGTCAGCAGCAGCCAACGTTATCCCTTTGGGTCTGCCTCACATGAGGCCATTCCAGCTCTGGCTCAGGGGTGGGGGCTTTCATCCTCGCAGACATCCCCTCAGGGTTATACTGGTTACACGCCGTGGGCTTCGTACCCTTCTTATGTGGAAAAGACCCCGATTCTTGGCCTTGGGTCCCATTCTAGGGGCGTGTCACCGTCGCAGGACTCTTTTGACGGATGCCTCACTCACGGGCTGGGGCGCGGCCTTGGATGGCCACCCTGCCCAGGGCTTATGGGAGGGCCCCTGTCTCTCGTGGCACATAAATTGCCTGGAGATGAGGGCAGTGCAGACAGACAGCACCATGGTGGTGTCCTATATCAATCGTCTACGTTCACACACACCTGGGTTTTTATCCCAGGGCGTGTAAATCGGGAGGCAGACTTCCTGTTGAGGCAGGCGCTGAGGCCCTGGGAGTGGCGTCTTCACCCCCACGTGGTTGCAGAGGGAAGTGTTAGGCCCTGCAGGCTCAGCTTCTCAATCAAGTGCTGAGAGATGATTGTGTTAAATGCTGAACTAAAGTTTATGAACAGCATTCGTACATGTCTTTATTGTCCAGGTGTGTGAGGGCTAAATGAAGGGCCATGGCAATGGTATCGTCCATGGAGCTGTTTGGATAATATGCGAACTGCAGGGGGTCCAGGGAGGGTGGTAACTGGGTTTTGATGTGCCTCATGGCGAGCTTCTCGAAGAACTTTATTACAATGGGTGTGAGTGTGACAGGATGATAGACATTGAGGTTGGACACTGTAGACTTCTTTGGAAGATGGTGGATGTCTTGAGGCACGTAGGAACAACAGCGCCGCTCAGGGAAACGTTGAAGATGTGTTGTTCTGCACCTCAAACCGAGAGTAGAAGTCATTCAATGCATCCGGGAGGGAGGCATCACTATTACAGGCAGGTGATGCTGTCTTGTAATTCGTGATCGCCTGTATGCCCTGCCACATGCACCGGGTGTCTCCGCTGTCCTGGAAGTGGCTGTGGATTACACATACACAAAGTAAACACACTGATAGAATTTAGGAGCACTGATTTGAGATTTGCATGATTGAAATCTCCAGCGATGATAAACAGTCCATCAGGGTGAACATTCTGCAGATCGCTAATAGCCCTATAGAGTTCACATTTAGCCTCTTTAGCATAACGCTAGGGGGAATGTACACTCTGACAATGAAAACCGTGGTGATTTCCTGTGGTAAATAAAATGGCTCGCATCTAACAGTCACAAACTACACTAACGGTGAGAAGTAGCCAGCAACAAGCTCAGAATTCATGCACCATTCCATGTTGATGTAAACACACACACACCACCATGAACCTTACCGCACAGAGCTGCATTTTTGTTGGCGCTGAATGTGGGTGTCCATCATAGATTTCCATAAGCATAGCACGGCTCCTGATCCGATCTACATCAATGGTGACTGTGTTGAAAGATTCCCCATTTTCAGGTTTGTGGGTACACACATTGCTGATGATCTCTCCTACTGTAGACTACCTCCTGAAATACCACAGGACTGGTAAAGGACGCATAACAGCGATTTTACTTCCTGAGAATTCTCAGGAAAAACAACTTACAAGAGTATCTGCTGTTGTCTTTCTATCACTGCTCCATTCAGAGTATGCTGATATACTTTATCAACGTCTGGTGCACCAGTTGCTCCGCACCAAACAGGAAAGCTGCTCACTAAACTCCCTGGAAGAACTATTCAGCTCTCGCTTCCACAGCAGAGCAAACATCATTCAACATATTGACCCAACCCACCCTAGACACCATCTATTTGACCCTCTATCCTCTGACAGACTCTTCAGGTCCATCACATCACGCACAAACAGACTCAGGAACAGTTTCTACCCCAGAGCCATTAGAGAACTGAACACCAAAAAACACCATCACTGAATATTCAGAACTATTTACACCACACACACTCATGTCTACACATTTCTACCTTGTATTTATTTATTCCCAAAGACAAATCTGTACAGAGGACATTGAATGTGCAATAGCTCAATATTATTTAAACTTGAATTTTATTATAGTTAAATATATAATACAATGTTAACATGTGAAATGTGTTAAGTGCAATATCTCCACTGTTTACTACTGTAGGAGAAAACCGACTCCAACCTACATTGGCCCAGGCTAGCTCCTGCAATCTGACTATAAGTTTAAACAACTGTTCTAAGTAAAAATTCAAAGAAGAAATGATCAGCCAAACTCACGTAGACTGGATTCAGTTGAGGTAGGTTTATTGACAGTCGTATAGACAGCAATTAACCAGCTGGTACCAGGGATACAAGTTTGTCCAGTAGACGATACTTGCACCGAAGCACTGCTGATTGCAACAAGCTTATATACAGTTCTGACATGCCCCCCTTTTGCCATACCCCCTTCGTTATCCATTCATAATTCCGCTCACGTACACAGTTTCGCCCGCTTCAGAAATTACCATTATTTCCACATTGGAAAGTTTTGCCCGTGCTTTAGGCCCTCTCAATTTTCCATTATCTTCCATCCGGAGGGCCCCGGTCTCATGGACTTTGGACCTACGTCATCAGGCCATGGAGTTTATAAGTTGGTTTCATGTGCTTTTTGACTTATTCTCTTTTTCTGGGGTCTTCTTTAACACAACTCAACATAACACACTTATTCATGGGTATGTATGGATTTTCCTTGTACTCTAGCACTTTTTCTCTTCTATATGATTAAAACCTGTTCTTCTACTGTTCAGTCTCTGTGAATATGGTGTGCAGTGGTCATTGGTTTACTCATTACCCCAATGGCCATGTATTGCATATGCTTACTAAGGCCCTGTTTGTGGTGTGTTCTAGCTTCAATCTCTGCATGGGTCGCACACCTTCTGGATGAAACCGACCCTTCCACACCTTCACCTACTGCTGATCTTTTTACTGAGGTCATTACTCATTATATCCAGGATATGGAGAGTCGTGGTCGACCCAGCGACACGTCTGCTGTTAAGGGGGTTGATGTCTCAACACAGACTGCTACAGTTGTTACCAAGTCTACTCAGACTCTTCCACCTCCATCTACACATACTCAGGCTACTCAAGCTCCATGGCGTGTCAATAAAAGGACTCAACACCCTCCTCGCTATGCTGTCAAACCTTTTTATGTTAAGAAGTGACTCCTTATGATTTTGCATTTCTTTATTAAAACCCTTCTGCTCAGTTTTTCCTTCATGCTGTGTGCGCGTGTCTTTTCTGCCTGTGTGTGTGTGTGAGTTGGTTTCTGTGTATTCTCAGCCTATAGGGGTGGTTAATCAATCACTGACCTCGACGACCTGCTTGCTTCCTGACCTATGCACAGTATAACACTTGACTCTTGATGTACGTTTTTCTCATCTCATCTTTCCCCTGGGCCGTGGTGTATCTTTATCTTATAAAAATCCCACATAATTCCCCCCTTTTGTAGCTGCAGAGCTACAAACTCGATGGAGTTATGGGTGGCAAAGGGAAGCATGTCATATTTTATGCTAGCACAACATACATCATACATACATTATTCATGTCTAAACATTGGTCCAGAGGTGAGCGAAAAAACCCTCCCATACTTGCCAATTGATAGGGAAAAATTCTCACCTTGTCAGCTTTTTTATGCTCGACAGTGTATTCATCACCTGGACCTTGCACTTAAACATATACATCCCAGCATGTTATATGCGTTTACATGTTTTCATGTCATATGCATTACACGTCATGTCGATTACAGATCATTTATAGTACTAGATTACTGATGTGCCCTACTTATTACATACATCATTAGTGAATACATTATTAGTGAAGGTTATCTATTACTCTTTGTGTGTGGGTTCTCTTCGTTGTTCTCTGTCGCCTCTTAGAACGGTGTACTTCTGCCCCTGGTGGCTTTGCACCACGTAGAGAGGCTTGGTGGGGAACAGGGGAGAGGTTACTAGCACTTCACCCCGTTCCCTAGGTTGCCTTCCAGCCCTTGCACTTGGTAAGGCTTCCAAGAGCTGTTCTACTTTTACGGGTTGGTCACCCCATAGTCTATCCGTCCCTGCACAAATCGTGATGGTTTCCATGTTCTTCCACATTGGTGTGTTCAAAGAATGCCACTCTAGGTTTCCCACCTTGAGTCCATACGATACCTCTCGCATCAGGTGGTATTTCGTGTATGTTACCCAGATCTGGACTCCTTCCTCGTTCAAGGGCCCGTACACCTGTTTCTCCCGTGCTGCTACCCACTTTCTGTCCATGGTGATGTAGTCTGCCTGTTGTGGAATTGGGTTGTCCCAGTGGGTCAACCTCCACTCTCCCAGTTCGTCCCTCAGGATGTCCCTGCTTTGTCCCATATTCGTCATTTTCTTCTCCACACTTCCTGTTACTTTACAGGACACAAAGAACACGGGGACAAACAGCACATAACACCATTCTAGTTTTCTAGATTATAAATAGTTCTACGCAATGTGTACTACTTAGGTTTTAACTTGAGGTGCTTTGTATATACTTCATTGTTTTTTGTTTTTTTATGTAATTTTATGTTACTTATTTTTATATATTTTTTTATTTTTCTTCCATCTTAACATACCACACTACATTTAATTTACAGGAATTTTATATTGTCTGGGCAGGCCAGTGCCTTTTTAGGGATGTCATATATCCCGAAGGTTTTCATTTCCATGTACTCTGGTTCAATATTTTCTACGATCTGCAGATTCTGTCCAAATATAGATTGTGTGGCATTAGAAATCATTTTACGAATCAAAGGTATCACACAGCAAGTAATCAGCATTAGTATTAACAAGAATGTTGCGAGCACCGTCCCCATTCGTGTTAGAATAGCTCTCCAGCTTCCTGAAAACAGCCAGTACCACCAAGTTCCTCCGGTTGTATCTGGTTTGTGGGTGTTTCGCACATGTTCCATGCGCAGATCCTCCAATGCTTTGAGGGCAACGGTAAGGTTACCTCCTTCCCCTGTATGCATTGGTATTACTGAACAACATTCATCTCCAATCAGACTGCACACCCCGTCATCGGGCGCCCTCATGGTATCGATGGCAAGTCTGTTTTGTAATGCCATTACAGATACTGCATGTAATTGTCGCTCGATTCCTTGAAAAGCTAGGATTGTGGCGTTTACGAATCGCTGTTGATTATACCACATGTAGTTGATCCACTCTGCGTTTTTCTTCATTTGTAACCATGGAAAGAACACTAAGAGGTTATCCACGGCCGATTGTCCCTGTGCTCTATACTCATCCGGGATGCCTACCGGAATTCCTGCCCAGTCTACATAAACGGATTTATCCTCATCATAGCTGAACCTTTTCCGCCTCCTTGGCAATCTAGTCGGCACAGGATTCGTGATTGGTCCTAGGGGAAGAGTCGGTACAGGATTCTCTATCTGTCCTATGGGCAGAACCCTTAGGGCCCCAATCAGGATTACTGAGGCACAGATTCCTCCCCATTGCTCTGGAAGTTTTTGTCGCAATGACTGTCCCTGTCCGCAATACCAGAATACATCTGCTATTGGCAGCGTTCCTTTTTTCACCAGGTCGGAGATTGTCCAGATATGTTTCGACATTTTCCCGTCTACCCCCAAAGATGGTACTCGTACATTTTTATTGGCTTCCCACACTTCCTCACAGTTCTTTAGTTCTCCCAGTTTTTTATGGCCATATCCTCTGTAGCAGTGGGGAAATCGTAGATCGGGTGCTATTTTCACATTTCCGGGTGGCTTGGAAGCTATTGGTCTTGTTATTAGGGAGGCTATGCTCTCACAGCTTTCTTCATACAGATGTTTAGTGCCATACCTTATTGGCGTTTCTCCAGGCTTACTTAATGGCCTTTTCACTGGTGGAATCGCTGGGTCGAAGAAACGATTCAGACAGAACAGGACACATCCCTGGAATGCGCATGGTGACATAAGCTTGCAGCTCCGCATCTGGCATGTTGCTAAATTTCCTGGAATTGGGACCACCCTAACAGGTAAGTTCCTCCGAGCACATATTACACAGTCTGTTTTCACAGTTTCTTTGGCAGTGAACATCAGCCATTTAAGGTACAGATTTTCCGTTCCATGGTTGACTTCTTCCAAGTGTTCCAGTATTGTTTGTTTTGCTTCACGCGGTACCCGTGTTTGCTGGATGTCTTCTGGGTTCTTCTTTTCCTGGCTCTTGCTGGTCGTGTTGTGGGCGTATGACTTTACCTTACTGCCTCTTGCGCCTCCAGTTTTTATCTTCCACATTTGAGTACAGTCTATCTGGACCTTTGTTCGCTTTATGGTTCTCAGCAGCCCTGCTGCTATTATGAGTATAGCTGCTATTGCCATCGTTATTAATATTGCAGACATTGCGTTTATCCTTCTAACATCTCTTTGGGTCATTTTCATTTGTTCTCTGGTGCCACTTGGGGCCATCTTCACATACACAATCTTCTGCTCTGGGGTTCCCGACGGTGGCTGTGTTCCTGTTGCCGAGTTCTTGCTCTTGTTCTGGATGCTGGTCCACCCCTTATATCTTCAGGCACTATATTTTCTATCCCTTGATCTATGCTGTCCCACCCAGCAAGTATCTGTTCCCACTCTGCCCTGTTAATAGTGGACGGTATCTCAGCCTCAGGTAGGGTTGGGCTGTCAGCCCGTTCTTGTGTTCTTGCTGCTTGGGGCAGTTCGGGAATCTGTTCCACTTCGCGTCTTAGTGCATCTAGTGCCTGCTCTACTCCTACCCTCCAGCGATTCTCCTGTTGTGGGCTGATCGCTGTCTGGGAGGTTCCTTCCTCGGGCTGCCCCAGCCTGTCGTCTCCCGGGGGCCCCTACTGATGTTTCAGGTAGCACCTCTGGCGGTGCCGGACACGGATCAGAGTGCTCTTCTGGCGGCACCCTCCCTTCTTGGGTCTCGTCAGGCCGTCTTTCCTCTGGTGGTGGGTTCTCTGTTGGTGTGTCTTCGTCTTCCTGTGTCTCAGGTGTCTCAGATGTCTCAGGTGTCTCTGGTGCTTCAGGTGTCTCCGGTGCTGGGTCCTGTGCCTGTCTGGTGAATACTTCTGGGGCTGAGGGTGCAGCTGGGTCTCGAGCACGTGTGCAATGATTGAGGTGGTACCATCCAGCCTTACCTTCTACCTTTACGGCTGTTGGTGTGGCTAGGGTTACCTTGTATGGTCCTGTCCTTCTTACGTCGTTCCACTTCCTTTTGAAGGCTCTGATGTACACCCAGTCTCCTGGTCCTACTTTTCGTAGTTCGTCGGGTAGTTCTATCGCTCTCGCTTCTGTTGCCCCTTTTACCTGTTGAAACAAAGTTCTGTGTATTTGGGTTAGGTGTTTTACATAACTAGCCAGTTCCTCTTCTAATTGTTCGAGTGGGGGGCCTTTGTAGGGACCTCTCAAGTATGGCACCGGCATGGGTCGACCCGTAAGCATTTCGTGTGGTGTCAAGTGTGTGATGCAATTCGTCTGCATGCGCATACTCATCAATGCCAATGGTAGTGCTTGTACCCATGTCAATTTGGTCTCTGCGCAGATTTTAGCCAATTTTGCTTTTAGTGTCCCATTAGCCCTTTCCACCATACCCTGCGACTGCGGATGATACACACATCCAAACCTGTGCTTTATCCGCAAGGCCTGCGTCACTTTGCTGGCAACTTTGTTCAAGAAATGCATACCATTATCCGAACTGATCTTATCGGGAATTCCAAATCGAGGTATCACTTCTCTACAAAGGAATTTCACTACCGTCTCAGCGTCAGCATGTGCTTTAGGATGGGCTTCCACCCACCTACTGAACCTGTCCACTACCACCAAAACATATCTTTTCCTTTCTTTCCTCTCAACCATGTCGATGAAATCAATCACTAAATGTCGGAATGGACCGTCGGGCTGTGGGATGTGCCCTATTGGAGCGGTAAAGCTTTTCCTGATATTACGTTTGGCGCATATTTCACAGCTAGTTAATACATGATCGATCGTTGGGCCTAAAAATGGCGACCACCATGTTCTCTTAAGCCTTTTCACCACCTCCCCCCTTGCGCAATGGTCCAAACCATGCGCAGTGTTGATCAGGGTAGTCAAAAGTGATACCGGGGCAACAAAGTGTCCATGTGGCCCTCGCCATAGGCCAGTTTGCCTGTGTTTCCGTGCTCCCATTTCCTCCCAACGTGTAGTCTCATGGACTGATGCTGCATTCTGTGAGGCAGCTAAAGATGCCAACTTGGCCTCTGGTGGAGGAGTGTCATGCGGGACAGTAACTGCTAGGATATCTACTCGTTGTGATGCCACCTTTTTAGCGGCTTCATCCGCTGCCGCATTTCCCTTGGACACGAATGTGCCATCCGTTTTGTGAGCAGCACACTTCACAATAGCTAGTTTAGCTGGGAGTTTGATGGCATGTAATAGATCTGAGATGGCCTGACCATGCGTAACCGGTGAGCCGTCTGCCCTATGAAACCCGCGCTGGGCCCAGATTGGTCCGTATAAATGACACACTCCGTAAGCATATGCTGAGTCAGTGTAAATTGTGCATGTTTGTCCACTGGCCAATACACATGCTGCTGTCAATGCTTTTAGTTCTGCCAATTGGGCTGAACAGGGCTGACTCACGGGCAGAGCCTGGATGGTTTCGAAGGATGATAGGTCAAGGCTGGGGGCCACGATCGCATAACCAGCTACATTCCCCTCCGTTCCCCTAAAACACGAACCGTCGACAAAATAAGTCAGAGTTGAATGTGGCAGTGGCTGATTCTCGAGATCTTGCCGCGCTTTTAGATGCGCACTGGAGACAGCATGACAATCATGTGGCTCTCCTTCTAAAGGGGTCATCATTCTGTCTGCCGGATTTACCGTACGACATCTCTGGATTGTTAATTCAGGTGCTGACAGAATTACATCATATCCTGTTTTCCGTGCATGGGTAATTACGAATGCTGGGCTAGTCAAGAGGGCATGCAGTGCATGGGTCGTATACAGGGTTGTTGGGTGGCCCATAGTTATCGTGGATGCCTTTTGATAAGCGAAGGCAGCCGCTGCCAACCCTCTGTAACAAGGAGGCATTCCCTTTTCAACGTTATCAAGTGACGTACTAAAGTAAGCGATAGGCTGCTTTCCCTGGCCCTGTTGTTGAGTTAAGACTGCAGTCGCAAAGCCTTGTTTCTCAGAGACGTACAGGTGAAATGGTCTGCTATAGTCTGGTCCAGCCAATGCTGGTGCAGAGCACAGATCACCTTTTAGCAGCTCAAATGCTGCGAGGGCCTCTGAGGTCCAAGTAAGAGATGCTTTTTCATTTCTCTGATCGGCTGCATGTATCAGTGCACGCAGAGGAGCTGTTTTTAATGCAAAGTCACAGATCCATTGTCTACTATAGCCCACCATGCCTAGAAAGGAAAGCATTTGTTTCACTGTTTGGGGTTTTGGGGCGGTGCGTACCACTTCCACATGAGCTGGTGTAGGAGACCTATCTGTTCCTTGTAACATCCTACCAAGGTATTCAACTTTCTCTTTACAAAACTGCAATTTCTCTCGGCTGACTTTATGACCATTTTCTGCAAGCATGTTGAGCACTGCTAGTGAGTCCTTTCTGCACTGCTCCCTGGTTGGGCTGCATATCAACAAATCATCAACAAACTGAATTAGAATGCTAGAAATGTCAATCGAGGCCAAGTCTTCCGCCAACACACGGTTGAAGATTGATGGGCTTTCACAATACCCTTGTGGGAGCCTTGTATACGTATACTGTTTACCTTCGTATGTGAACGCAAACAGATGTCTCGAATTTGGATGTAAGGGCACACTGAAAAAAGCTGAACATAAATCTATTACCGTATACCACTTTGAGTCTTTTGGGATATTGGACAGGAGGGTGTGCGGATCGGGCACTACAGGTATCTCTGCTTGTACTACTCTGTTGACTGCCCGTAGGTCATGCACAAGTCTCCACTTGTCAGAGTTGGGCTTCTTGACGGGAAATATGGGGGTGTTGCAAGAGCTGCTAGTTGGAATTAGGACGCCTGCTTCAAGTAATCCTTGAATGGTAGGTCTAATTCCCTCTCTTGCCTGTACTGACAACGGGTATTGACGTTGATAAGGTAACCTAACATTGGGTTTAACCTGAATTTGGACTTGACCTGCTGATTTAACGAATCCTACATCCGTCTGATGCTTTGTCCACAAGATATCTGGTACCCTTTCTAGCAATGACTCGTCTTCATCGGCTCCATTCTCTGTCCTGAGTGCTAGTGTATGCGATGACAACGGCATGTGCCTCTCTATCCATGTGTGTGTAGCTATCACGCTATCTACTGCCTTTTGTGCGAGGCGTGTGTACCTGCCATCTGGTGAAATGTGTATGTAGGCATTATGCGTCGGTTTCCACTCTCTGACTTGAGCTGCATCCCTAACCATTGGTCCTAAATCTTTCGATTCAAATCCCTCTGCTACCATGAGAGAGACATGTGGGGCTGCACTTGGAATGTGATGCCACGTTTCTAGCTCATCCTTCAGGATTGTCATGGCGGCTACTCCTTGTGGGCCTATTATCACATCTGTTGTCGTTATTTCGAACTGTTTTGTTTCCATCAATCCATTCCACAGTTGTCCATACTCTTCATTCTCGCTGTTATAGTCATAGTATAAGGTACAATGCAAGGGGCTTTTTGGTTCCTTGCAGTCTGGCCGCATGGCCTGTATCCACGTTTTCCATTTCATGTAGGTCTGGTTTAGTCCAGATGTTTCAGGGGTGATGTATTCCAGCCAATACACTGTATCCTGTGTCCTTCCCTTGTCCGCTTCCTTTAGTAGGTGTTGACCTGCCAACGTTTCATCTGGGAAAGTCACCCAGACTCCTGTTGGGCTACAGTGTATTTTTGCTGCTAGTTTGCACAGTAAATCTCTTCCCAGTAAGTTCACTGGGGATTGGGGTGAGTATAAGAGTGGTGCCACTATCGTGGTGTCTTCAACTGTTAAGGTCTGGGGCTCCGTGAATTTCAATATCTGTGTTGTCCCCGAGAAGCCAGTAGTCTTAATCGAGTTACGTGAGAGGGGGAGTCTGGAGCCTTCCTGTCCTATACATGAGAAAGTGGCACCAGTGTCTATCATAAAGGGAACTGATTTCGTACCGTTAATAGACACCATAGTTGTTGGTTCCTGCCTTGGATGCAGTGTGGTGACGTACTGCATGTTCTCCCCCTCCGGCTTCTCTGGGCATCCTCAACTCCAATTCGCTGCAGGCCCTGTCCAGGGTCCTGCTTGTCCTGACCATTGATTGGGACCAGTTACTATCCCTTGCTGACCTCTGTGTTCTGGCTGTCCTGGTTGATTTTCCCATGGATTGACCTGACAGTTTCTTCTGGTGTGTCCTTTTCCACCACATCCCCAACATTCAAGGGTTTGTGTTCGTGGGTTGTTTCCACTAGCCTGGGGATTCCCGAACTGTCTTGGTCCTGGGCCTTGGGCCCATCTTTGCCATCGTCCTGGCCCCTGTCTCGGGCCTGGTCCCCTCATAGGGCGGTTTTGTGGTGCCCCTTGTTGAGTACCGAGGTGGACATGTATTGGGGGCATAGCTGCTTGTGACATCATTTGTTGTTGAGTACCTGGGGGTATTTGTGCTGGAGGCAGCGTAGGTTGCTGCATGTATGTCTGTGTCGTTACTTGGGGTGCCTGGGTCGGTGCCATCTGAGTTATATTTGATGTAGCAGGTACCAGTACTGCTGCTTCAACTGTTGGGGCTTGCAGTGAGGCTTGTATCTTTCCTGATTTTTCTTTTTCTCTTCTGGCTTTGTTGAGTTCTCCTAGTTGATTTTTGTATAGTTGTGTCATTAGTGCTTCAGTTGCATCTTTAGCTTCTCTCTTCTTTTTCCTGTGTTGTTCTATGTGATGTACGAGATGAGCTTGAAATGTTTCCCAGGGTAGGGTATTCAGGCCGACCACATTTTCTAGTGCTTCTTGCACTGCCGCTGGCATGCATCTTTTTAGCATCATTTTGAACAAGCCTTGGTTTGTCTCATTCAGGTTCCAGACTGTACCCGTCTCTTCTAGCCATTTGGTCTGGAAGTTCTGGATGAACTTTAAGGCATTTTCTTCTTCGCCCATTGTTGTGGCTTCCAGTTTACCTGGGTCCATCTTGGTGGGGTACATGTCACGTATTGCATCCCACACGCGATTTCTGTAGGCTCCGAAGGCTAAGTCGTCATCTCTTTCTGAATCCATCGTATTCTTCAATCCTGCTTCGGACAATATTTCGGTCGCTTTGCTTTTTCCTATCACTTGGGCCAGTATGGCCTTGATATCTCCGACTGCCAGCAGGTGGCCAGTTGTTTTTTCTTCAAACTTTGTTATCCATTTCTGCCCTCCCTGGCATATGTCTGGGAGTTGGTTTGCTAACCCAGTCATATCCATAAATGACCAGGGCACATAACGCACTTCTCCTCCCTTTGCTATTAAGGGACACTGGCTCACTTCCGGTTCTTCCATCACAGTGGCTGGTAGGTCTTCTTCTGTCCCATATCTTCGCGGTGCCCTTACCGGTCTACCTGACTTTCTCTGTTGTGGACTCTCCGGCTTCTCTTGTTGACCTTTCCGGCGTCCACTACTGGGCCAGTTACTCTCCCAGCGTCTGTGATTCTCTTTCTTTTCCAGTTCGGTTAGGTTGTCATCTTCTCGTTGAATTGCTTCTTCTATTTGTCGCATTCTTTTTTCCATTTCTGCAGAACTTTTCTCCAGTGTCCTTTTAGCATATGCATCGATTTCCTCAGTGTGTTTCAGTTGTTGTTCCAGTCGGTTGAGTGACTTTACCAGTTCTTCCTGCATCTGTTGATCTTCTTTTCTTCTCAATGCTGTGGCTTCTGGCTCTATGTACAGTGTCCCCTTCACTCTTCTTTCAACAAGTCCATTTGCATTTCTTGTGTCATTGTTATCTGGTGCTGTCCTGATTCTGGTGCTTTCCTCTTCTGATATTTCTCTCCATCGTCCTTGTTCTGCGGAGTGTTCTTCATCTCGGGTGTTGTTAGCTTGACATTCTTCTTCCATCTCGCTTTCCTCTGGTGCCGAGGGTGTGCTGGTAGAGAGACCTATTTCTTTCAGATAATTGTTGCTTTCTTCTCTTAGTCCATCCAGCTGCAGCTTTCTTTTAGCTGTTATGGGTGCATCTTGATCTTCTGTTATACTGTCCTGATGACCTGTTGATTCCACTCCGTCTACGTCTCCGGACAGCTTAACTCTTCCAGTTATTGTTCCTTCAATTTTCGTCCATTTCTCATCGTTTTCTTGCACCACCATTTGTGTTACACCTGGGTATCGCTTCCTGTGTGTTTGCAGTCCACGATGTGTCATATAGGGTGGGAGCTTTTCCTCACTGCACCCGTCTCCTTCTTGTCGTCTCTTTTCTTCCTCTTCTTCCTTCTGTATCACTTTCTGTATTTCTTCTTCTCTTCTTTCTATTTCTCTGCCTTCTTCTTCAAACCAGCTAAGTATTTCTAGCCTCTTTATCCTTTTTCCTCTCGTCTTATCATCTTCTTTCCCTACTTTCCAATGTCGCAACATTTCTTTCACTTCTTCACACCTTTTTAGCCTAAATGTCCCTTCCTTCGGCCATTGCAACGCTCCCTGTGTCCTGTCATGCCATATCATCATACACTTTTTAATGTACTTTTCATCTGTTTTGTGTTTAGCAATCACCACTTCCGCCGGTGTTGGCTGACTTGTTGTCATTACTTTCCCCATGACGCACCCTTGTCGCGCTCTGTGGGCGCTGCTTCTTTCTCCTAAGTTCTGGTTGTGTCTTGACCAAACCAAATGTACGTTTATCTGCTTGACAGTTATCGCTGGTCTGACTGGTTTCTTCCTCCTATATACCTCTGATAATGTGTTTATCTTATCTATCAATGATGATACTGCCAATCCTCTCTCCCAATTCACACTCCTTAACTCTACAGTAACTATTGCTGTAAGTCCTGAGCAGTAGTTGTTTTGGATAGGTCGAGCTTGATTGAAATCTATCGCAGGCTCGTCTTCTTCACTGTCTGGATCCTTTATAAAATCAAACAAAGGGATGGTGGCCTTAGTAGCACTAGGATCTTCCACTAGTCTCCGTAATATGGGACTTAGGAGTGTGGGTTCCCAAAGTTTTTTGAACGTTTGCGTCCAATCAATCTCAGGAAACTCAACCTGTAAATTCAACAAGTTATTCCACTTAGTCAGATACCACAATTTAGCAGCAATTAATTCTCTCGACTGCCACCTTTCAACTCCACACTTATCTTTAAATGTGCGCTCGTCCCAAAAGTGTGTTCTTATGCCTTTCGTTTCTATAAGTATATCTTGTGGTGCCATTAACTATTCAACTTGTCCGCCACAAGACTCTCAACCACCAGAGGGAGCCAACCGTACCAAGTGATAATTATTTTTACTCTGTTCGTCCTTTAGATACTAGTTTTCTTCTGATGCTTCACTGTTTCTACACTGCAGACAGTCATAAAATTCAGTAACTACCACTATGTAACCTCCCGGAAAATCCTGGAGCTTAAATCTTCTAACACGTCGGCCTTCGATGTAATACTGGGTGATTATTAAGTCACGACCTGGATTGGTAAGGAGTAGTAACACTAGTGGGCTGTCGGCCGATACCGTCAATATTCTTGGGGGGACCTGGCTTCTATATTCTTCCTCAAATCTCAAAAAACTTGGGTATAATGCTAAAACGGTGTACCACCATGTAGTCATACGTAAGCGACTTGATTATTCTATGTTCAATGTGGGTCCAGTTCTAACCCTACGTTTTATTTTGGAGTATTACCTCAGGGGTTCTTCTGGTTCAATGATGCTTTCAACGTATCTTATCACTAGTCTATATTGATTGTGGGATCTAATTAATCTGTATCTTATGAGGTGTAGCTTATCGCCTTCTAGTCTGTTCTCTGTTAAATCATAAGATGGGTTTTCTAACAACAGCTGCACAATTGGATGATTAGGAGCTACTGTGCGACAAATTTCTGAGGCTATGCTAACGTTATTGCCTTCTTCGATGCCTACACAGCAGGGAACCAACATGTGGAGCGTCATTCGGGGCTATTTTTACTTTGTCTTAGTCCTATTAAATGTATTTTACAGTAGTATAACACTTATCTTTGTTTAATCTCTATATTATTTTCACTTTTCCTGCAATCTATTACTGGGGCTCTTTCGGAGTCCCTCTGCTCAGATTACTGAGCACTTAAATGAGCTGTAAGACACTATATGCAAATTAAGGGCTATTTCTATGGCAGTCCACAGTCCACATACATCAACAGTCAGCCTAGTAATACATCAACAGTTATACAAGCAAATACGACAGTTAGTGAATAAGACTAATTCCTACACACACTGAGAAACGCACTGGTAATACACTAAATCCTACAAACCTGATAAGCCAGTATTCCTACTGTACTTTTAACATTTATCAGGAAACACAATATAGGGAAATCAGCTTAGCCATACAAAATCACACAGCAGGGAAATCAACTTTTTGTCATAGGAATCACATACAGCAGGGAAATCAGCTTTTTGTCATGGAAAATTACACAGCATGAAAATTAGCTTTTTGTCATAGAAAATTACACACAGCAATCACACATGGCCACACAAACCCACTCTTATCACATATACATACACACAGTAATGCAGATCTGCCTTTGACACATAAAACCACACATACAGCAATGCAAAGCAACTTCAGCTTCTTTTTCACACATAAAAATCATACACAATGCAAAGCAACTTCAGCTTCTTTTTTCACACGTAAAAATCATACACATCAATGGAATTCCACTTCAGCGCTTTTCTCACAAGCTTCTAACACAATATCCTCACACCGATCTGACCAAGCAGCCCTGTGCCCTTCACAGCGGTATCTCAGATCCTTCCGACCATGCAGCCCTGGGGCAGCTGTTTATACAGAGAAACAAACACTTAAATTGCTGTCTCACTTGACAGCCCGCAATGAGCCTTTTCACTTCCTCCTTTCTGCTCACCTTTGCTCTTTCTCTTCCCTGTATAAAGACAATGAATCTACTTTTCTCCTCTATTCACCTTTATGCTGCAACATACCCCAGCGGTATCTCTGGAAATTTTTAACTTACACTATCTGCCCGTTCAGACCTGTCTTTACTCAAAGACAGCGGTAGCCGCAGATGAAACAATAACCTTCATGTGCACAAACATTTATTACCCGCGGTCTCACATACACTTTTTACCAATCAATGTTTGCAAACTTCACATAATCTCTCCCAAATCCAGTCTTTATATCTTTCATGAAAACGAGCAATGTTTTTTGGTTTTATGAGTCAATTACAACTTTTAGTAAGATCTTTTGGATTTCAATAATCAAGGATTTCTTGTTAACAATCCTTTGGATTTTCTATAAGTCAATCAAACTTTAATAAATCCTTTGGATCTTTATAAAATCGAACTGCTTACTAGGTTCTTTTTAGGAGAGTCACGGAGCTGATCCGTCCCAGAAATGGGGCCGCTCCGGCCGTACAGACCACACAAGACTATAGCAGATACTTTGATCTAACAGGCGTTCTGCTTACCTTTTTCTATGATGGCCAAAGTTGTCTGGTCTGGACGGCGGCGCTATGGCTCCCCACGTCCGGGGTTCGGGGGTCCCCGCGGACTCTCCTGGCTGGCTCGCCAAAACAATGTAGGAGAAAACCGACTCCAACCTACATTGGCCCAGGCTAGCTCCTGCAATCTGACTATAAGTTTAAACAACTGTTCTAAGTAAAAATTCAAAGAAGAAATGATCAGCCAAACTCACGTAGACTGGATTCAGTTGAGGTAGGTTTATTGACAGTCGTATAGACAGCAATTAACCAGCTGGTACCAGGGATACAAGTTTGTCCAGTAGACGATACTTGCACCGAAGCACTGCTGATTGCAACAAGCTTATATACAGTTCTGACATGCCCCCCCCTTTTGCCATACCCCCTTCGTTATCCATTCATAATTCCGCTCACGTACACAGTTTCGCCCGCTTCAGAAATTACCATTATTTCCACATTGGAAAGTTTTGCCCGTGCTTTAGGCCCTCTCAATTTTCCATTATCTTCCATCCGGAGGGCCCCGGTCTCATGGACTTTGGACCTACGTCATCAGGCCATGGAGTTTATAAGTTGGTTTCATGTGCTTTTTGACTTATTCTCTTTTTCTGGGGTCTTCTTTAACACAACTCAACATAACACACTTATTCATGGGTATGTATGGATTTTCCTTGTACTCTAGCACTTTTTCTCTTCTATATGATTAAAACCTGTTCTTCTACTGTTCAGTCTCTGTGAATATGGTGTGCAGTGGTCATTGGTTTACTCATTACCCCAATGGCCATGTATTGCATATGCTTACTAAGGCCCTGTTTGTGGTGTGTTCTAGCTTCAATCTCTGCATGGGTCGCACACCTTCTGGATGAAACTGACCCTTCCACACCTTCACCTACTGCTGATCTTTTTACTGAGGTCATTACTCATTATATCCAGGATATGGAGAGTCGTGGTCGACCCAGCGACATGTCTGCTGTTAAGGGGGTTGATGTCTCAACACAGACTGCTACAGTTGTTACCAAGTCTACTCAGACTCTTCCACCTCCATCTACACATACTCAGGCTACTCAAGCTCCATGGCGTGTCAATAAAAGGACTCAACACCCTCCTCGCTATGCTGTCAAACCTTTTTATGATTTTGCATTTCTTTATTAAAACCCTTCTGCTCAGTTTTTCCTTCATGCTGTGTGCGCGTGTCTTTTCTGCCTGTGTGTGTGTGTGAGTTGGTTTCTGTGTATTCTCAGCCTATAGGGGTGGTTAATCAATCACTGACCTCGACGACCTGCTTGCTTCCTGTCCTATGCACAGTATAACACTTGACTCTTGATGTACGTTTTTCTCATCTCATCTTTCCCCTGGGCCGTGGTGTATCTTTATCTTATAAAAATCCCACACTACTTCAACTACATAGTGTTGTATCACGTCACTTATGTTAATGTTCATAATCTTTTATATTTATGTATTCTTTTTTCCTAATTTTATGCACCATAAAGACTGACACTTAATTTCATTGAACCCTGTCTAGCTATATACAGTGGTGTCCTCTAATGGTGGTCCAGATTTTTAATTTTTTTGCATGTTTGTCACACTAATGTTTCATATCATCAAACAATTTTAAAAAGTAGTCAAAGATAACACAAGTAAACACAACATGCAGTTCTTAAATGAAGGTTTTTATTATTAAGGGAAAACAAAATAAAATCTACATGGCCCTCTTTGAAAAAGTACTTGCCCCTAGGGTTAGGCATAATCCTGCTCGCCCCAAAATTCCAACCATCTATAAGGAGACCCCTGTCAGGTGTGTGTGTTTGTGGAAGGGTTAAGGGTTGTGTGTTAATTCACCAAACATGTCTTCTCACTCTGTCTGTCTTTAAATAACTGTTCTCTCTCTCTCTCTCTCTCTCTCTCTCTCTCTCTCTCTCTCTCTCTCCCTCCAGGATCTTCAAGAAAAGGAAGAGAAAGCCCAAAAGTCTTGGCAAAGTATTCATAAAGGATGAAATTTGTTGCAATTTAACTAATGAATTCAGCATGAGTGATTCCCAGAGTGCCGTAGTGTTTAGTGGTTATGGTTTATGGTGTAGTGTTTATGCCATACTGTTTAGTGGTTATGGTTTAGGGTGTAGTGTTTAGTGGTTAATGTTTAGGGTATAGTGTTTAGTGGTTAATGTTTAGGGTGTTGTGTTTAGTGGTGTAGGGTGTAGTGTTTAGTGGTTAATGTTTAGGGTGTAGTGTTTTGTGGTTAATGTTTAGGGTGTAGGATGTAGAATTTAGGCCAAAGTGTTTATTGGTTATAGTTTAGGGTGTAGGGAGAAGTGTTTAGTAGTTACCCTGCTAAAAAATACAGCATTGCTGGTCCAGCATAAGGTATGTTTTGCATGCTGGGACCAGCTTGGGATGGTGGTATGCTGGTCCAGCATTAGGTGCTGGTTGCTGGTGTGCTGGCCGACTAGCTTTGGATGGTGGTATGCTGGTCCAGCATTACTGTAGGTGCTGGTTGCTGGTGTGCTGGTCAGATTATTCGACAATTGTATATAGGTTGTGTAAGGTTGTGTATAGGTTATGTAAGTACATCATCAGGATTGATGCATGACACATAGTACAACACTGTGATTTTAACATTGCAACAATGCCCATGTCATCACATCACTTCCTTAAATTACAGCAGCATGGTAATTCGATTTCATAGCGCACACGACACACTCGAGTAAAGAAGTACAGCAGTACATTAGTGCTCTCAGAGTTTTAGTGAAGAGATTAGATTTTAAAAATGTTTTGTTTCTGCATGGAGGAGACGAAGAGAGACGACGAGGACATGACGGTTGTCAACTATACAATCATAAACGATTATGAAAGCACCGAAACCGAGGACATCAAAACAAAGAGTCACAGACAAATTCAACACACAGGTAGAGAAGATTTAAATTTGCACACATGAGGTGAGAGGAATGGAGTGAAACAGGGAGTTAGAGTGTAATGTACTTTACATTTTGTGTTGTATGGGGTGTACATTTTGTGTTGTATGGGGTGTGTAAAATCCACTGTTTCTGTTTTTCTGAATATTAATATTTGAATATTCATAAATTATACTGCATGCATAATAATAATAAGTCCCTAAGCTGCAAAAGGTTTGAGAACCAGCAACATAAAGAGTTTTAGATCCAGAAGTATTGCTTCATTCTGGAGTGCTTCATGTCTGAAGCAATACTTCAGGATCTAAAACTCATTATGTTGCTGGTTCTTAAGCTTTTGCTTTTTTTTACTTCTGCTTTATAATATCAGATATTTATTTTAAAAAAACACACACCTGTGTTTGTTCTCTCCTAGAACACAACACTGCTGGAAGAAACTGTTACAGACTGACTGCAGTGTGTGCGGTGCTGATGTGTATCCTCCTGATGACTGCCGTCACTGTGCTGTGGGTCAAATACAACATCCTGTCTAGAGAACAAGACCAGTTAGAGCAGGAGAGATCTGCATTGCACCATGTGCTGTTAAACTTTGGTAAGAGATTATTGTACATACATAGAATTTACACTCACACCTGAAGCACTATGTTTACCTTATTATGGTTTTAAAAACAGTTCATTCATGTAAGTTGATTATTAATGAAATGATCTGTACTAGGATGGAGAGTTTTCAAACAGAATATTTATTACATTTCTACTGAAAAGAAGAACTGGACTGAGAGCAGACAGCACTGTATAAAGAGAGGAGCAGATCTGGTGATTATATACAGTACAGAGGAACAGGTGAGAGAGAGAGAGAGAGAGAGAGAGAGAGAGAGAGAGAGAGAGAGAGAGAGAGAGAGAGTAAATGAGTCTCTATATTTATATTGTTCTGTAACAATTACAGGAGTTCGTCAGTAAATATTCCAACGGTACTCGAGCTTGGATTGGTCTGACTGACACAGACACAGAGGGGACATTTAAATGGGTGGACGGTTCACCACTGACCACTGAGTAAGACATCACTGAACTGAAAATTACCCATAATGCAGTTTTTCCTCTCAGTCTGAAGCTTCAGATGTAAAATAAAATTGTGACTCTCTGTGTTTTCAGCTTCTGGTGGAACGGAGAACCAAATGATTATAAACAAAGAGAGGACTGTGTTATAACAGGCCACGCAAAGGCTAAGTCTAACATCTCAACCTGGGCTGATTATCCCTGTAACCTCCTTTTAGCTGGGATTTGTGAGATAAAAATATTTAATTGAGCACACAAAGGTCAATGGCTAAAATCGAAACATTAAAACTCTTCTTCTTTTTTTTTTTAATGTATGAAGCCATTCTGTTACTATTTAAATAGTGAGTCATGTAAAATGACTGTAAAGTCAGGCATATGAAATGGTTTTAAGAAATTCATTTTTTAAGAAATTAAAAAGTTTAAACAAAATCCAGTTGTTGTTTTTCTGATAAGCATTTACACATATGATTTTTTTTTTGTATCACCAGGTGTTTATGGCAAATTACTTATTTTAGAACAAAAACACATTTAGTGAAATTTGGAAAATTATTACAATATTATTATTATTTTTATTTTATTATTATTTTTATTTTACTTTTTTCACTACAGGAACCTTTTTTTTATTTCACCTTATGGAAGGCAAATATGGTTCTTCTGTGAGGGTGTTTTTCAGAAGCAGAAATTTGTGCACTGGTCAGATTAGAAGAAAAGCTGATTGAAGCAATACACTGAGATATCCTTCATTAAAACTCTATTCCTGAGTGTTTAGAAAGAGTGATCGTCTCAATAAAGTTACACAAATGTTTTTTTTTTATTTTTTTTTTTGGAATGTAGATTGATGTGTGAAAAAAAGTGAGGTATTTTAGCATAAGGCTGCATCTGAATACATCTAGACACTAACATTACAACCACTGACAACTGAAGTGCAACAGTAATAATTTAATAATAGACATTAATTAAATAAATGTGTTTGTATTTATCTCCAATGAGCAATGAGCAAGTCTGAAGTTACTGAGGCGACTGTGGCAAGGATAGAAGAGGAAGAATCAGACTCAAAAGGGAACCTCATCCTCATTTGGGTTACACTGGAGGGTGTGATTATAAATATACAGATTGACAATTGTATATAGGTTGTGTAAGGTTGTGTATAGGTTATGTAAGTACATTATCAGGATCAATGCATGACACATACAGTAGTACAACACTTTTATTTTAATGTTGCAACAATGCCCACATGTCATCACATCACTTCCTTAAATTGCAGCAGCATGGTAATTCAATTTCATAGCGCACACGCCACACTCGAGTAAAGAAGTACAGCAGTACATTAGTGCTCTCAGAGTTTTAGTGAAGAGATTAGATTTTAAAAATGTTTTGTTTCTGCATGGAGGAGATGAAGAGAGATGACGAGGACATGACGGTGGTCAACTATACAATCATAACCGATTATGAAAGCATCGAAACCGAGGACATCAAAACAAAGAGTCACAGACAAATTCAACACACAGGTAGAGAAGATTTAAATTTGGATTAATAAACACACATGAGGTGAGAGGAATGGAGTGAAACAGGGAGTTAGAGTGTAATGTATTTTACATTTTGTGTTGTATGGGTGTGTAAAATCCACTGTTTCTGTTTTTCCTAATATTAATATTTAAGTATTCATAAATTATACTGCATGAATAATAATAAGTTCCTAAGCTGCAAAAAGTTTGAGAACCAGCAACATAAAGCGTTTTAGATCCAAAAGTATTGCTTCATTCTAAAGTCCTTCATGTCTGCTGTGTGCAATTAGCACACAAGTATGAAGCAATACTTCAGGATTTAAAACTCATTATGTTGCTGGTTCTTAAGCTTTTGCTTTTTTTACTTCTGCTTTATAATATCAGATATTTATTTAAAAAAAAACACACACACGCCTGTATTTGTTCTCTCCTAGAATTCAACGCTGCTGGAAGAAACTGTTACAGACTGACTGCAGTGTGTGCGGTGCTGATGTGTATCCTCCTGCTGACTGCCGTCACTATGCTGTGGGTCAAATACAACATCGTGTCTAGAGAACAAGACCAGTTAGAGCAGGAGAGATCTGCTATGCACCATGTGCTGTTAAACTTTGGTAAGAGATTATTGTACATGTAGAATTTACACTCACACCTGAAGCACTATGTTTACCTTATTATGGTTTTAAAAACAGTTCATTCATTTGAGTTGATTATTAATGAAATGATCTGTACTAGGATGGAGAGTTTTCAAACAGAATATTTATTACATTTCTACTGAAAAGAAGAACTGGACTGAGAGCAGACAGGACTGTATAAAGAGAGGAGCAGATCTGGTGATCATAAACAGTACAGAGGAACAGGTGAGAGAGGGAGACTTTTTTTTACTTTTTACAACCCTTTATTTACATCAAATTTAAGACACATTATATACTGTATAAGCAAATCGGGGGTGACTCAGGAACTACGTATTAAAATATTTCAATAAATAAGGTTAAAATACAACAGTGGATAGTTGATTTAGCCGCAGAGCATTCTCAAAACTTCACACTGTGTCAAACATATAAAATCCTTCATTGGAGGTCAGCGGCTTTTTGGTTAACGGTGCTTTGCCCTCCACTCTGGCCAGCAGCCCAGATTTGCTAGGATTAAGTTACAACTGATAATTTGTCATTCATGATGATATGTCTGTCAGACATGCTTAGATCTGAGCAGAAGCTGTGGTATCTGAAAGAGGGAAGAAGAATATCCACATTGATGAAAGCTCCTCCTTTTCTAAAATGTTTGACAACTTCACTATTGGCACATTATTATGCCATTTTGGGGCCATTTAATGACTTCAGCACTGAAAACAACATTTGTCTGACACACAATCATCACTATCCGATTCTATTTTGCATGTTTCTTTCCTTGTCCCTTACCTTGATTTTCCTTTTTGTTGGTAAAGTGCCATCCACCATCTCCAAGTCTCCCCTGTCCCTCTGCACTGGTGTAGTGGCCGGTGTTTCCAAGCAGTTGCTCTGAACCTCTGTGCCTGCCAGCACAGGCATCTCCAGCACTGCGTCTAAATCCACTTATCTAAGTTAAGCATGGCCTTTCTTGGACCGGTTCAGCCAGACACAGCTTCTCCCAGTGTGGTTCAGCCGAGCATGGCTACTTCACAACCGGTTCAGCTGAGAAGGGCTTTTCTGGTGTTGCAGCTGCTCCAGTGGGCTTCTGGGCTGCAGGCTGGTTTTGGGGCTCACTCTCCTTTGCTACTGGTGCAGCAGCAGCTCTGAGGCCCTCAGCAGCTGACCAAACTATAGCCTGCAGAGGGAACGACCTCAGTTCGGTCAGCTGAGAGGTCTCCTGAGAGGTTCTAAATAGATGCCCTGTTTTATCGCATTTAAAACATTTCATGTCAGCATCAGAAAAAACAAACAAATATATTCTATTTTCATTTTGTTCTGCAACAATTACAGGAGTTCATCAGTAAATATTCCAATGGTTCTCACGCTTGGATTGGTCTGACTGACATAGACACAGAGGGGACATTTAAATGGGTGGACGGTTCACCACTGACCACTGAGTAAGACATCACTGAACTGAAAATTACCCATAATGCAGTTTTTCTCCCAGTCTGAAGCTTCAGATATGAAAAAACAGACATTCGGTCTCTCTTTGTGTTTTCAGGTTCTGGTGGGTCGGAGAACCAAACGATGTTGCAAAAAATGAGGACTGTGTTATAACAGGCTTTAGAATGGCTAAGTCTAACATCTCAACCTGGAATGATTATAACTGTGGCTTCTTTGAAGTTGGGATTTGTGAGATGAACATATTTAACTGAGCACATGAAGTTCACTTGCTGAAATAGGAATCTTTTTTTAAATGATAATAATACTGTTTGTTTTGAACACATGAAGTCATCCTTTTACATTTAGATAGCGAGTTGTGTGAAAAAAAACTGTAAAGTCTGACATGTAATAGATGGCAGAAAATTCAATTTTTTTTTTTTTAGATATTTAACTGTTTAAACAAAATCTACATTTTGTTTTGATAAGCATTAACATATAGGATTTTTTATATATATAACCAGAGGTTTATGGCAAATTGCTTATTTTAAAAACAAAATTTGGAAATGAATACAATACATTTTGTTTTGCTTTGTTTTTAATAAAGTACATATTTATACTTTATTCACACGTGAGTAGATAAATGCAATCAGCAAAGATGTCCCTGCAAAAAAAAATCTAATCTAGTCAGCCCATGAAGGCAGCCATATTGGAAAAGGCCTGCTATTGACTGCAGAGCATGAATAAATCCGCCAGGGGGCATAAACAATTATCAGATTATATTCAACAGGTTTGTTGATAATATGAGTGGTGCAGAGGTCTCAGAATTTAAATATGATACAAATTGTTTTATAGGGTTATGTTTCCTTGTAATTGGGTTCTCTGAATAAGGACGTTTGCCAAATTTCTGTAAGACCAGCTGTTTTTAGAGATGCTCGGACACACTAAATTTGAAGTGTTGTAGCAAATGGTCTGAATGCTTATGCCAGTGTGATGTTCTAGTTGTACTTTTTAATAAATTTGCAAAGTTATAACAAGTCTGGTTTTTGCTTTCTTTTTTGGAATATAGAGTGTAGATCCATGTGGAAAAAAGTAAAGCATTTAAAGCATAATTTTAAATTACATTACAAAATGTTTCATCTTAAGAAAACAGATTCTTCTGTTCCTCTAGTTTCCTCTCCCAGTCCAAAGGTTGATTCTCATCTCTGTATTGGCTGTAGTGTGTGTGTATGTGTGTGCCCGGCGATGAGTTGGCACCCCATCCAAGGTGTTTCCCCTCCATGTGCCTCCTGGGCTAGACTTCAGGTACGTTGAGCATATGTGAAAATATAAATATAAATAATACACACACCAGATGATAAGTTTTGGACCAAACAGAGGCCAGGTTTACCTTGACATGAATAAAACAGAAAAGAAGCAAATATGTGAATGCTATAAAATAGTGGAAAAAAACAACAAATCATTCAGGTGATATTAATTTTGTTCATTTATTTGACATACGTACGAGTTTGTACAAATATCGGCAATGTTTTAATCAAATGCTTCAATGTAAATTTGACACATATTAGTTTGGTATGTTATTATTGATTGCTGTTAGTGTATGTGAGTGAGTGTGTGTTTGTGTGCATGTATGTGTACGTCCAAGTTACCTTGAAACAATGCTAAACCACTATACCCACAAAAATATGGATCTCTCTCTCTCACTCTCTCTCTCTCATGTTCTCCCTATCTCTCTCGATCTTCAAGGAAAAAAAGAACCAGCCCAGAGTGGTTGAGGTCTGTCACAACTTTGTTACTGAAGTTGGCATGTGTAATTTCCAGAGCTCGGAAACAAGTAAGTTCCTCAAAAACGAACATTTTCATGTCTAGGCTTAACCGAACTCTTTCCATCATTAACATTCCTTTCTAGTTTATTATCCAGAGATTTGCAAAATAATTTGTTTTTTTTCCTTTATTTTGTTAGAGAAAGTCATGCTGGCATCTGATACTCCAGCAGGTTTCACTTTCCTTTTTTACATTCTGTTTCTCGTCTCGCCTTGATGCCCAATGACGCCTGAGATACATGTAGGCACAGGCTCCCCGTGACCCGAGGTAGTTCGGATAAGCGGTAGAAGATGAATGAATGAATGAATGTTTCTCGTCTCAGAAAGAGATCGGGTCACTGAAACAGACCATGATTTTCTTAATAAAGTTATCACATATTTTTTTTTGGGATGTAGATTGATGTTGGAATGACTGATGTGGGCATTTTAGCATAAGGCTGCATCTGAATACATCTAGACACTAACATTAAAACTACTGACAGCTGAAGTACCACAGTAACAGTGGACAGCAATTGTGGCACATATTAGGCAGGAAGTGAAGATCAGTTATTAAAGCTGATGTGTTTGGAGCAGGAAGAACAGGCAAGTGTAAGGATCTGAGCAACTTTGCATGTGTGCGTTTGCGTGTGTGTATATGTGTGCATGAGTGTGTGTGTTTGTATGTCTGTGTTTTAGTAGTGAGTAACTGTGTATGTATGTGTGTGTGAGGAAGTGTGTGTGAATGTGTAAATTTGTGTGTGAGGGTGGTGTGCGTGTGTGTGAGTGAGAAAGACTTTGACATGGGTCAGATTGTGATGGATAGTCATAATTGACACGTTTCACTATCTAAATCAAAGTCTGAGGGAAAAGAATGCATTATTATATTTAGTGTCCCATTTTAACCTTCTGTTAATGTCACAGTCATCCAAGCCATGTATTTTTATAATTTTAAGATATCATGTTTCAATTTCAGTCACTGTCCTTCGTGTACTCAGTTAAATATTTTCATCTCACAAATCCCAGCTAAAAGGTGGTCACAGGGATAATCAGCCCAGGTCGAGATGTTAAACTCAGCCTTTCTAAAGCCTGTTATAACACAGTCCTCATTTCCATAATCGTTTGGTTCTCCGTTCCACCAGAACCTTAAAACACAGAGAGTCACAATGTTATTTCATATCTGAAGCTTCAGAGTGAGAAAAAAACTGAATCATGGGTAAATTTCAGTTCAGTGATGTCTTACTTAGTGGTCAGTGGTGAACCGTCCACCCATTTAAATGTCCCCTCTGTGTCTGTGTCATTCAGACCAATCCAAGCTTCAGTACCGTTGGAATATTTACTGATGAACTCCTGTAATTGTTACATAACAATATAAATATAGAGACTCATTTTCTCTCTCTGTCTCTCTCTCTCTCTCTCTCTCTCTCTCTCTCTCTCTCTCTCTCTCTCTCTCACCTGTTCCTCTGTACTGTTTATAATCACCAGATCTGCTCCTCTCTTTATACAGTCCTGTCTGCTCTCATTCCAGTTCTTCTTTACAGTAGAAATGTAATAAATATTCTGTCTGAAAACTCTCCATCCTAGTACAGATCATTTCATTAATAACAACTCACTTGAATGAACTTATTTTGAAACCTTAATAATGTAAACACAGTGCTGTATATGTGTATGATATTCTCTTACCAAGATTTAACAGTACTTTATGCAGTGCAGATCTCTCCTTCTCTAACTGGTCTATCTCTTTGTTGTATTTGACCCACAGCACTGTGATGGCAGACAGCAGGAGAACACACAGCAGCACACACACCATAGTAAGACTGTAACTTCTCCTCCTTATAGCGTCTGGTTTAGAAGCTAGAGAGTAACACCAGCTTACGATTATCTTCATTACTTTACTGATGATTCATATCTAGTGAAATAAACAATAAACATGTCCTAATGTGTGTCTGTGTGTGTGTGTGTGTGTGTGTGTGTGTGTGTGTGTGTGTGTGTGTACCTGGAGTTGAAGTTCTCTTACGGTATCCAGTCATATCTTCATATAAATCCTCAGTGTCCTTAAAGTCAGCTGATTTGTTGTCTGCTAAAATTTCTGGTTTTGTACAATCTTCTTTAATCATCTCCGTTTCTCTTGTCTTCTGTACCAACACTGGGACAGTCTGTTTTAAGTCTTGGTCTCTTCTCTCAATTGCAGTTTCCATCTCTCAGTGTTGAGTGGTTCTCAGTAGAGGAAGTAATTGTGAGAGTCAAATAAACCACATAAAGTTCTCAGAAGCTCATCATTGTGCCCACTCACTTGCAGGCCTCTGTAGATTTATACAATGTATAGACACTGGATTCTTGATGTACAAGAAATCAAGCATAATCTTCTCAAACATGATGATGTTTCTCATGTTGTCTCCTAATTGTGGCCTTAAACAGACATCGCTATGATTAGGTCTCAGGAAAGTGTCAGAAAAACCTGAAATACATTCAGCAACTCCTACAACAGTTGTGTGTGTGTGTGCGTGTACATGTTTGGGTGTGTGTATGTGTTGGGTGAGTTGCCTCTTGAAAAGGAAACCACACTCAGTTTCAAGTCCATATCACAACTGGTTCACTAAACATAAGCATAGAGGAGAACCAGAATAGAAAAATCGGTGATGATGACACAGTGGACACAGATAAAGACCTGATAACAGAACATCTACAACCTCACATACAGTTTCCAAACCTATAAAGTAACTAATGAAATCTCATTTAACATTTTAATGGTAATTCACAGTCTCCAGTGTTTTATAATGATTTTAATGATAATTAAACTCTCTGGTGTCACCCAGGTGAGGGTGGGTTCCCATTGGGATCTGGTTATATTCAAGGTCACACACTCTTTTTTATATAAGAGGGATTTTTCTTGCCACAGGCTCATAAGGGATAAATGAAAATAAATTTTAGATTCTGCAAAACAAGTTAAATAAAGTTCAAAGTGCCACACAAATAAAACTGAACTGAACTGAACTGCAGGCGGGCTTCTGAAAGTGCTGACTGGTTTTTGTGGTTCTCTATTTAACTTCCTTTCTTGAGAACAGAGCACAGGCATACAGCAACACCACATACCCACAATCACCAAGAGCTGCAGTGAACCGGTACAGAACCTCTACAGACTGAATGCTGATCAGTATAATTAGGAACAGAGATGACTAGTAATGTTTATGCAAACTGTGGAACTTCAGCAGACAACACATCAGCTGTCGCAAAGCACGAAGACATCTATGCAAATGACCCTCCGAGGACTCGAGTGACCAGAAGCAATGAGGGAAATAAGAAATCAGGTACACAGACACACACACAGACACACACACACGCACACACACACAGAATTTACTTCTAATGCTTCCATATAATGTATTAAAAATGTCGCAAATAGTTATTTGTGTTCTCTCAAGATTTGGAAAATCTATCAGTAGCTCCAAGTTTTGACCACGTTTTGCTCAGAACCACAAGCTTGTGGTCACATTTCTGTTCTCATAGATCACTTTTGTGCACTCAAATTTGTTACTTGGTTTGCACTAGGTACACCCTTTTGCTGTTTAGTATTATTAGTTTTTTTGTCCTTTGGCCAAAACGTCTTGTACTTTTTATAATCACCTAGCATAAAATATGTAGATAAAAAACTGCATTTGCTTGTAAGCCTTTTGGCTTTCCATAGCTTTATTACATATACTGTTTGTGTGTATACGTGCGTGTGTGTACGTATGTGTGTGCATGCCTGCGTGTGTGTGTTTGCGTGCCTGTGTGTGCGTGTGTGTGTGCATGCGTGTGCGAGTGTGTGTGTACTACTGATCGGAAATTCGTGAGTTTGAATCCCAGGTCCATCAAGTTGCCACTTCTGGGCCCCTGAGCAAGGCCTTTAATCCTCAATTGCTCAGTATAAATTTAAATAAAAAATGTAAGTCACTCTGGATAAGGATGTCTTCTAAATGCGTTAAATGTGTGAATCACACTTCATCACTTGAGTCACACTTTTCAACTTTTTTTTAGCAGGGCCCTCAAGTTGTGAAGACAGGCAAGAGTGACATATTTTAAATATGTCTTTGTGTGTTTGTGTGTTTGGATGATTAAACCGTTTGTCTGCAATTGGATCCTCGACACAGGATCACGACACAGACACTCATGAAAAACTGATGCTGATTATCTCGGAAACATCTCTAACAGCAGTCACAATGTCATTGTTTGTGTCAAACAAGTTGTGAATTTGTTGTAACATTACAACAGGAGATCATGACTTACTCTGTGCTCAAAGTGATGCTCGCAGCTCCAGTGGTTTTCTCTGTGGCTGAACGAGGATGATGGTGAAAAATTCCAGGATTTGCTTTTTTTTCATTGGTTGTTGCGTTAAATCTTACCCAGATACAATAGTGCTATTTTCTGATTGGTTATTGTGTAGCCTCTTTTTTGATTGGCTGATAAGTGTCAGGCTCGACTAAGAACTCCAGGGGAGACGCGCTTGATTCCTGCCCAGTTTCATAGAGACAGCGGTGCGGACTGATACATTTTGGGCGCTGCGGCATATTAAATATATGATAAATAGTCAAAAAGTTTCTCTGCGTGAGAAATACAATGTGTGGAGGGAGAGCGTGACAAAAGACTGAAATGAGTGACTGTCAGGCTCAATGCGTGATACTTGAGAGCCCTGCTTTAGTCTCAAATCAAGAAGATTTTATTGTCATTTCAACCATATATAGCTGTTGCAATACACAATGAAATGAGACAATGTTTCTCTAGGAGCAGGGTGCTACATAGAACAAAGACAGAGCTAAGGACTTAGTAAGTTAGTCCTAGATACATAAAGTGAATCTGTGCAAACAGTGCAGGACAAAAGACAGTGCAAAAAAATGACAAGACATCACACAAAAGTTCAACAATATTGCATGTGCACAAATACTGGAATGAACACAGTATTATAGCAGCAGTTACAAGAGATATTGTAAAGGATGGTGCAAAACAGCATTCAACTGAAATGCGAGACAGTATGTACAAAGAGCAAAAAACAGTCTGCAAAAACAGCAAGTAAACTGTTTGATGGATGTATAATGAAAGAGTGTTTAATTGGTGTAGGTCTGTGCAGTCCATACAGTTGATGTGTGTGTTTATTGTTTTGTTACAATGTTTATTGTTTGTTACACACACACACTCACACACACACACACACACACAGAATTTACTTTTACTGCTGCTGCCTGCCAAAGCGTGTGTATGTGTGTGTGTGTGTGTTTGTGTATGTGCACGCATGTGTGTGTGCACGTGTGTGCACGCATGTACAGTATGTGTGTGTACGTTCATGTGTGTACTGTATATGTGCGTGTATGTACATGCGTGTGTGTGCGTGTGTGAGTATGTGAACGTGTATGTGTGTGTATGTGTGAGTGTGTGTATACGTGCATGTGTATACATGTTGTGTGTGTATGAATATGCGTGTGTGTGTCGGTGTGCATCTGTGAGTATGTGTCCGTGTGAGTATGTGTGTGTGTGCATGTGTGTGTGTGTGTACGTGCGTGTGTATATACATGCGTGTGTTTGTGCGTGTGTACAGAATGTGTACGTGTACGTGTGAGTGTGAGTATGCGTGTGTGTATACGTGTGTGTGTCACGCATGTCTGTGTACATGCATGTGTGTACGTGTGTTGTTCAAGTGTGAAAAGTTTCTTTACTCTCAAATCAAGAAGCATTTATTGTCATTTCAACTATATGCAGCTGTTGCAGTACACAGTGAAATGAGACAAGGTTAACAAGCTAAGGATTTAGTAAGTTAATCCTAGATACATAAAGTGCATCTGTGCAACCTGGTGCAAACAGTGCAGGACAAGACAAACAAGACAAAAGAGAGTGCAAACAAAAAATTACAAGACAATACACAAAAGACAATGCACAAAAGAAAAGAAACAGAAACAGCGCCGAACCAGTGTAAATACTGTATGTTCAATCAATATTGCATGTGCAGAAATACTGGAATGAACACATTAGTATTATAGCAGCAGTTACCTAAGATATTGTAAAGTATTGTGCTAAACAGCAAACGACTGAAATGTGAGGCAAACTGTGCAAAAACAGCATGTAAACAGTTTGATGGACATATATTGGAAGTGTGTGTATTTGGTGTAGGACTGTGCAGTCCATACAGTTGATGTGCGTGTGTGTGTTGTGCTCAGTACAATTCCGTTCAGTTATTAAGGAATCTGATGGCTTGTGGAATAAAACTGTTACACAGTCTGATCGTGAAGGCCCGAATGCTTGGGTACCTTTTTCCAGCAGTCATCCAGTCTTCTGGTTGGGGTGTGTGGTGATGGTCTTGGAGACGATCACGTCATCAATGCACATGCCGATGTAGCTGGTCACTGATGCCGTGTACTCCTCCAAGTTGATGGAGACCTCGTTGGTTGCACCCTCCCTGAAGATGTTCCAGTCAGTGCACTCAAAGCACTGAAGAGCAGAGGTGTCTCCTGCTGGCCAGGTTTTCACCTGCTTCAGAACCGGTTTAGAGTCTGACGAGTGGTCTGTATGCTGGAATTAGCATAACAGAGATGTGGTCTGAGTAGCCGAGGTGGGGGAGGGGCTCCGCATGATACGCACTGGGAATGTTTGTGTAAACAAGATCCAGCGTGTTTTCACCTCTTGTTGCTAAGTCCACATACTGAGGGAATTTAGGGAGCACTGACTTGAGATTTGCATTATCGAGATCTCCGTTGGGGTGAACATTCTGCAGCTCGCTAATAGCCCCCCATAGAGTTAACATACAGTAGAGCTTCTTTAGCATTGCTGGGGGGAATGTAAACTGACCATGAAAACCGTGGTAAATTCCTGTGGTAAATAAAATGGCCTGCATCTAACAGTCACAAACTCCACTAACGAAGAGCAGTAACTAGAAACAAGCACAGAGTTCTTACACCATTATGTGTTGATGTAAACACACACCACCACCGCGAGCCTTACCGCACAGAGCTGCATTTCTGTTGGCACGAAACGAGGTGAGCCCATCTAGCTGAATGGCGGTGTCCGGAACTCTGTCGCTGAGCCACGTCTCTGTGAAAACAAAGATGCAGCGGTTTCTTTCTAATGAAAGGCCCACTTCTCCTTTCCAGTGTTTGCTTGTGCATTTTCTATGATCCTGGACAGATATGCTAAACCACAGGGACTTTGGTTTCAATTTCAATTTCAATAAAATTTAATAATGCGAATAAAATACGACTGTCTGTCTATTAGTTACTGTTTCTTTAACACTAGATTCATTTATATTTTTTTCCTTCTCAGCCAAAAAATTACTATATACAGTATACTATATCGATCACCATGACAACACTGTCCCCAGCAAGAAAAGAGTAGTAGTTTGAGAAATTAAACTAATTAGGTTGACCCCAAAGACAGACAGCTTCCACACCTCAGGATGGCCACTAGTTGATGGTGAGCATTGCTCGAAAGGTTTCTAGAATCCTTCCAGGGAAACAGTCTGGGATACCACTAATATTCCTGCTGTTCACTCACATGAGACACTGGAGCTGGAAGCTGGGAGCTATGGAAAGCCAAAAGGTTTAGAAGCAAAATACGGTTTTGTATTTAATTAAGACAAATGTCTGGATTGAATTTATGTGACTCGGGTATGTGCATCACTTATAGTTGAGGAACACAATAGTCTTCTGTCTGCCTTTTTTATATAATTAGGGCTGTGCTAGAGCTATTTGATTGCATGATTGCATATTGGCTTTATTGTTTAAAAAAAAAAAGGAGCTTAAAAATCTTTCATTATGAACAGAAAATCCCTTTAAAATTGGATTACATTCAGAAATATAAATCTGTGATGATGGAGTCTATGAAATTTATTACACAATCATTACTGGTAGTAAAGTGTATTTGTACAAGATGTAAAGCTTAAACTAAAGATTGAACTAGACTTGTGTTTATTCCTCTTCTAGGAGTTTACAGACTGGCTGCAGTGTGTGTGCTGCTGCTGTGTGTTTTCCTGCTGATTGCCGCCACAGTGCTGTGGGTCAAATACAACACCCTGACAAAAGAGAGACCGCAGTTACAATTAGAGAGAGATCAGTACCAACGAGAGCTCTCTGAACTTCACAGTGTCCTTTTAAACCTGGGTAGGTGACTTCTGTGTTTCATGAAAACATTTTTTATGAACAAATTGTATTTCATTGCTTTTTAATGTAAGACACTACAGGTGAAAAGGGAATAATCAATGTACCAATTAATTGCTTAATTAATTCCTAATAGATTATAGATTTCACAGTTAATCCTTACCAGTTGTTTGCTCATCCCATTTTCTGTTTTTATTGGGCATTTTTTTGCAATAAATTGTTATGCAATAGGTTTTTGTTTTCTTTGTTTGTTTTGTTTTTTTGTTGTTTTTTAAAGTTGCTTTTGTGAGAAAATACTTTTTATGAAATATTTTCCTGCGAAAGCATTTTTTAAATCTAGAATATGCCCTGCAATTTTAGAAAGAAAAAAATTGTATTTTTATTCCAGTTTTCATTTTAAAAGCCAATGTGTCCGACATCATAGGGTCATGTTGTCTTATCTAAACTCTATATACAATAAAGTGAGTTTTTAAATATCTGGCAACATGAGAGTGCTGTCATGAAACCAATTGTTAAAAGTATTTTCGAGTGAGTCCATCAATAATTGTGTAAATATTCTGTACAAGGATGGAGATTTTTCAACAAGAGATTTTACTACATTTCTACTGTAAAGAAGAGCTGGACTGACACCAGACAGGACTGTATAAAGAGAGGAGCAGATCTGGTGATCATAAACAGTACAGAGGAACAGGTATGAGAGAGAGAGAGAGAGAGAGAGAGAGAGAGAGAGAGAGAGAGAGAGAGAATAAATAAGTCTATATATTTATATTGTTCTGTAACAATTACAGGAGTTCATCAGTAAATATTCCAACGGTACTCAAGCTTGGATTGGTCTGAATGACAGAGACACAGAGGGGACATTTAAATGGGTGGACGGTTCACCACTGACCACTGAGTAAGACATCACTGAACTGAAAATTACCCATGATGCAGTTTTTCTCTCAGTCTGAAGCTTCAGATGTGAAAAAACATTGTGGCTGTGTTTTCAGGTTCTGGTGGAATGGAGAACCAAATGATTATGAACAAAATGAGGACTGTGTTATAACAGGCTTCCGAAAGGCTACGTTTAACATCTCAACCTGGAATGATTATCCCTGTAACCACCTTGTAGTTGGGATTTGTGAGATGAAAATATTTAACTGAATCCATGAAACTAAAAAAACTATATGAAGTACAGTGATGCCTCGAGATACGAGTTTAATTCGTTCCGTGACTTTGCTCGTATCTCAAATTGCTCGTATCTCAAAACAATTTTCCCCGTTTAAATGAATTGAAATCCCATTAATCCGTTCCAGCTCGCAAAATTCCACTCCAGTTGTTTTGTTTGTGTTTTGAATATGAAAAATGTACAGTACCTGTATATATAAATGACAAATATTGTATAAAAACATACAGTAATAAAAGAGAATGTTAAAAAAATAAATTGGTTTTACTTTACGGAAACGCACAGAGGTTGAGGGAGGAGTAAACAGGCGGAATTTTGTCTCGTATGTACACTTTCGCGTTCGTTCACTTACTCGCTACTGTACACCCTTAATGCTACTTTACACTTAAATGGAACTTAACTAAACTTCACTAAAATTAACTAGTTACTACTTCACTTAAATCAAGCATTGCGTTAGTTCTGGCAGGCCACGTCGTCAAGCGTGCATCAGCTGTTAATCAGCTGTCCACGACGCGCACCAATCCGGTTACGACATCCATATTACCCGGCAATTTAAATTCCCATTCATAGAGCCGCTCTAGCGCTTCGCTGCTGCCGCGATCTAAACTTCCTCCTCCAACCCCGACTCCACCATGCCAGAACCTGTGTTCGTTGTACCAGTTTACGTCATAAATCTCCACATATTTTTCTCTCTCTCTCTCCCTCTCTCTCAAATTATTTAATTATTTATTTATCCATTCATTCATTTATTACTTTCCAAAAACGCGTAAGCGAGCATATCTAATACTATGCATGATTAATGATTCTGCTGTTATACGTGGGGTTTATTCTATTTTCTATTCGCTGCTCTCGGCGCTCTGACCACGCATGCGCACGGACGGGCGCGTGGATTTTTGCCCAGAACAGAACCATACCGCCAACACTAACTGTATGCATATCATCTAATAAATTCTCTTTTGACAAAGTGCTCCTGACAGAACTGAAATTCTCTTAACTTAACTGAACTTAATTGCTACAATTTCTGTTTTCTTTACATTAATTTTGCTTAATTTTCTTCATCGCTTTTCTCTTCACTTGTTTTTGCCTTTTTTGTCACACTTTCCTCACCAACATCTGCCGGTCATTTTAATAAAAACCTGTCCGGTCGGCATATCAGATGCGGTGTAGTCGCACAAGTTACATTTTTTAACGGATCCAACGCTTAAAACGGATCCGGAAATTACGGATCCTCAGATGGTCGGCACCTCACGCAGCGCCTTTGCGACTCTCCATAGGAAATGAATGACTTCCTGTTTATTGGCCGTCGTTTGTCATGTGCAGTAAAAAGGCGGTTTTAACCGAGTGAGACGCGGGAAGCTGAGGCGGGGGAAACAGAGCACACGTGGTTGTAGGGGATCTTTGTTTCGGCGGCGGCGGCTCGGATGCTCGTATTTCAAAAATTTGCTCGTATATTAAGACAAAAATTTGGTCGAATCACAGCTCGTATCTCAAAAAATTCGTATGTCAATGCACTCGTATCTCGAGGCATCACTGTACTTAAATACAACACGGTTTTGTATTTACAAAGAGCTGAAACAACAGTCTATGAAGTGCCTTTATGTTATAAACTCGACTAAATGAAATAAATTATATACTACCCACATCTACATGACTGTAACTGAGTCCTAGTACAGTTCAGAGAACTGGAAATGTGTGAACATTGCAGCACTGATTACTGGGTTAAAGCTCACTGTTAAACGACAACCATATAACTGTTGATCTAATTCATGGAAGGAGTCTCCAGTTTCAGTGTATTGTAACAGATTCTCTGGAACATGGCAAGTCCTAGTTACAAAAGGATGGAGACTTCAGTGTGGATAAGACACCAGTCTGTCTCAGCACCACAGAAACACTCATTCACGTAGTCATTCACACTCTTATACTCTGGAATTCAGAGAAGCCTACATGTGCCCTCTAATGGCTGAATTTCTCCATCTCTTAGTTAGCGCTTTGTTTGATTTTTGCCAGTATATAATCAGCTGTAGGGGAGACCGGGTATAGTTGTAACACGGGGAGAGTTGTAACACTACCAATTCCACAAATCAGGGATAAGATAGGAGTCATTTTCAGTCTCATCAGGCTTCCTTTACGATCCCACATGGAGGTTTTCCAGTCTGTGTTGTTATCTCTCCTGAAGCTATAGCAGAAAATCTAATTCTGAGGTAAGAAAGTAAAAAAAAAATAACAAGATAATATTTTGTTTAGTACTTCTACCATTGTAGATAAGGTTGTATGAGTTACAGTATATCCGGTCAAACTGTAGTTTCTCTAGTAAAGAATCGTGTATCAACCTCCTGCCAATTTCAAAGCACCATGCTAATACAGCTAGCTAAACAATGGGTAACGGTGGTGGGGTAGGTTGTAACACGTGTTTTAAAAGTGTTACAACAATCCCCTTATATACAACTAAGAACAATTTTGTGATTTTAATCATTTTACAGAATGCCTAGAACTTGGGTGAGAAAAACAGATCGTGGAGTAGATGCCAGTCTTTTAAAAAGAGCAGCAGAGGAAGTTAGGAAAGGAAAGTCTGTTAGGGCAGTGGCAAAATCCCATGGAATCTGCCATGTAACCTTGAACAGATATTGGCAGAAATATAAAGAACTGAAAGACCAGGGATCGAGGGACCTTCCTCATGTAGGATACTACAGTCCTCACCAGGTCTTCACCAGGGAGTATATAAGTCAGGCAGCCGATATATACAGTACTATGGGCTAACTCCACATGAGGTGAGCATGATGGATAAGCGTCTTGAGAACAGGGTAGAAAAGGCAAGATTCAAGACCTCTTAATGTATATTAGACCTTTCATGCAAACTCAATTTAATGTTTGTGAATAATGAATAAAATATTTAAAATCAGGTAAAAGTTAAATAAATACCAACACATACATTTAGACAATTTCTAAAAAATGTGTGTCCCTACTCAGACATCATGTTATGATTTCTTTTAGGTCAGAAAGTTTGCCTATCAACTTGTGGTGGAATTCAACATACAGCATCCACAAACCTGCATTTTGTCTACCTGTTCCAACTTCCCCCAGTATGTGTTACAGTACTGTACAACCTACCTACCCCAGTAGTGGGATAGGTTGTAACAAAGGACCACCTTGTATTTGTCATCATCTCACAAAGTCTGTGACATAGTTGAATAAATTTAAATTGTTGCCATTTGTAGTAGACAAACGTGGGTACTTTGCCTAAAAGTTTCAGACGTGTAGCCTAAAAAAAAAAAAGGTAGTTTTGGGTGCTGAAGAAAAAAGTGTTACAACCATACCCGGTCTCCCCTACCACTTGATCAGTAAGCTGTGATGATGAAACTTCAAGCACAAGCACAAGTGTGTGCTTTTCTTTTTTGTACGATTGTATAAATATTTGTTGGTTGAGCTTCAGTATTGTTACTATATTTTTTCTATATTAAAAAACTAACATTTAAAAAAAAAAATGTGTTGATTAATAACAATTTGTTGGGTTGCACATACAAGTTGTTTGTAAAATGTCACAATCAAATTATTTACTCTTTAAAAATAAATAAATAAGCTGCAACTTTCTTTCTTTAGAGTCAAGGATATGTGAGGAAATGACTGTTTAATATTTCACCCCTGTTTTGATATAGCAACCCAGTCAACTATTATGGCGGAACCTGCTGGGGCAGCTGGACGAGGGGAAATTTTTATCAATAAATGAACACAATGAGTAATACTATGGTAATACAAATGTGTTTTTGTAGTACTGTGTGTTGTACCGTGAAAGGTTTAGCTCAGTTTCACGCAGAAGACGACGTTCAACACCTAGAACCCGAGGCAGACGTAACGGCAGGTACCCGCCATGTCAATGTTTCAATCGCTTTCTGCTAATGTCAGACATGCGCACTGAACACTGTTTTGTGTTTTTAGTTAATAAATCCTGTTTATTTTTACGCTATCCTGCATTTGGGTCTGTTTTATCCCCACGTTGCTGACACCTTCTCTAACTGGTCTATCTCTTTGTTGTATTTGACCCACAGCACTGTGATGGCAGACAGCAGGAGAACACACAGCAGCACACACACCACAGTAAGTCTGTAACTTCTCCTCCTTATAGCATCTGGTTTAGAAGCTAGAGAGTAACACAAGCTTCAGATTATCTTCATTACTTTACTGATGATTCATATCTAGTGAAAGATACAATAAACGTGTCCTAATGTGTATGTGTGTGTGTGTGTGTGTGTGTGTGTGTGTGTGTGTGTGTGTGTGTACTTGGAGTCAAAGTTTTCTTACGGTATCCAGTCATATCTTCATATAAATCCTCAGTGTCTTTTAAGTCAGCTGATTTGTTGTCTGCTAAAATTTCTGGCTTTGTACAATCTTCTTTAATCATCTCTGTTTCTCTTGTCTTCTGTACCAACACTGGGACAGTCTGTTTTAAGTCTTGGTCTCTTTTCTCTTTTTTCCATCTCTCAGTGTTGATTGGTTCTCGGTAGAGGAAGTAATTGTGAGAGTCAAATAAACCACACAAAGTTCTCAGAAGCTCATCATTGTGCCCACTCACTTGCAGGCCTCTGTAGATTTAGACAATGTATAGACACTGGATTCTTGTACAAGAAATCAAGCATAATCTTCTCAAACGTGATTTCTCATGTTGTCTCCTAATTGTGGCCTTAAACGGACATCTCTAAGTTTAGGTTTCAGGAAAGTGTCAGAAAAACCTGAAATACATTCAGAAACTCCTACAACAGTGTGTGCATGTATGATTGTGTGTTGCATGTGTGTATACATATGTGTGTATTTATGTATTTCTGTGTTTGTGTCCATATGTGTGTGTGTGCATATGTGTGTGTGTGTGTGTGTGTGTGTGTGTGTGTGTGTGTGTGTGTGTGTGTGTTGAAAAGGAAGTTCAAAAGCTTGCGAGGAGGACTGCACATCCAAAAACCCCACAAATGTTAGGGTACAGCTGCTGGGCACCAAATAATCAACAAAAAAAATCAAAAGAAGCCCGCACACTGATAAACTGCTCCAATAAATTTTAGGTTCTGCAAAAGAAGTTAAAAAAGGTTTGACTGGTGCTGACTGGTTTTTGTGGTTCTCTATTTAACTTCCTTTCTTGAGAACAGAGCACAGGCATACAGCAACACCACATACCCACAATCACCAAGAGCTGCAGTGAACTGGTACAGAACCTCCACAGACTGAATGCTGATCAGTATAATTAGGAACAGAGATGACTAGTAATGTTTATGCAAACTGTGGCGCAAAGTATGAAGACATCTATGCAAATGACCTTCCAAGGACTAGAGTGAGCAGAAGCAATGAGGGAAATAAGAAATCAGGTACACACACTCATACACACAAATTACGTTTACTGCTTTGATATAATGTATTTAAAATGTCGCAAATAGTTATTTGTGTTCTCTCACATTCTCTTCACATATCTATCCGTAGCTCAACAATGAAACTTAGTGGTGACCAAGGAATTATATGCTCAGAACCGCAAGCTTGTGGTCGCATTTCTGTTCCCATAGATCACTTTTGTGCGGTCAGGTTTGTTAAATGGTTTGCACTAGGTACACCCTTTTGCTGTTTAGTATTATTATTTTTATTATTATTTTTGTCCTTTGTCCAAAATGTCTTGTACTTTTTATAATCACCTAGCATAAAATATGTAGATAAAAAACTGCATTTGCTTGTAAGACTTTTGGCTTTCCATATCTTTATTACATATACTGTATGTGTGTGTACGTGTTCGTGTGTGTACAGTATGTGTACTTGTTGTGTGTGTGTGTACGTATGTGTGTGTGGATGTGTACGTGTTGTGTGTGTGGGTGTACATATGTGTGTGCGTGCCTGTGTGTGTGTATGTGGGTACTTGGTAGCCTAGTGATTAAGGTGTTGAACAACTGATCGCCGTGAGTTTGAATCCCAGGTCCACCAAGTTGCCACTTCTGGGCCCCAGAGCAAGGCCTTTAATCCTCAGTTGCTCAGTTGTATAAATTAAAATAAAAAAAAAATTTAAGTCGCTCTGTGTGTGTGTGTGTGTGTGTGTGTGTGTGTGTGTGTGTGTGTGTATCACACTTTATCACTTGAGTCCCACTTTTCAAGTGTAAAAAGTTTCTTTAGTCTCAAGTCAAGAAGCTTTATTGTCATTTCATCCATATATAGCTGTTGCAGTACACAGTGAAATGAGACAACGTTTCTCCAGGACAAGGGTGCTAGATAAAACAAAGACAGAGCTAAGGACTTAGTAAGTTAATCCTAGATACATAAAGTACATCTGTGAAACCTGGTGCAAACAGTGCAGGACAAGACAAACAAAACAGACAAGACAGTGCAGGACAAAAGACAGTGCAAACAAAAAAATTACAAGACAATACACAAAAGACAATACACAAAAGACAATAAACAGCGCCGACCAGTGTAAATACTGTATGTTCAACAATATTGCATGTGCAGAAATACTGGAATGAACACATTATTATAGCAGCAGTTATCTAAGATATTGTAAAGTATTGTGCTAAACAGCAAATGACTGAAATGTGAGACAGCATGTGCAAACAGTGTGCAAAAACAGCATGTAAACAGTTTGATGGATGTATATTGGAAGTGTGTGTATATGGTGTAGGTCTGTGCAGTCCATACAGTTGATGTGCGTGTGTGTATTGTGCTCAGTACAATTCTGTTCAGTTATTAAGGAGTCTGATGGCTTGTGGAAAGAAACTGTTATACATTTTGGTCGTGAGGGCCCAAATTCTTTGGTACCTTTTTCCAGATGGCAGGAGGATGAAGCGTGTGTGTGAGGGGTGTGTGGGGTCATCCACAACGTTGTTGGCTTTGCTGATGCAGCGTGTGGTGTAAATTTCCATGATAGAGGGAAGAGAGACTCCAAAGATCTTCTCAGCTGTCCTCACTATCCGCTGCAGGGTCTTGCGATCCGAGATGGTGCAGTTCCCAAACCAGACAGTGATGCAGCTGCTCAGCTGCTCTTAATGGTCCCTCTGTAAAAAGTAGTCAGGATGGGGGGAGGGAGATGTGCCATTCTCAGCCTACATAGGAAGTAGAGATGCTGCTGGGCTTTCTTGGTGATGGAGCTGGTGTTGAGTGACCAAGTGAAGTTCTCCGCTAGATGAACACCAAGAAATTTGGTGCTCTTGGCAATCTCTACAGATGATCCATCGATGTTCAGTGTAGAGTTGTCACTCTGTGCTCTCCGGAAATCAACAACCATCTCTTTGGTTTTATCAACATTCAGAGAAAGGTTGTTGGCTCTACACCAGGCAGTTAGCTGTTGACTCCTCATTCTTGCTGATGAGACCCACCACGGTCATGTCATTGGCGAAGTTGATGAAATGGTTCGATCTGTGCATTGCTGCACAGTCATGAGTCAGCAGAGTGAACAGCAGTGGACTGAGCAAGCAGCCCTGAGGGGCTCCAGTGCTCAGTGTGGTGGTGATGATCCCAATCCGGACTGATTGAGGTCTCCCATTCAGGAAATCCAGGATCCAGTTGCAGAGGGAGATGTTCAGTCCCAGTTGGCTCAGCATCCTAATCAGGTGCTGAGGGATGAGTGTATTAAATGCTGAACTAAAGTCTATGAACAGCATTTGTATTGTACGTACAGTATGTGTCTTTATTGTACAGGTGAGTGAGGGCTAAATGAAGGGCCGTGGCAACGGCATCATCCGTGGAGTGGTTTGGACGATACGCGAACTGTAGGGGGACCAGTGAGGGTGGTAACTGAGTCTTGATGTGCCTCATGAAAAGCTTCTCGAAGCACTTCATAACAATGGGTGTGAGTGAAAAGGGTGATAGTCATTGAGGCAGACACTATAGACTTCTTTGGGACGGGGACAATTGTGGTTGTCTTGAGGCATGTAGGAAAAACAAAGCTGCTCAGAGAAATGTTGAAGATGTCAGTGAAGACATCTGCTAGCTGTTCTGCACATTCCATGAGCACCCTGCCAGGAATGTTGTCTGGTCCAGCAGCCTTCTGTGGGTTAACTCCACATACAGTTCTGATCACATCGGCCGTGGATAGGCAGAGTACCTGGTCATCGGGGGGAGGGATGGTCTTCTTTGCTGTTACGTTGTTTTGCACCTCAAAATGCACCTCAAAAATAAGTCATTCAGCACATCTGGGAGGGAGGCATCACTATCACAGGCAGGTGAAGCTGTCTTGTAGTTTGTGACCACCTGTATGCCCTGCCACATGCGCCTGTTGTCGCCGCTGTTCTGGAAGTGGCTGTGAATTGTCTGGGCATGTGCATGCTGTGCCTATCTGATGGATCAGGACAGTTTGGCCCTTGCTGTTCTTAGGGCCGCATTGGCCCCTGTTCTTAAGGCTAGGTCTCTAGTCTTCAGAAGCGCACTTTAGCAGTCATCCAGTATTCTGGTTGGGGCGTGTGGTGATGGTCTTGGAGATGGTCACATCATCAATGCACTTGCTGATGTAGCTGGTCACTGATGCCGTGTACTCTTCCAAGTTGACGGAGTCCTCGTTGGTTGCAACCGCCCTGAAGATGTTCCAGTGAGTGCACTTAAAGCAGTCCTGAAGAGCAGAGGTGGCTTCTGCTGGCCAGGTTTTACCTGCTTCAGAACCAGTTTAGAGCGTCTGATGAGTGGTCTGTATGCTGGAATTAGCATAACAGAGATGTGGTCTGAGTAGCCAAGGGGGCGGGGCTAAAAATGATATGTGCTGGGAATGTTTGTGTAAACAAGATCAGCGTGTTTTCCCCACTTGTTGCAAAGTGTACATACTGATGGAATTTAGGGAGCACTGACTTGAGATTTGCATGATTGAGGTCTGCAGATCGCTAATAGCCCCATAGAGTTCACATAGCACCTCTTTAGCATTAGTGCTGGGGTGAATGTAAACTGACAATAAAAGCGACAATGAAAACCATGGTGAATTCCTGTGGTAAATAAAATGGCCTGCATCTAACACTCACAAACTTCACTAAAGATGAGCAGTAACTAGAAACAAGCACAGAGTTCTTACACCATTCTGTGTTGATGTAAACACACAGCACTACTGCTAGAATTACTGCACAGAGCTGCATTTATGTCAGCATGAAACGAGGTGAGCCCATCTCCATACACTATAGTCATCTGTCACTGTAGTCATCTGTCACTATGACACTGTAGTCATCTGTTGCTAATAATCAAGGATGGAAGTAATCAAGTTTTTTAAATCACTACAATAACAACTGGTCTTATTAAAATAGAGGCTAATGGAGCTCAAGTCACACACCATTCCCACATTCCATGAGGCAGGAATACAGCATGAATGGTTTATACATGTTTACACTGATGTGCATGGATAATGTATCATAAAATAATTATGAGTCAATAAAGTGACAATATTATTTGCATAAATCAGGTACTGATGATGAATTACTGTTGTTTGTGTATTTTCTATGATTTTGGACAGATATGCTAAACCACAGGGCCTTTGTTTCTCTTTCAATTTAAATTAAATTTGATAATGCAAATAAAATACGACTATCTGTATATTAGTTACTGTTTTTTAACACTAGATTCATTCATTTTTTTTTGCTTTCAGCCTTAAAATAACTATATACTATAGTATACTATATCGATCACCATGACAACACTTTCCCAATCAAGAAAAGAGTAGTAGTTTGAGAAATTAAACTAATTAAGTTGACCCCAAAGATAGACAGCTTCCATACCTCAGGATGATCATGGTTGATGATGAGCATCACGGCTAGGTTTCTAGAAGCCTTTCAGGGAAACAGTCTCGGATACCACTAATATTCCTGCTGTTCACTCACATGACACAGTGGAGCTGGAAGGAAAAGCCAAAAGGTTTAGAAGCAAAATGCAGTTTTGTATTTAAATAAGACAAATGTCTGGATTGAATTTATGTGACTCGGGTATGTGCATCACTTATAGTTGTAGAACACAATAGTCTTCTGCCTGACTTTCTTTTTTCTTTATATAATTACGGTTGTGCTAGAGCTATTTGTTTGCATGATTGCATATTGGCTTTATTGTTTTAAAAAAATAGGAACTTGAACTTTCATTATTAACAGAGAACCCCTTTAAAGTTAGATTACAAAATATAAATCTGTGATGAGGGAGTCTATGAAATTTATTACACAATCATTACTGGTAGTAAAGTGTATTTGTACAAGATGTAAAGCTTAAACTAAAGATTGAACTAGACTTGTGTTTATTCCTCTTCTAGGAGTTTACAGACTGGCTGCAGTGTGTGTGCTGCTGCTGTGTGTTTTCCTGCTGATTGCTGTCACAGTGCTGTGGGTCAAATACAACACCCTGACAAAAGAGAGACCGCAGTTACAATTAGAGAGAGATCAGTACCAACAAGAGCTCTCTGAATTTCACAGTGTCCTTTTAAACCTGGGTAGGTGACTTCTGTGTTTCATGAAAACATTTTTTATGAACAAATTGTATTTCATTGAAAATATTGAAATATTTGAATTTGGTATTTCCTTACCAGTTGTTTGCTCATCCCATTTTCTGTTTTTATTGGGCATTTTTTTGCAATAAATTGTTATGCAATAGGTTTTTGTTTTCTTTGTTTGTTTTGTTTTTTTGTTGTTTTTTAAAGTTGCTTTTGTGAGAAAATACTTTTTATGAAATATTTTCCTGCGAAAGCATTTTTTAAATCTAGAATATGCCCTGCAATTTTAGAAAGAAAAAAATTTTATTTTTATTCCAGTTTTCATTTTAAAAGCCAATGTGTGTCAGGACTCTGCCCGGACTTTGGCCATGTGCCTTTTGTTTATGTTCTTTGTTCACGTGTATGCCCCGCCCTTGTCTTTTCCTCCCCGCCTCTGCACACCTGTCCCTCATGTCTGTTAATTATTTGTATTATTTAATTGAGCCGCGTTGCCTTGGGCAGCGCGGAATCCTCTGTTGTCTTTGTCTGGTTCATCTTTGTCCTGTTTTGTGTCTTTTAGTTATTAAATCCCTGTTTTTGTTAAGCTGTCCTGCATTTGGGTCCATTTTTACCCCCGCGTACGTGACAATGTGTCCGACATCATAGGGTCATGTTGTCTTATCTAAACTCTATATACAATAAAGTGAGTTTTTAAATATTTGGCAACATGAGAGTGCTGTCATGAAACCAAATGTTAAAAGTATTTTCGAGTGAGTCCATCAATAATTGTGTAAATATTCTGTACAAGGATGGAGATTTTTCAACAAGAGATTTTATTACATTTCTACTGTAAAGAAGAGCTGGTGGGAAACCAGACAGCACTGTATAAAGAGAGGAGCAGATCTGGTGATTATAAACAGTACAGAGGAACAGGTGAGAGAGAGAGAGAGAGAGAGAGAGAGAGAGAGACAGAGAGGGGTGGACGGGTGGACGGTTCACCACTGACCACTGAGTAAGACATCGCTTCATCACTGAAGCTTCAGATGTGAAATAACATTTGCGACTCTCTGTTTTTTCAGGTTCTGGTGGAAAGGACAACCAAATGATTATGAACAAAGAGAGGACTGTATTATAACAGGCTTTAGAAAGCCTGAGTTTAACATCTCAACCTGGAATGATTGTCCCTGTGGTTTGTCTGAAGTTGGGATTTGTGAGATGAAAATATTTAACTGAATCCATGAAACTAAAAAAAAATATACAGTATGAAGCTTGTGTCTGTGCTTCCTTTTCATTTATTCTCACAGTAGCAGCTACAGTATCAGGTAGCTTGAATGATTTGCTTCTTCTGAACAGTCTTCTGTACATTTAAAAAAAAAGATTAAACTTAATTCTGTACTTAAATACAACATGGTTTTGTATTTACAAAGAGCTGAAACAACAGTCTATGAAGTGCTTTTATGTTATAAAGCTTCAGTTTTGTTACTATATTTTTTCTATATTAAAAAAATAACATTTTTTAAAAATGAGTTGATTAATAACAATTTCATAGGTTGCACATACAAGCTGTTTGTAAAATGTCACAATCAATTATCTACTCTTGAAAAATAAATAAATAAATAACTTAAATAATATTAACAATAACAATAACAACAACAACAATAATAATAATACTAATAATAAAGTTTCTAACATTTCACTTTACCTCAATATTAATATAACATATAATATAAGCAGGCTAGCTGGGTTAAAGCGCCCCCTGTCTGTCAAAGATAATCACAAGATTATTTGCGGTAAAAAGAAGAAAATTCTTCTTTTGGATTGTCAAGTAAAATATACAGAACTTTATTATATTTTTTACTCACTGTGCTCATTTCTGCTGATGCTTGATAATTTCCTGATTTAACAATATTATTACACAAGGATCATTTCCTAATTCACTGACCACAAAATGTGACGTGTCATTACAGCCTACACACACAAAGTGGGGGTTGATGGATGCAGACCGAGGCACTGTACTTTAATGTTTTAGAGATCGGACATGGCTGAGATTTCTGATTATATGAACTACAGTGGGAAAGGAGAAGGGCATGTAGAGATGGTAGTGGAAATCTACGACAGCGTGGATGCCGTTAAAGATACAGGTAACAAACCTACCGTAGAGACAGATGCCGTGGATGTAAAGAACATACAGACTCAACTGCACAGTGATCAGTAAGAACTGAACCACATGTGTTTGAACACCTTAGAACATCTTTTTGGAAGGAGTCTCCAGTATCATCGCTGGTATCACAGTCATATATAAAGCTGCGACTTGAAGTTTCCCAAAAATTAATATTTGAGGACAGAATATATTTGTCTTTAGCTGCAAGTTTCTTTCTTTTTTTAGAGTCAAAGATATGTGAGGAAATGACTGTTTAATATTTCTTGTAAGATATAGATATTGATATAAGCAATGAGGGAAATTGAATTTGATGTATTAATGGATAATTGCATTCAAGTTCTCTCTTTCTCTCTCTTTCCTTCTCTCTGTCCTTCTTTTTCACTTTTTAGATGATCTTAGGACTTTGCTTTAAAAATTAAAAATATGCTAATGTTACTTTACTTTAACCATTATGAATGGCATTGCTATGGTGTTTAGATTAAACGGAAAACTGCACGTTCATCTCGATCTCTACTATGAGACTTTACAAAATAACTACATGGATAAGCAGAAGTACACTAAAGTCCTGGATTGCTTAAGGTAGAGTCCTGCCATTAAAATGAGGAAGGAAAAGAATCAAAGACGTTATTTTATATATCTCTTTGTTTGCTCAATTTCATGCTTTGTAATGCCAAATGTTAACACTGATTCGTTTTCAGAGGCGGTCGACATCATGTCCTCACCAGACATGACAACGTTGTACTGTTGGTCCATGTTGATAGGACTGAACATCCACATCTGAGTTGTAAAATAAACAGATATTGTCTGTTACACAAAATAATGAAATTCTGACTCTGTGAGTCCTCACAGCAGCCTGTGACATAAATTAGAACGATAGGAGTTAAGAAAAATAAAATTAAAGCCAACAGCTAGTTAGAAACTAAATTTTTAGTCCCAGACACAAAACAGCACATGACGTAATGCTTCCCGACACCAGGGGCGCCACCGGCTATGGGGTGTGTGGGGGTTTAGGACGATTCTAAGGACCCACGCACCTTTGGGGCCCCCACAGATAATTTCAATTGGTAGTAACAGTACTAGTTATAATGTAATAGAAATGATAAATGTATCTACCAAGGAGTTACAAATAAAACAATTTTAAGGCTTGTTTCTGCATTTCCGGAAAATATTTGTGTGTGGTAGGGGGCCAGTCATAATTTCTTTCATTCATTCATTCATCTTCTACCGCTTATCCGAACTACCTCGGGTCACGGGGAGCCTGTGCCTATCTCAGGTGTCATCGGGCATCAAGGCAGGATACACCCTGGACGGAGTGCCAACCCATCGCAGAATTTCTTTCATAGTGCCCAAAATTGCTAGTGGCACCCCTGCCTGACACTCACTGCAACATCATTGCAACACCAGCATCATCACAATGGTTGACAACAAAGGTCTGGCAATTTCCGAAAAATCTAATTTCAGATTATGATGGTCACCTAAAAGCCACTGAAATGAGACCAGCACTAATGTGAAAGATAAAGAAGGAGAAAAAGAATAAAGAGAAAAAGAATATCTCACTTATTATCTATCACGGGTCCATGTTGTGTTGATTAATGACGTCAACAGAAATAGAAGGGTTTTTTTTATTGTAGGTTTATTGCTTTATGATCTTATCCTTATAGGAGTTATCGGACGTGTGGCATATAATTTAATTGGGCTCATTTTGTGCAGAGTTACGAGTGATTTAAAGGTATTAGTAGATTTCTTGGCATAAAAACAGACCCACATGCAGGATAATATAAAAACGCTGCTTTATTAACAAACAGACCTGAAAACACAGCGACATCAGACCGTAATGATCCAACATAATAATTAACAAAGCAGGATTTACTGAAACACCTGCACCCCTACACTGAAGCACCCCTTCTGGTGGTCTGTCAGGGAACTGCCCCAGTACTGCGTGTCACCCATGCAGCTCTTTTAATTGCTCAAAGGAAAGAAAATAAGAGTGCATCTGTGTTCATTCATCTTTAGGAGAAACTGCATGGAGCAGACATTACAAACTGAGTGCAGTGTGTTTGCTGCTGCTGTTTGTTTTCCTGCTGACTGCCGTCACAGTGCTGTGGGTCAAATACAACACCCTGACAAAAGAGAGACCGCAGTTACAATTAGAGAGAGATCAGTACCAACGAGAGCTCTCTGAACTTCACAGTGTCCTTTTAAACCTGGGTAGGTGACTTCTGTGTTTCATGGAAATGGTGAAAACTTTTTTTATGAACAAATTGTATTTCATTCATTTTTAATGCAAGACACTACAGGTGAAAATGGAATAAGCAATGTACCATTTAATCGCTTAATTAGTTCCTAATACATTATAGATTTCACAGTTAATCCTTACTTTCTGTAATCCTTACTTTCTACTTATACAGTTAATCCTTATTTTCTGTTATTATTGTTTTTTTGCAATTAATTATTATGCAATATTTTTTTGTTTTTTTGTTTGTTTTGTTTTTGTTTTTTTTTTAAGTTGCTCTTGTAAGAAATACTTTTTTTAATCGAGAATATGTCCTGCAATTGTAGAAAGAAAATAAAAACAAAGTTATTTTTATGTCAGTTTTCATTTTAAAAGCCAATGTGTCCGACATCATAGAGTCATGTTTAAACTCGATGTACAATAAAGTGAGTTTTTAAATATTTGGCAACATGAGAGTGCTGTCATGAAACCAAATGTTAAATCAAAGAATGTAATGCTCTAAAGCATTATGAACAATCGTTATGTTATCGTATTTGTGTAAATATTCTGTACAAGGATGGAGATTTTTCAACAAGAAACTGTCCTACTTTAAAGAAGAACTGGGAGGAAACCAGACAGGACTGTATAAAGAGAGGAGCAGATCTGGTGATCATAAACAGTACAGAGGAACAGGTGAGAGAGAGAGAGAGAGAGAGAGAGAGAGAGAGAGAGAGAGAGAGAGAGAGAGAGAGAGAGAGAGAGTCTCTATTTTTTTTATTGCTCTGTAACAATTACAGGAGTTCATCAGTAAATATTTCAACGGTACTCAAGCTTGGATTGGTCTGACTGACAGACACAGAGGGGACATTTAAATGTGTGGACGGTTCACCACTGACAACTGAGTAAGTCATCACTGAACTGAAAATTACCCATAATGCATTTTTTCTCTCAATCTGAAGCTTCAGATATGAAATAACATTGTGACTCTCTGTGTTTTCAGGTTCTGTTGGGTCGGAGAACCAAACAATATTGCAAGTTATGAGGACTGTTATAACAGGCTTAAGAAAACTAAGTCTATCATCTCAACCTGGGCTGATCATAACTGTGGCTTCCCTGTAGTTGGGATTTGTGAGATGAATATATTCAACTGAGCACATTGGAGTCAGTCACTAAAACTAAAAAAACTATATGAAGCTTGTGTCTGTGCTTCCTTTTCATTTATTCTCACAGTAGCAGCTACAGTATCAGGTAGATTGAATGATTTGCTTCTTCTGAACAGTCTGAATGAACAGAGTGACTGTTCAACAGAATGAACAGTCTTCTGTACATTTAAAAAAAAAGATTAAACTTAATTCTGTACTTAAATACAACATGGTTTTGTATTTACAAAAAGCTGAAACAACAGTCTATGATGTGCCTTTATGTTATAAACTTGACTAAATTACATATAAATAATATACTACCCACATCTACATGACTGTAACTGAGTCTTAGTACAGTTCAGAGAGCTGGGAATGTGTGAACATTACAACACTGATTACTGTGTTAAAGCTCACTTTTAAACAAAAACCATATAACTGTTTATATAATTCATGGAAGGAGTCTTCAGTTTCAGTGTATTGTAACAGATTCTCTGGAACGTGGCAAGTCCTAGTTATAAAAGGATGGAGACTTCAGTGTGGATGAGACACCAGTCTGTCTCAGCAACACAGAAACACTTGGTCATTCACACACTTGGCCAAGTCATTCATACACTGGAATCCAGAGAAGCCTACATGTTGAACACTATTCTGTGCACTACTCTGCCTCTCTATCACACTGCCCCTAGTGGCTGAATTTATCCATCTCTTAGCTCGTGCTTGACTTGGTACGCTCGTAACTTGTGCTTGAAGTGTGGTATTTGTTTATTTGTTTGTTTACATTCATGTTTATTACATTTTTGTACGATTGTCAATAAATTCCTGATTAAAATGCATCTATGAGTAAAGAATCATCATTTTCATTTATTTGTTGCTTGAGCTTCTGTTTAATTGCTTAATTAATTAATGTATTTATTTCTAAATAAATAAATAAATAATAACAACAACAATAATAATAATAATAATGCTTCTATGGGTGTGTCTTGTCAATATGCGGGGGAGAGAGTGTTCAGTACATATGTCTGACATTAGCCGAAAGCGATTGAAACATTGACATGGCGGACACCTGCCATTACCTCTGACTCGGGTTCTAGGTGTTGAACGTCATCTTCCGCATGAAACAGAGCTAAACCTTTCATGGTACAACATACAGTACTACAAAAACACATTTGTATTACCATAGTATTACTCATTGTGTTCATTTATTGATAAAAATATCCCCTCAGCCAGCTGCCACAGCTGGTTCCACCATAATAGTTGCCTGGGTTAAGTATGTATGTGTAGGGTAGAGCTATCAAAACAGGGGTGACACCCATTTGGGTTAGGGGCCCAAATGGGTCGTGCACCCCACCTTTAACCTTCTGTTAATGCCACAGTCAACCAAGCCAAGTATTTTTATGATTTTAAGATATCATGTTTCAATTTCAGTCACTGACCTTTGTGTACTCAGTTACAGGGTTACAGGGATAATCAGCCCAGGTCGAGATGTTAAACTTAGCCTTTGTGTAGCCTGTTATAACACAGTCATCTCTTTGTTTATAATAATTTGGTTCTCCGTTCCACCAGAACCTGAAAACACAGAGAGTCACAATGTTATTTCATATCTGAAGCTTCAGACTGAGAGAAAAACTGCATTATGGGTAATTTTCAGTTCAGTGATGTCTTACTCAGTGGTCAGTGGTGAACCGTCCACCCATTTAAATGTCCCCTCTGTGTCTGTGTCAGTCAGACCAATCCAGGCTTTAGAACCGTTGGAATATTTACTGATGAACTCCTGTAATTGTTACATAACAATATAAATATAGAGACTCAGTTTCTCTCTCTCTCTCTTCTCTCTCTCTTATAACAACTCACTTGAAAGTGACGTAACATACGGACGGCTAAGTATGGTGACCCATACTCAGAATTCAGAACCAAGATTTAACAGTACTTTATGCAGTGCAGATCTCTCCTTCTCTAACTGGTCTATCTTTGTGTTGTATTTGACCCACAGCTCTGTGATGGCAGACAGCAGGAGAACACACAGCAGCAGCACACACACCACAGTACAGTAAGTCTGTAACTTCTCCTCCTTATAGCATCTGGTTTAGAAGCTAGAGAGTAACACAAGCTTAAGATTATCTTCATTATTTTACTGATGATTCATATCTAGTGAAATATACAATAAACGTGTCCTAATGTGTGTGTCTGTCTGTGTGTGTCTGTGTGTGTGTGTGTGTGTGTACCTGGAGTCAAAGTTCTCTTACAGTATCCGGTCATATCTTCATATAAATCCTCAGTGTCTTTTAAGTCAGCTGATTTGTTGTCTGCTAAAATTTCTGGCTTTGTACAATCTCCTTTAATCATCTCTGTTTCTCTTGTCTTCTGTACCAACACTGGGACAGTCTGTTTTATGTCTTGGTCTCTTTTCTCAACTGAAGTTTCCGTCTCTCAGTGTTGACTGGTTCTTCAGTAGAGGAAGTAATTGTGAGAGTCAAATAAGCTCATCATTGTGCCCACTCACTTGCAGGCCTCTGTAGATTTAGACAATGTATAGACACTGGATTCTTGATGTACAAGAAATCAAGCATAAAGTTTTAAAAAGTGATGATGTTTCTCATGTTGTCTCCTAATTGTGGCCTTTAATGGACATCTCTTTGATTAGGTTTTAGGAAAGTGTCAGAAAAACCTGAAATACATTCAACAACTCCTACAACGGTTGTGTGTGCATGTATGAGTGTATGTGAATGTTTGTATCTGTATATGCATGTGTGCGTGTGTCTGTGTGTGTGAGTGCGTGAATCTGTGCATGAGTTTGAGAATATTTGTGTGCTTGTGTGTGTGAGTATATGTTTGTGAGTATGTGTGTGTATTTCTGTCTTTGTGTGTGTGTATGAGTGTGTATTTGTGTGCTTGTGTGCATAAGGGTGTGTGTGCATTTCTGTGTTTGTGTGTGTGAGTATAAGTTTGTATATGTGTGTGTGTATTTGTGTATTTCTGTGTTTGTGTGCATGTGTGTGTGTGCAGCAGACTGGGAACAGTAAATCAATGGCCCTGCAGGACTTGGGACCCTGGAGTGTGGCCCAAGTACAGGTTATAGAACCTGATAAATGTGTGCAGAGAGGGCCAACCTGCCGCAGCACAAATATCATCAAGGGGGACACCCATGGTCAAGGCACTGGATGAGGCAATACTCCTAGTGGAGTGAGCCCTGATGCCAAGAGGCAAGGCAAGACCGCGGACCTCATAGGCCTGAGCTAATGGCCTCCACCACCCGGTGCGCCAGGCGCTGCCTGGAAACCGGATTACCCTTATTCTAGCCCCCAAAACAGACAAAAAGGGCGGAAGAGTTACTCCACGAGCTAGAGCGGTGGACATAAGTCCTCAAGGCCCTTATTGGGCAAAGCAAATGCAGCCTCTCCTGTTCTGCTGACTCATGGGGCGGGGGACAGTAGGCCCGCAGTATGACTGGACAGCCAGCCATCCTGGCCCTGGGGTGCAGAATAGCCTTGGACATGCCAGGGGAAAAATTCTAGGCAGGCGATGGGTGATCGACAAGGCCTGCAAATCCCTCACTCTTTTAAGAGAGGACAAGGCTAGGAGCAGAGCCAACAGGGTCAGAAACTTCTCAGAGGCTGACTCCATGGGCTCAAAGGGGGCTTCCAGCAGCCCCTCCAGGACCACAGAGAGGTCCAAGGAAGGAAGGTGCGTTCTGCAGGAAGGCCTCAGCTGCCTGACACCACTCAAAAAGCGAGAGACCGGAGTGTGCCTACCCAAGGAGGCCCTGAGGACAGGCTCGTGGTTCGCAGCGATGGCGGCACCTTTAAAGTAGATGGGGACAGGCCCCGAGAAAAACAAGACTGCAGGAACTCCAGCACTGAACTGACCGGGCAGTGAACTGGATCCTGACAGTGTTCATCGCACCATAGGCGAAAAAGCCTCCACTTCAGAGCATATAGCTTCCTAGTGGAGGGAGCCCTAGAATTCAGAAGAGTCTCGGTCACCTCAGATGAGAGGCCTGCCTCTAGGAACTTGTCCCCCTCAGGGGCCAGACCCGAAGCTTCCACATCTTGGGGCGGGGGTATAGGATTGCCCCCTGCACCTGAGAGAGGAGATCCTCCCTGACAGGAACCTCTCATTTACATGCCCTGGAATGAAAATCGATCTCAGCGGAAGAAACCTGGTCTCTGCCCAGAGCAGAATCTGCTGTGCCAACCTGAAAATGGGGCACAAATGCAGACCACCCTAATGATTGATATAGGGAACCACCGCAGTGCTGCCATCCAAGGCTGCTCCCCAGCCTGAAAGTGAGGCGTCCATCGAAAGAGTCCTGCGATGATGACACGCCCCTAGAGTGGGACCCAAGTCCAGGAACCAGGGTCTTTTCCACATAAGAAGGGTACAAAGCCCATGACACGTAGCCCTTATAACCCTGAGGGGATGTCTGCAAGGATGAAAGCCCGCACTCCTGAGCCAGAGCTCGAATGGCCTCATATGAAGCAGATGCAAAGGGATGAAAAGGAGCCAAAAAAGATGCCAAAAGGAAGAACACAATACTGGTACACCTCGCCCCCAAAAGTGAACCTTAGGAACTTCCTGTGCTCTGACAGAATGCCTATGTGAAAATAAGCGCCCTCGAGGTCAATCGTCACAAACCAGTCTTTGGACCTGATCTGGGACATGATAACCTTGAGCATGAGCATCCTGAACCTGTAAGTCTTCGGAGTACAGTTCAGAGCCCCCAGGCCAAAATTGGACGCAGCCCCCCGCCCCAGCTCAGATACCACCTGAGGTCCCAACCCCTGGCCACTGTTGAGCTCTGTCAGCAGGTCAGCCTGGTAGGCCTGCAAAACTGCCATGGTGTGCAGGGCCACATCTGATTGCCCTGCTGCCGTGTAGGCCTTACCCACAAGGGCTGAAGTAGTCCTACAAGGCTTGGATGGAAGGCAGGTTTCCTCCATGCGGGCGATGTAGGTGAGAGATAGTCCATAAGCATCTCTTCAATCCCAGGCATCGCCCCATACCCATGGCTTTCAAGCCCTACAATGGCTGAATAGTCAGACATTATAAATACACGCTGAAAAAATACGCGCTGAAAATGGATTTCTCCAAGACCTTGACACCTCGGCATGTCAGGAGAGTCAGGGGAGTCAGGGGAGAGAGCAAGAGAAAGGGAAATACCCGTCTCTTTCTCTGTTTCCGCTAAATCAACCGACGAACCCCATCATCGAAGCCGCCATGCAGCCTCAGCGGAAAAATATAGCCAGGCGGGATCGGAGAGTACTCAGAGGGAATCCCTCACAATGCACGCAGCCGGCTCCCTCAAGAGCCGACCGGGCATGCTCCTCTCCCAAACAAACAATGCAAAGAGAGTGCGTGTCGTCCCCCGTGATAAAGCAGGGGGCACAGAAGTACACATTTCTTAAAATGCTTAGATTGCAACATATTTTTGTTTTTCTCACTTAGCTTTCCCTAAAATATATATATTTTTCTCTCCCCACACTAGACAGACAGGACAAACAATTACACACATACACAGAGCGCTTCCTGAATACAAAGAAGCTGGAGTAATGTGACATAGATGCCCTTATATGGACTTCTGGCATGTAATCACTTCGTCACGTGTCCTTCCCGAGCATATAATTAAATTGGCGTGTTTGCACACAGAGCTTCGGACACTTCCTCACAGAAGCGTTCCCATAGCGTCAGCCCTGATGCAAGGTCAAGTTAACTCGAAAAGGAACACCGTCTAAAGTCTGCTATTGACTGCAGAGCATGGATAAATCCTCTGGGGGCAGAAGACAAGTATCAGATTGTATAAAACAGGTTTGTTGATGATATGGGTGGTGTTCCAATATCCTCAAGGGGAACACCCATGGCCAAGGCACTGGACGAGTTGATACCCCCAGTGGAGTGAGCACTGATGCCGAGAGGTGAGGCAAGACCACGCGCCTCATAGGCCTGAGTAATGGCCTCCACTACCCAGTGCGCTGCGCCGCCAAGCCAACCCGAACCACAAGGTGCAGCTGAAGCTGAAAATCTCTCCTAATGCACGCAGTCGGCTCCCTTGAGAGCGGACCGGGCAAGCCACTCCCAACCAAACAACGTAAAGAGTGTGCGTGTCGCCCCCCAGTGATAACATCTCTTAAAATGTTCGGCGGATCGCAACATAGTACTCCCCGCGTAGATTTTCCCTGAAATAATAATATATATATATATATATATATATATATATATATATATATATATATATATATATATATATATATATATATATTGCACGGCTCTTAGAGAGATGGGACAAAGAAGAAGAGGCACAGAGACTGGATTAATGCAAACAATGGGGTGGTATTTATTTTCTTCTCTGCCTGCTCCACCGGGTCGTCCACTCGAGGGACAGGATAGCTGTCAAAATCTGAGATCTGGTTGAGCCTCTAGAAGTCATTACAGAGGTGAATGAACCCATCTGGTTTAGGCACCACCACAATGGGGCTGGACCAAGGGTTGGCAGACTCCTCAATAATCCCCTCCTTTAGCATTCATTCCACTTCCTCTTCGAAAGCACGGCGATGGGCTTCCGGGACCCTATATGGTCGTTGTCGGACCACCATCCCAGGAGGGGTCTTGATCTCATGGTGCACCAGCACTGTAAGTCCTGGACAGGATGAGAAGATATCCGCGAACTGGTCCAGGAGCTCTGTGAGGTCGTGCTGCTGGGCTGGTGTGAAATCATCTCCCCTCCTTACTAGGGCATGCTCTTGGGGATCTGTGTGGAGGGAGGCAAACCCAGACACCACAGCCAGCGGGGAATCCATTTTTTCAAAATGTAGATGTGATATAATTTGGTGTCTGTACGCTTACCTGGCTGTTGCAACCGATAGTTTACCGGTCCCACCTTCTCGAGGCCGAGTACAGGCCCTGCCACTTCACCAGGAACTTACAGGCCGCGCTAGGAACAAGTAGCATTACTTGGTCCCAAGCGCGAAGTTCCCTAGCCTTGTACGTCCTTTGCTGCGCACACTGGGCTTCTTCAAAGTGTTCCTTCACAATGGGCCTGACGCGCTCGATTCGGGCCTGCATGTCCTGCTCCTCCCAGGCCTCCCAATCTACGTCCAGCATGCCCCGAGGGCGCCGTCTGAACAGGAGTTCAAACGGGGTGAAGCCTGTGGACACCAGGGGCGTTTCCCGGACAGCAAAGAAGACGTAGGGAAGGAGGAGGTCCCAATTCTGTCCTTCCTGGTCTACCACCTTTTGTAGCATCCGCTTCAGGGTTTGGTTAAAACCTTCTACCAGTCCATCTGTCTGGGGGTGGTAGACAGACGTCCTCAGGTGTTTGACCTGCAACAGCCGACACAGATCCATCATTAATTTTGACATGAATGGCGTACCTTGGTCGCTAAGGATGTCCTTGGTATCCCCACTCTGCTGAAGAGCAGGAGCAGCTCTCATTCTGTGAGGTGGCTTTCTGAAGTGTGACCACCTCGGGATAGCGGGTGACATAGATGTATTCATGGCCCCGGGCAGACTTCGGTAGCGGTCCCATGAGGTCCATGCCAAGCCTTTCAAATGGGATGCCAATAATAGGAAGGGGAATAAAGGGGGCCAGCCCTGGCTTCTGGGGGGAGGTCCGCTGGAATGTGGCGCAGCCCCTGCAAAAGCCCAGGACTTCAGCATTCATGCCCGGCCATGTAAATCGATCCCGCAGGATTTCTAGCGTGTTCTTGGGTCCAAGATGGCCCCCCAAGGGGTGAGTGTGGGCTAGGTGGAGCAGGAGCGGAGTACGCTGGCGTGGCACCACCAGCAGGTCACAGGGTTCTCCTCTCCTGTCTGTGTGGAAGTAGAGAAGCCCATTTCTCACCAAGAAGTACGATGGAGTGAGTGGCCGGGTGGGATCGGTTTTTACTTCCTCAACCTGCAGGACCTGGCCCCAGCAGTGCTTCATCCGGTCATCCTCTTTCTGTTCCTTCCGAAAACCCCTCTCCTGGGTGGCCTGTCAAAACAGCGAAGAGAAAGTGTTAGTAAGCGACTGGAACTCACCTGGAGAGGAGTCTCTGGTGTCATGTTCCTCCCGAGCCATGCACGCCCGGTGGTCCTGGCCCTTCTTCTTTTGTTCCGGTCCACTCTTGGTAGTGGACTTCATGGCGGCGGCAAACCCTGGCCAGTCGTGTCCCAGCACGAGAAGAACAGGGGGATCTGGGATAAGGCCAATAAGAAGCGGCCACTCTCCTGCTTTGCTCCGAATCTTAATCTGTGCGGTAGGAACCAAACTGGGCATCGCCATGGACACACGAGGCCGTGAGAGTCCCCACCGACTTTACGGGGGTGGGGAGTATGGCCGACCGGGCCAGTGTGACCGTACTTCCCGAATCCAAGAGCGCGGACACTGTGTGGCCATTTACCTCCACGGTAAGGCGGGGGCCCTTTGGAATGGCAGGTGTGTGCAGGCCGCAACTCACGAGCCATTGTTTGTGGGCCTGGGTTGGGGCCTTAAGGTCTGGTTCCGTGGGCATGGGCTCATCGATCAGTCCGAGGGCAGGGTGGGTTTCCTCTCCCAAACCCATTCGGATGCTTGTTGTTGTCGGGGCTGGGGGTGGCGGGGGCTGGCCTGGAAGTCTCTTTGAGCCTCCCGGCCAATTTCTAGGGTGGCCTTGGCACCCAGGATGCTCAGAAACTCTTTGGGGTTCTCTGTGTCTGTAAAAGAGTATCAAAGACAACAAGCATTAGTCCCATTAGGCACGTCCCCTTTTTCACCTCTCTAACTGCTGAGCCTCGCTTCCTGCTGTGCTTTCCACCTGGATGCCCAGCAGCACTCCTGATTGGCCCGTACTTTTCGGCGGGAGTTTCGGCCGCCCCGCCTCACTCTCACTCCCCACGGCGTTAGCCATGGTTCTGAAGTTCGGGATCTCGCGCTTAGCACCGCTGGCCAAGGTGCTGAACCACAGCCTTTTACACTCTCCCACTTCTTGGCGGACTGAGATTTGTAAAATAATGTGCTTTTTTACGTTACTACATCTGATATTCCAGCAGGCTTCACATCCCTTTTTAGAATCTGTTTGTCATCTCAGAAAGAGATTCAGATGAGTCACTGAAACAGACCATGGCAAAGCACACGCTGGAACACAAGATACAGGTACACCATCCCAAAGCATGGTGGTGGTAGCTTCATGCTGTGAGGGTGTTTTTTAGCAGCAGAGACAAGTGCACTGGTCAGATTAGCAGAAAAGTTGATTGAAGCAATACAATGAGATATCCTTCATTTCTGGAATATAGATTGATGTGTGAAAAAAAGTGAGGCATTTTAGCATTAGGCTGCATCTGAATACATCTAGACACAAACAGTAAAACCACTGACAGCTGAAGTGCAACAGTAATAATTTAATATTAGACATATTAAATGTGTTTGTGTTTATCTCCAATGAGCACGGTGGCTTAGTGGTTAGCACGTTTGCCTCACACATCCAGGGTTGGGGTTTCGATTCCCGCCTCCGCCTTGTGTGTGTGGAGTTTGCATGTTCTCCACGTGCCTCGGGGTTTCCTCTGGGTGCTCCGGTTTCCTCCCCTGGTCCAAAGACATGCATGGTAGGTTGATTGGCATCTCTGGAAAATTGTCCTTAGTGTGTGAGTGAATGAGAGTGTGTGTGTGCCCTGCAATGGGTTGGCACTCCGCCCAGGGGGTATCCTGCTTTGATGCCCGATGACACCTGAGATAGGCACAGGCTCCCCGTGACCCGAGAAGTTAGGATAAGCGTAGAAATGAATGAATGAGCAATGAGCAACCCTGATGTTACTGAGGCGACTGTGGCAAGGATAGTAGACGAAGAATCAGACTCAAAAGGGAAACTCATCCTAATTTGTACCTCACACTGGAGGGTGTGATTATAAATATATAGTTTGACAGTTTTTTATAGGTTGTGTATAGGTTGTGTAAGTACATTACCAGGATCGATGCATGACACATAGTACTGTACAACACTGTAATTTTAACGTTGCAACAATGTCCACATGTTATCACAACTAAACGCTTCACTTCCTTAAATTGCAGCGGCATGGTAATTCAATTTCATAGCGCACACAACACACTCGAGTAAAGAAGTACAGCAGTACATTAGTGCTCTCAGAGTTTTAGTGAAGAGATTAGATTTTAAAAATGTTTTGTTTCTGCATGGAGGAGATGAAGAGAGACGACGAGGACATGACGGTGGTCAACTATACAATCATAACCGATTATGAAAGCATTGAAATCGAGGACATCAAAACAACGAGTCACAGACAAATTCAACACACAGGTAGAGAAGATTTAAATTTGGTCTAATAAACACACATGAGGTGAGAGGAAGGGAGTGAAACAAGGAGTTAGAGTGTAATGTACTTTACATTTTGCTTTGTATGGGTGTGTAAATTCATGAATTATACTGCATGAATAATAATAAGTCCCTAAGCTGCAAAAAGGTTGAGAACCAGCAACATAAAGAGTTTTAGATCCAAAAGTATTGCTTCATCCTAAAGTGCTTCATGTCCGCTGTGTGCAATTAACGCACAAGTATGAAGCAATACTTCAGGATCTAAAACTCATTATGTTGCTGGTTCTTGCACTTTTGCTTTTTTTACTTCTGCTTTATAATATTAGATATTTATTAAAAAAACACACGTCTGTGTTTGTTCTCCCTTAGAACTCAACACTGCTGGAAGAAACTGTTACAGACTGACTGCAGTGTGTGCGGTGCTGATGTGTGTCCTCCTGCTGACTGCCGTCACTATGCTGTGGGCCAAATACAACATCATGTCTAGAGAACAAGACCAGTTAGAGCAGGAGAGATCTGCATTGCACCATGTGCTGTTAAACTTTGGTAAGAGATTATTGTACATACATAGAATTTACACTCACACCTGAAGCACTGTTTACCTTATTATGGTTTTAAAATCAGTTCATTCATGTAAGTTGATTATTAATGAAATGATCTGTACTAGGATGGAGAGTTTTCAAACAGAATATTTATTACATTTCTACTGAAAAGAAGAACTGGACTGAGAGCAGACAGCACTGTATAAAGAGAGGAGCAGATCTGGTGATTATAAACAGTACAGAGGAACAGGTGAGAGAGAGAGAGATTTTTTATTTTTTACAACCCTTTATTAACATCAAATTTAAGTCACATCATATATAAGCAAATCGGGGGTGACTCAGGAACTCAATAAATACATGTTAAAATAGTTCAATAAATCAGGTTAAAATATAACAGTGGATAGTATCCTCCACTGGAGGTCAGTGGCTTTTTGGTTAACGGTGCCTTGCACAGTGCCCTCCACTCCAGATTTGCTAGGATTAAGTTACAACTGATGATCCATCATTCATGATGATGTGTCTGTCAGACATGCTTAGATCTGAGCAGAAGCTGTGGTATCTGAAAGAGGGGTTTGACTGACACACAATCATCACTATCCGATTGTCTTTTGCATGTTTCTTTCCTTGTACCTTACCTTGCTTTTCCTTTTGGTTGGTAAAGTGCCACCCACCATCTCCACGTCTCCCCTGTCCCTCTGCACTGGTGTAGTGGCCGGTGTTTCCAGGCAGTTGCTCTGAACCTCTGTGCCTGCCTCTGCCAGCACAGGCATCTCCAGCACTGCGTCTAAATCCACTTTTCTAAGTTAAGCATGGCCTTTCTTGGTCCGGTTCAGCCAGACACAGCTTCTCCTACTGTGGTTCAGCCGAGCATGGCTACTTCACAACCGGTTCAGCTGAGAAGGGCTTCTCCAGTGTTGCAGCTGCTCCAGTGTGCTTCAGTGCCACCTGCATCCTTCCCCAGTCGCTCAGAAACACAGAGAACACTCTCACCTCTTAGGACAGGCCCTAAATAGATGGCCTGTTTTATCACATTTAAAACATTTCATGTCAGCATCAGAAAAAAAAAAATATATATATTCTATATTCATTTTGTTCTTCAACAATTACAGGAGTTCATCAGTAAATATTCCAACGGTATTCAAGCTTGGATTGGTCTGACTGACATAGACACAGAGGGGACATTTAAATGGGTGGACGGTTCACCACTGACCACTGAGTAAGACATCACTGAACTGAAAATTACCCATGATGCAGTTTCTCTCAGTCTCAGAGCTTCAGATGTGAATAAACAGACATTCTGACTCTCTTTGTGTTTTCAGGTTCTTTTGGGTCGGACAACCAAACAATTTTGCAAGAAATGAGGACTGTGTTATAACAGGCTTTAGAAGGGCTAAGTCTAACATCTCAACCTGGAATGATAATAACTGTGGCTTCTCTGAAGTTTGGATTTGTGAGATGAACATATTTAACTGAGCACATGAAGTTCACTTGCTGAAATAGGAAATTTTTTTTAAATGATAATAATACTTTTTGTTTTGAACATATGAAGTCATTCTTTTACATTTAGATAGCGAGTCGTGTGAAAAAAACTGAAATATAGCGAGTCATGTGAAAAAAGTCTGACATGTACAGTAATAGATGGCATTAAATTCTATTTTTTTTAGACATTGAAGTGTTTAAACAAAATCTACATTTTGTTTTGATAAGCATTAATACATAGGATATATATATATATATATATATATATATATATATATATATATATATATATATATAAATAACCAGAGGTTTATGGAAAATTACTTATTTTAAAAACAAAATTTGGAAATGAATACAATACATTTTGTTTTGCTTTGTTTTTAATAAAGTATATATTTATAATTTATTCACACGTGAGAAGATAAATGCAATCAGCAAAGATGTCCCTGCAAAAAAAAAATCTAATCTAGTCAGCCCATGAAGGCAGCCATATTGGAAAAGGCCCAATATGGCTGCAGAGCATGAATAAATCCGCCAGGGGGCATAAAACAAGTATCAGATTATATTCAACAGATTTGTTGATAATATGAGTGGTGCAGAGGTCTCAGAATTTAAATATGATACAAATTGCATTATAGGGTTATGTTTCCTCGTAATTGGGTTCTCTGAATAAGGACGTTTGCCAAATTTCTGTAAGACCAGCTGTTTTTAGAGATGCTCGGACACACTAAATTTGAAGTGTTGTAGCAAATGGTCTGAATGCTTATGCCAGTGTGATGTTCTAGTTGTACTTTTTAATAAATTTGCAAAGTTATAACATGTCTGGTTTTTGCTTTCTTTTTTGGAATATAGAGTGTAGATCGATGTGGAAAAAAGTAAAGTATTTAAGCATAATTTTAAATTACATTACAAAATGTTTCATATTAAGAAAACAGATTCTTCTGTTCCTCTAGTTTCCTCTGCCAGTCCAAATGTTGATTGGCATTTCTGTATTAGCTGTAGTGTGTGTGTATGTATGTGTGTGCCGGCGATGAGTTGGCACCCAATCCAAGGTGTTTCCCCTCCATGTGCCTCCTGGGCTAGACTTCAGGTATGTTGAGCATATGTGAAAATATAAATATAAATAATACACACACACCAGATGATAATTTTTGGACCAAACAGAGGCCAGGTTTACCTTGACATGAATAAAACAGAAGAGAAGCAAATATGTGAATGCTATAAAATGGTGGAAAAAAAACAACAAATCATTCAAGTGATTAATTTTGTTCATTTATTTGATATACGCACGAGTTTGTACAAATATCGACAATGTAGAATGTTTTAATCAAATGCTTCAATGTAAATTTGACGCATTTATTTATTATGTTATTATTGATTGTTGTTAGTGTGTGTGAGTGAGTGTGTGTTTGTGTGCATGTATGTGTACGTCCAAGTTACCTTGAAACAATGCTAAACCACTATACCCACAAAAATATGGATCTCTCTCTCTCTCATGTTCTCTTTATCTCTCTCGATCTTCAAGAAAAAAAAGAACCAGCCCAGAGTGGTTGAGGTCTGTCACAACTTTGTTACTGAAGTTGGCATGTGTAATTTCCAGAGCTCGGAAACAAGTAAGTTCCTCAAAAACGAACATTTTCATGTCTAGGCTTAACCGAACTCTTTCCATCATTAACATTCCTTTCTAGTTTATTATCCAGAGATTTGCAAAATAATGTGTTTTTTTTCCTTTACTTTGTTAGAGAAAGTCATGCTGGCATCTGATACTCCAGCAGGTTTCACTTTCCTTTTTTACATTCTGTTTCTCGTCTCAGAAAGAGATCGAGTCACTGAAACAGACCATGATTTTCTTAATAAAGTTATCACATATTTTTTTTGGGATGTAGATTGATGTTGGAATGACTGATGTGGGCATTTTAGCATAAGGCTGCATCTGAATACATCTAGACACTAACATTAAATCCACTGACAGCTGAAGTACAACAGTAACAGTGGACGGCAATTGTGGCACATATTAGGCAGGAAGTGAAGATCAGTTATTAAAGCTGATGTGTTTGGAGCAGGAAGAACGGGCAAGTGTAAGGATCTGAGCAACTTTGCATGCGTGTGTTTGCGTGTGTGTGTATATGTGTGCATGAGTGTGTGTGTTTGTATGTCTGTGTTTTAGTAGTGAGTAACTGTGTATGTATGTGTGTGTGAGGAAGTGTGTGTGTATGTGTGTGTGAGGGTGGTGTGCGTGTGTGTGAGTGAGAAAGACTTTGACATGGGTCAGATTGTGAAGGATAGTCACGATTGACACTGGGACAGTCTGTTTTAAGTCTTGGTCTCTTTTCTCAACTGCAGTTTCCATCTCTCAGTGTTGATTGGTTCTCAGTAGAGGAAGTAATTGTGAGAGTCAAAGAAACCACACAAAGTTCTCAGAAGCTCATCATTGTGCCCACTCAATTGCAGGCCTCTGTATATTTAGACAATGTATAGACACTGGATTCTTGATGTACAAGAAATCAAGCATAAAGTTTTAAAAAGTGATGATGTTTCTCATGTTGTCTCCTAATTGTGGCCTTTAATGGACATCTCTTTGATTAGGTTTCTGGAAGCTGTCAGAAAAACGTGAAATACATTCAGCAACTCCTACAACAGTTGTGTGTGTGTTTGTGCATGTATGAGTGTGTGTTTGCATGTGTGAGTGTATGTGAATGATTGTATGTGTATATGCATGTGTGCGTGTGTCTGTGCGTGTGTGTGTGCGTGAATCTGTGCATGAGTTTGAGAGTATATGTGTGCATTTATGTGTGTGTGTGTTTGTGCTTGTGTATTTGTGTGCTTGTGTGTGAGTATATGTCACGGTTGAAGCGCCTGCCCCGCCTCCCGAGCACCAACAGAGAGAACCGTCTCCTGAGTATTAGTCGTTTCCGGACTGCATTTCCCATAATTCTCGCACCGGGACTGATTACACCGCCACCTGTTTCTTATTTCCCAAGACTATATAACTTGAACGTGAACTTGACTCCAGTGCAAAGTCTCAATCTGCTACTGTGATCATTCTAAGCATCTCTAGTTCCGGTTTTGTGATTCTGTTTCTGTCTTTCTGCCTATCAATTGTTTGCCGCCTGCCCCGACCTTCTGCCTGTTATTATCGACCTTGTACTTTGCCGCACCTGCCCTGTTGTGTTTGCCGTCACTGACCTCTGCCTGTTGTTTACGAGTACATTTAATAAAAGCTGCAAATGGATCCTGAGCCTTACGACACTTCATTACAGTATGTGTGTGTGTGTGTGTGTGTGTGTGTGTGTGTGTGTGTGTGTGTGAGTATATGTCTGTGAGTATGTGTGTGTGTATTTCTGTGTTTGTGTGCGCGAGTGTGTGTGTGGGTATGTGTGTGTATTTGTGTGCTTGTGTGCATAAGTGTGTGTGTATTTCTGTGTTTGTGTGTGTGTGTATTTTTGTTTGTGTGCATGTGTATGTGCATGTGTGTGTGTGTGAGTATATGTCTGTGAGTGTGTGCGTGTATTTCTGTGTTTGTGTGCGTGAGTATGCGTGTGTGTATTTGTGTGCATAAGTGTGTGTGTGTGTGTATGTGTGTGTGTGTGTGTGTGTTAAATAATAACCACACTCAGTTTCAAGTCCATATCACAGCTGGTTCACTAAACATAAGCATAGAGGAGAACCAGAATAGAAAAATCGGTGATGATGACACAGTGGACACAGATAAAGACCTGGGGTCTCATTTATAAAACTGTGGATCCCTACTAGGATCCCTACTAAAAGTTTACGTACGCCCAAAAGCCAAAAATGGCGTACGCCAAAATAAATTCCGATTTATAAAACCGTGCGTACGCACTCCTCTAAGAAATGTTCCCTTTATAAATCACAGATCACCCACAGATGTGCGTACGTGAAATCCCGCCCTGTACACACCCATTTTTAACCATAAATAGTCAATGCAAATCACTGCGCGGGCACGAGAGTGGACCTCGTTACAATGTTTCCTCTGCGCTCTGCGGGTTTAAAAATGAGGTGAGGAGCCAACATTGTTATAATTATATTAAAAACAAAATTGTTACAGTTTCTACTTTTTAATATTGTTAAACTCACCAAGAAGCCAGCCATCACGTACTGCGCCTGCATTTAGTCTGTTCCCTACACTGCTATGTGTCAAGATAAAGGAATCATGTGTTGAACCAGGCCAGCGTGCCACAATGTTTGTGAGGGTCATGTTGGAGTCACATATGATTTGCACATTAATAGAATGCACATGCTTTCTATTAACATAAGCAGATTCATTTTCAGATGTGAACTTATAGCAAACATGAGCGCAGTCAATTGCGCCGATTACATTTGGGAAACCAGACATTGCTGCAAATTGCATTTTAATTTCGGCCTGTTCTCGCACAGTGTAGGGGAACCTGATGTATCGACTACCCATATTAAGTATACCATTCAAAACGACAGATATTATGGCACTCAGGGACGGCTTTGATATACCAGACCTATAGGGTGAGATGATAGATTCCAATAGAATTATTTCATATACAAAAAGGTCTTAGAGACAAAGTTGAGGATTACTTATAGTTTTTTTTATATAAATAATTTACCTGTCTGCCAATTCCCGCTGGAAACAGCCGGTTGCAAAGAACCCCAGAGTGGTGAGGACTTGTATTTAGACTGGGATGGCATGGTTCCGGCGTGTTGCCCTCTCTAATACTAGACCCAATTCAACACATAGATCTAAGAGCACAGCTCTAGGGAATCATAATGGGCCAGGATATCATCATGGTCCCTGAAAACTCGTTCTCTCCTTATTCTGCCATTGGCGTAATCCTCCAACAGTGCCAGCAGTGCCACCATGAAGCATTACATACCCGGGTCACCGGAGGATTTATATGTTTCTAGCAATTAGACTGATCGTTAACACCTTGACAAAATCACAGAATTAATTTGTGGGCGAAAATTTAAGACGAAAATGTTATAGTGAACACATACTTCTTCATGACGGTTTTGTAATGAACACCGTAGGATCGATGATGAGTAGCGATTGTGCTTCAAGACTTTGACATTTTATGATATATGTACATTAAGGAAAATATTTCGTTTTTACACTGTGTTCTGCAGTTCTCTAATAAAAGGGTATTTCATGCCATTTTGTATCACATGTAGACGCGCCATCTCCTCCTGCGCTCCCGTTGTGGACAATGTGACTGTAAGGCTGCCCTGATAATTCATTCATTCATTCATTCATTCATTCATTCATTTTCTACCGCTTATCCGAACTACTCGGGTCACGGGGAGCCTGTGCCTATCCTCAGGTGTCATTGGGCATCAAGGCAGGATACACCCTGGACGGAGTAGCGCTGATTATTATTATTATTATTATTATTATTTTATTTTTAATACTATTATTTTATTTTGAATTACGTTTGGATTTTACTAGATGTATATAGCCTAAAACAATCGGCACAAATAACACTGTTGGATTTAATCTTCATGATAATGTGAATATAACGTATGAAATGGAGTGAAAATTAAATGTCATTAATTATTATAATCGTTCTTCTCACATGTATTTTCTACAATCTAACTTCAGTTCACGACCTCACCATCTGTGTCGCCAATTCCCTTTGTCTCCAGAATGTGCGTACGCACGTCTCAAAGTTTGCTTAAAGGTGCGCACATTCTCCCGTCAAGTTTGTTTTTTATAGATCACAACCTTTGCGCGAAAACTGGCGTACGCATGTTTCCAGCCCCGTTTTGTGCGTACGCACGCTTTATAAATGAGACCCCTGATAACAGAACATCTGCAACCTCATATACAGTTTCCGAACCTATAAAGTAACTAATGAAATCTCATTTACACTTTAATGGTAATTCACAATATCAAGTGTTTTATATAATGATTTATAATTACACTCTCTGGTGTCACCCAGGGTTCCCATTGGTTCCATTCAAGGTCACACACACGTTCTTATATAAGAGAGTTTTTTCTTGCCACAGACTCATACGGGAGAAATGCAAACAAATTTTGGTTCTGCAAAACAAGTTAAATAAAGTTCAAAGTGCCACACAAATAAAACTGAACTGAACTGCAGGCGGGCTTCTGAAAGTGCTGACTGGTTTTTGTGGTTCTCTATTTAACTTACATTCTTGAGAACAGAGCACAGGCATACAGCAACACCATATACCCACAATCACCAAGAGCTGCAGTGAACCCGTACAGAACCTCTACAGACTGAATGCTGATCAGTATAATTAGAAACAGGGATGATTAGATATGTTTATGCAAAATGTGGAATTTCAGCAGACAACACATCAGCTGTCGCAAAGTATGAAGACATCTACGCAAATGACCCTCCAAGGACTCAAGTGACCAGAAGCAATGAGGGAAATAAGAAATCAGGTACACATACACACACACACACACACACACACACACACACACACACACACACAGAATTTACTTTTAATGCTTTGATATAATGTATTAAAAATGCCACAAATAGTTATTTGTGTTCTCTCAAGATTTGTAGCATTCCTTTGGCAAATCTATCAGTAGCTCCAAGTTCTGACCAAGGACTTATATGCTCAGAACCACAAGCTTTTGATTGCATTTCTGTTCCCATAGATCACTTTTGTGTACTCAGATTTGTTAAATAGTTTGCACTAGGTACACCCGTTTGCTGTTTAGTATTATTATTATTATATTTTTGTCCATTGGCCAAAACATTTTTTGGATTTTTATAATCACACAGCATAAAATATGTAGATAAAAAAACTGCATTTGTAAGCCTTTTGGACTTAGACATACAGATACAGGTACTGTATGTGTTTGTATGTGCGTGTGTGTACATGTGTGTGTGTGTGCGTGTTTGTCTGTATGTGTACGTGTTGTGTGTGCGTGTGTACATGCGTGTGTATGTGGTAGCCTGGTGATTAGGATGTTGGACTACTGATCGGAAGGTCGTGAGTTTGAATCCCAAGTCCACCAAGTTGCCACTTCTGGGTCCCTGAGCAAGGCCTTTAATCCTCAATCGCTCAGTTGTATAAATTAAAATAAAAAATAAAAAATGTAAGTCACTCTGGATAAGGGTGACTTCTAAGTGCTGTAAATGTGTGTGTGTGTTTATCATACTTCATCACTTGAATCACAATTTTGTGAAAGAAGTGTGAAAAGTTGCTTTAGTCTCAAATCAAGAAGCTTTTATTGTCATTTCAACCATATATAGCTGTTGCAGTACACAGTGAAATGAGACAACGTCTCTCCAGGACCAGGGTGCTACATAGAACAAAGACAGAGCTAAGGACTTAGTAAGTAGTTACACAGTCTGAACATTCTGCAGATCGCTAATAGCCCCATAGAGTTCACATAGAGCCCTTTTAGCATTAGCGCTGCGGGGATGTAACCTCCGACAAAGAAAACCGTGGTGAATTCCTGTGGTAAATAAAATGGCCTGCATCAAACAGTCACAAACTCCACTAGCAATGAGGAGTAACTAGAAACAAGCACAGAGTTCTTCCTCATAAACGAGGTGAGCCCGTCTAGCTGAATGGCGGCGTCCGGAACTCTGTCGCTGAGCAACATCTGCGTGAAAACAAAGATGCAGCAGTTTCTTTCTAATGAAAGTCCCATTTCTGCTTTCCAGTGTTTGCTTGTGCATTTTCTATGATCCTGGACAGATATGCTAAACCACACGGCACTTGTTTCAATTTCAATTTCAGTTAAACTGAATAATGCGAATAAAATACGACTGTCTGTATATTAGTTACTGTTTTTTTAACACTAGATTCATTTATATTTTTTTTTCCCTTTCAGCAAAAAAATTACTATATACTATAGCATACTATATCGATCACCATGACAACACTTTCCCCAGCAAGAAAAGAGTAGTAGTTTGAGAAATTAAACTAATTATGTTGACCCCAAAGACAGACAGCTTCCACACCTCAGGATGGCCACTGGTTGATGGTGAGCATCACCTCTAGGTTTCTAGAAGTCTTTCAGGGAAACAGTCTGGGATACCACTAATATTCCTGCTGTTCACTCACATGACACCGTGGAGCTGGAAGCTGGGAGCTATGGAAAGCCAAAAGGTTTAGAAGCAAAATGCAGTTTGAATGAAATTAAATTTATTACACAATCATGACTGGTAGTAAAAAGTATTTGGAGAACTGTTCTAGATGTAAAGATTAATCTAAAGATTGAATTAAACTTTTGTTTATTCCGCTTCTAGGAGTTTACAGACTGGCTGCAGTGTGTTTGCTGCTGCTGTGTGTTTTCCTGCTGATTGCCGTCACAGTGCTGTGGGTCAAATACAACACCCTGACAAAAGAGAGACCGCAGTTACAATTAGAGAGAGATCAGTACCAACGAGAGCTCTCTGAACTTCACAGTGTCCTTTTAAACCTGGGTAGGTGACTTCTGTGTTTCATGGAAACTTTTTTAATGAACAAATTGTATTTCATTCATTTTTAATGCAAGTGAACAGGGAATAATCAATGTACCATTTAATCGCTTAATTAATTCCTCATAGATTATAGATCTCACAGTTAATCCTTACCAGTTGTTTGCTCATCCCATTTTCTGTTTTTATTGTTTTTTTTTGCAATAAATTGTTATGCAATAGTTTTTTGTTTCTTTGTTTGTTTTGTTTTTCTGTTGCTTTTTATGAAATATTTTCCTGTGAAAGCATTTTTTTAATCAAGTATATGCCAGGCAATTTTAGAAAGAAAAAAAAAACGAAGTTATTTTTATGGCAGTTTTCATTTTAAAAGCCAATGTGGCCGACATCATAGGGTCATGTTGTGTTTTTTAATATTTGGCAACATGAGAGTGCTGTCATGAAACCAAATGTTAAAATGGAAATCTACACCAGGTTACATATGTAACCCGGTTCCCTGAGAAAGGAACGAGACGCTGCGTCAGTGCTGAAGCTATGGGAACGCTTCTGTGAGGAAGTTGTGTCTGAAGCTCTGTGTGCACACACGCCATTTTAATGGCTTGGGAAGGACAACGGAGTGATTACGCGCCAGCAAGTCCATATAAGGGCATCTACGTCACACTACTCCAGCTTCTATTTGTCTGAAGGAAGCGCGAGAGGATGCCCGGGGCGTGGCCAGCGACGCAGCGTCTCGTTCCCTTCTCAGGGAACCGGGTTACATACGTAACCTGGTGTAGTTCCCTTTCGAGAGAACTCAATGCTGCGTCAGTGCTGACGCTATGGGAACGCCAATACCCACATCGCCACGCACCGGTCGATGACTGTGCCAGAGGCCGTGAGAGAGCACAAGCAGACTGGGAACAGACCATCAAGGTGTAGGTAAAGGTGTGCGGAGAGGACCAACCTGCCGCAACACAAACATCTTCAAATTGAACACCCGTGGCCAAGGCACTGGATGAGGCAATAACCCTAGCGGATTTAGCCCTGATGCCGAGAGGCGAGGCAAGACCGCGCACCTCATAGGCCTGAGCTAGTGGCCTCCACTACCCAGTACACCAGGCGCTGCTTGGAAACCGGATTACCCTTATTCTGGCCCAGGACAGACAAAAAAGGGCGGAGGAGTTACTCCACGAGCTAGAGCGGTGGACATAAGTCCTCAAGGCCCTCAGTGGGCAAAGCAAATGCAGCCTCTCCTGTTCCGCCGACTCATGGGGTGGGGGAAAGTAGGCCAGCAGTATGACTGGACAGCCAGCCATCCTGGGCACCTTAGGGACATATCCTGCCCCAGGATGCAGAATAGCCTTTGACATGCCAGGGGAAAATTCTAGACAGGCGGGGGCGATCGACAAAGCCTGCGAATCCCCCACTCTCTCGAGGGAGGCCAAGGCTAGGAGCAGAGCCAACTTCAGGGTCAGAAACTTCTCAGAGGCTGACTCCATGGGCTCAAAGGGGGCTTCCAGCAGCCCCTCCAGGACCACAGAGAGGTCCCAGGAAGAAAGGCGCGGTCTGCAGGAAGGCCTCAGCTGCCTGATACCACACAGAAAGCGAGAGACCAGAGGGTGCCTACCCAAGGAGGCCCCAAGGACAGGCTCATGGTTCGCAGCAATGGCGGCCATGTACACCTTCAAAGTAGAGGGGGACAGGCCCCGAGAAAAGCAAGACTGCAGGAACTCCAGCACTGTACCGACCAGGCAGTGAACTGGATCCTGACAGGGTTCATCGTCCCAGAGGCGAAAAAGCCTCCACTTCAGAGCATATAGCTTCCTAATGGAGGGAGCCCTAGCATTCAGTAGAGACTCGGTCACCTAATATGAGAGGACTGCCTCTAGGAACTGGTCCCCCTCGGGGGCCAGACCCGAAGCTTCCACATCTCGGGGTGGGGGTATAGGATTACCCCCTGCCCCTGAGAGAGGAGATCCTCCCTGATGGGAACCTCCATAGAGTGCCGTTCAGGAGGGAGGCTAGGACTGTGAATCAAACTGGAGAGGGCCAACGAGGGGCAACTAGGAATAGGTTGACCCGGTCGTGGCACACTCTGGCTAGGACTTGCGGGAGCAGAGCTCCCGGAGGGGAGGCGTATGGACGGAGCCTCGGCCACGTCCATACCAATTTCGCTCCACCGCGTGGGGGTGGAGACGTCACTCCCCGGGCCTCAGCACCTGCCTCGACAGGAAGTCTGCCTCCCATTTACATGCCCTGGGATGAAAATCACTCTCAGCGAAAGGAACCTGGTCTCTGCTCAGAACAGAATCTGCTGTGCCTGAAACGGGGGCACAAACGCAGACCACCCTGATGATTGATATGGGGAACCACCGCAGTGCTGTCAGTCCGTACTAAGACATGGCAGCCCCTGAGGTGTGGAAGGAAGTGTTAGAAACACAGCCCTCATCTCCAGGCAGTTTATGTGCCACGAGAGATAAGGGCCCTCACATAGACCCTGGGCAGGACGGCCATCCTAGGCCGCTCCCCAGCCCGAAAGCGAGGCGTCCATCTAAAGTCCTGCGACGGTGACATGCCCGTAGAGTGGGACCCAAGGCCAGAAACCGGGGTCTTACCACATAAGAAGGGTACAAAGCCCACAGCATGTAACCCTTATAACCCTCAGGGGATGTCTGCGAGGATGAAAGCCCGTACCCCTGAGCCAGAGCTGGAGTGGCCTCATGTGAAGCAGACCCAAAGGGATAACGTTGGCTGTTTCCAACATGAGGCCAAGCACCCTCTGCACCTCGGCGACAGAGAGGCCTTGGCCTAGCCAAATAGCTTTCACTGCTGGCAAGATGGAAGCCACCCAAGCGGGAGACAGATGTGCCCGCATCATGGGGGAGTCCCAAACTAGCCCCAGAAAGGTGGTTCTCTAAAAAGGAGAAAGCACACACTTTTCTGGGTCTAACCTGAGGCCTAGAGACCTCATATGGGCAAGCACAGCACCTCGATGACTGGCTGCCATAGCCTTCGACTGGGCCAGAATGAGCCAGTCATCCAGGTAATTCAGTACACGGATGCCCCAGAGACAAAACAGTGCCCGGGCAGCGTCCATGCACCTTGTTAACGTGCGTGGTGAAAAGGGCTAGGCCAAAAGGAAGAACACAATACTGGTACTCTTCGCCCCCCAAAAGTGAACCCGAGGAACTTCCTGTGCTCTGGCAGGACACCTATGTGAAAATAAGCATCCACAAGGTCGATCGTCACCAATCAGTCTTTGGACCTGATCTGGGACACGATAACCTGGAGCGTGAGCAACCCGAACTTGTAGGTCTTCAGAGTACAGTTCAGAGCCTGGAGGTCCAAAATTTGATACAGCCCCCTGTCCTTCTTGGGGACAACAAAATATCGGCTGTAGAAGCCGGAGTCCCGCTCTGGGAGGGGAAAAAGCTCTAAGGCCCCTTTCCTCAGGAGTGAGAGAGGTTCCTCTTGGAGGAACACTGCCTGGTGCCTGCCAACAATCGTGGGCAGCACACCTTGGAAGCGCAGAGGACGGGGGAGAACCCGATGCTGTAGCCTTTTCCTACGGTATCCAGAACCCACTGAGACACACCTGGCAGAAGTTTCCACGCTGCCTGGCTGTCTGATAGTGGTGTCAACCTCGTGCAGACCTCCCGAGTGCCCTGAAACTGGCAGGTGCCAACTCAGGGAGCTCCGTGCAAGGAAGAGGAGCGGGCACAGACCCTACTGCTCCCCAAAACGCCGGAGGCGGTGGGGCAGTTAGTAGAGGGGGCCTTCCTGAATAGAATGCTCCTAGGAACCCCAGCCCTAAATGGGCCCGGGTATGCCGACCGGCCTCCCTAATCTTAGACGGGCACCCACACTAACCCTTTTTACTGCCCTGAGTGAGCTAGAAGGGGGTTGGGTGCGGCTGGAAGATAGCCCAGGCTTCTTGCCACGGCGAAGGGAGAAACTCTCTGAACACTGCCGACTGGCATTTTGCCTCCTGATGCCTGTCGACCAAAGTACTCACTGCGTCGCCGAACGAGCCCTGAGGTGAAACCGGGGCGTCCAGGAGAGAGGACTTATCCTCAACTTTGATGTCAGTAAAAGTTAGCCACAGGTGCCTCTCCGTGGCAACCAGCGCAGCCATTGAACGGCCTATGGTGCGGGCCGTCTGCTTTGTTGCATGGAGCGCAATGTCAGTGGCTCGGCAGAGCTTAGGGCCGCAGGGGCGCACATGCTTGGCCTGCTGCCGCGTAGGCCTTACCCACAAGGGCTGAAGTGGCTCTACATGGCTTGGATGGAAGGGCAGGCTTCCTCCATGCGGTTGATGTAGGTGAGAGATAGCCCGAAAGCATCTCTTCAATCCTAGGCATCGCCCCATACCCATGGCTTTCAAGCCCTATAATGGCCGAAAAGTCAGACATGGCAGGGGAAAAAACGTGCTGAAAATGGACTTTTCCACGACCTCGACACCTCAGCATGGAGGTCTGTGAAAAATGGCAGCCTCCTGCATGAAGGTGAACTCAGAAAGTGGTCGTCTAGCTTAGAATGGACGACACTAACTTCCTCTTCCGGCCAATCTAATTTTAATCTAGACACAGCGGGAATGCCGCTGATTTTGTCGGCTGTTCGGAGGGGGGAAGCTCCTCCACGCCCACATCGAGCTCCTCAGAGCTCGCCGCGGAAAGCGGCATGCTCACTTCCGGGTCGGGAGAAATCGCAGCGCGAGCTCCCGAAACCGAGCGAAGGGGGTTAGGGGAGAGGGAAAGAGAAAGGGAACTCGTCTCTTTCTCCGTTTCCGCTAACTCAGCTAGGCGGGATCGGAGAATACGCAGAGGGAATCCCTCACAATGCACGCAGTCGGCTCCCTCGAGTGCCGACTGCGTGCATTGTGAGGGATTCCCTCTGCGTATTCTCCGATCCCGCTAACTCAGCTAGGCAGGATCGGAGAATACGCAGAGGGAATCCCTCACAATGCACGCAGTCGGCTCCCTCGAGAGCCGACCGCGCATGCTCCTCTCCCAAACAAACAATGCAAAGAGAGTGCATGTCGTCCCCCGTGATAAAGCGGGGGCACGGATGCACGTATCTCTTAAAATGCTTAGTTTGCAACATATTATTTTTCCTCGCCTAGCTTTCCCTAAAATATATATTTTTCTCTCCCTGTACTAGACAGACAGGACAAACAATTGACACACATACACAGAGCGCTTCCTGAAGACAAAGAAGCTGGAGTAGTGTGACGTAGATGCCCTTATATGGACTTGCTGGCGCGTAATCACTCCATCACGTGTCCTTCCCGAGCCATTAAAATGGCGTGTGTGCACATAGAGCTTCAGATACAACTTCCTCACAGAAGCGTTCCCATAGCGTCAGCACTGACGCAGTGTCAAGTTCCCTCAAAAGGGAACAAAGAATCTCTAAAGCATTATGAACAACCGTTATGTTATCGAGTGAGTCCATCAATATTTCTGTAAATATTCTGTACAAGGATGGAGATTTTTCAACAGGAGATTTTACTACATTTCTACTGTAAAGAAGAGCTGGTGGGAAACCAGACAGGACTGTATAAAGAGAGGAGCAGATCTGGTGATCATAAACAGTACAGAGGAACAGGTGAGAGAGGGGGAGAGAGAGAGAGAGAGAGAGAGAGAGAGAGAGAGAGAGAGAGAGAGAGAGAATAAATGTCTCTATATTTATATTGTTCTGTAACAATTACAGGACTTCATCAGTAAAAATTTTGCCGGTACTGAAGCTTGGATTGGTCTGCTTGACACAGACACAGAGGGGACATTTAAATGGGTGGACAGTTCACCACTGACCACTGAGTAAGACAACACTCAACTGAAAATTACCCACGATGCAGTTTTTCAGTCTGAAGCTTTAGATAAGAAAAAACAAACATGTCTGACTCTGTGTTTTCAGGTTCTGGTGGACCGGAGAACCAAACGATTATGAACAAAGCGAGGACTGTGTTATAACAGGCTACAAAAGAGCGAAGTCTAACATTTTAACCTGGGCTGATTATCCCTGTAACCATCCTGTAGTTGGGATTTGTGAGATGAAAATATTTAACTGAATCCATGAAACTAAAAAAACTATATGAAGCTTGTGTCTGTGCTTCCTTTTCATTTATTCTCATAGTAGCAGCTATCAGGTAGCTTGAATGATTTGCTGTAACAGTCTTACAACTCCTGTACATTTAAAAAATATATTAAACTTTATTCTGTACTTAAATACAACACGGTTTTGTATTTACAAAGAGCTGAAACAACAGTCTATGAAGTGCTTTTATGTTACAAACTTGACTAAATGAAATAAATTATATACTACCCACATCTACATGACTGTAACTGAGTCTTAGTACAGTTCAGAGAGCTGGGAATGTGTGAACATTGCAGCACTGATTACTGGGTTAAAATTCACTGTTAAAAGAAAACGATATAATTGTTAATCTAATTCATCAACATGATGTCTCCAGTTTCAGTGTATTGTAACAGATTCTCTGGAACATGGCAAGTCCTAGTTACAAAAGGATGGAGACTTCAGTGTGGATCTCAGCACCACAGAAACACTCATTCACGTAGTCATTCACACACTTATACACTGGAATTCAGAGAAGCCTACATGTGCCCCCTAGTGGCTGAATTTCTCCATCTCTTAGTTAGTGCTTTGTTTGATTTTTGCCACTTCTATAATCAGCTGTACTACTTGATCAGTAAGCTGTGACGATGTAACTTGTGCTTGAAGTTTGTTTATTTGTTAATTTGTTGGTTTACATTCATGTTTATTACTTTTTTGTATGATAAATTCCTGAATAAAATAAGTCTATGAGTAAAGAATCATCTTTTTCGAATGAATATTTGTTGGTTGAGCTTCAGTTTTGTTACTATATTTTTTCCTATATTAAAAAAATAACATTTTTTAAAAATGAGTTGATTAATAACAATTTCATGGGTTGCACATACGAGTTGTTTGTAAAATGTCACAATCAATTATCTACTCTTGAAAAATAAATAAATAAATAACTTAAATAATATTAACAATAACAACAACAACAACAACAATAATAATAATAATAATAATAATAATAATAATAATAATAATAATAATAATAATAATAATAATAATAACGTTTCTATCATTTCTCTTGACCTCAATATTAATATAACATATAATATAAGCAGGCTAGCTGGGTTAAAGTGTCCCCTGTCTGTCAAAGATAATCACAAGATTATTTGCTGTAAAAAAAACAAAAGTGTTCTTTTGGATTGTCATAAGTAAAATATACAGAACTTTATTATATTTTTATACACTGTTCTCATTTCTGCTCATGCTTGATGATTTCTTGATTTAACAATATTATTACACAAGGATCGTTTCCTAATTCACTGACCACAAAACCTCACGTGTCATTACAGCCTACACACACAAAGTGGGGGTTGATGGATGCAGACCGAGGCACTGTACTTTAGTGTTTTAGAGATCGGACATGGCTGAGATTTCTGATTATATGAACTACAGTGAGAAAGGAGAACGGCATGTAGAGATGGTAGTGGAAATCTACGACAGCGTGGATGCCATTAAAGATAACAAACCTACCGTAGAGACAGATGCCATGGATGTAAAGAACATACAGACTCAACCCATAGGTAGGTTTTTATTAAAACTACTGCACAGTGATCAGTAAGAACTGAACCACATGTGTTTGAACACCTTAGAACATCTTTTTGGAAGGAGTCTCCAGTATCAGCGCTGGTATCACAGTCATATGTAAAGCTGCGACTTGAAGTTTCCCAAACATTAATATTTGAGGACAGAATATATTTGTCTTTAGCTGCAACTTTCTTTCTTTTTTAGAGTCAAGGATATGTGAGAAAATGACTGTTTAATATCTCTTGTAAGAAATAGATATTGATATAAGCAATGAGGAAACTTGAATTCGATGTACAGTATTAATGGATAATTGCATTCAAGTTCTCTCTTCCTCTCTCATTCTTTCTCTCTCTTCTTCATTTTCACTTTTAGATGATCTTTGCTTTAAAAATTAAAAGTATGCAAATGTTACTAATTTATCCATTATGAATGGCATTGCTATGGTGTTTAGATTAAACGGAACACTTCACGTTCATCTCAATCTCTACTATGAGACTTTACAAAATAACCACATGGATAAGCAGAAGTACACTAAAGTCCTGGATTGCTTAAGGTAGAGTCCTGCCATTAAAATGAGGAAGGAAAAGAATCAAAGACATTATTTTATATATCTCTTTGTTTGCTCAGTATTATGCTCTGTAATTCTAAATGTTAACAGTGAGTCGTTTTCAGAGGCGGTTGACAACATGTCCTCACCAGACATGACAATGTTGTACTAACACTCTATGGAGGACAGAGCCATCCTTTCTTAGAACAGTCTTGAGTCTTTATTCCTGTGAGAGTCTGGTCCATGTTCCTAGGACTGTATGTCTCCATCTGAGTTGTACAATAAACAGATATTATTTGTCACACAATATAATGAAATTCTGACTCTGTGAGTTCTCGCAGCAGCCTGTGACATAAATTAGATCGATAGGAGGGGGGAAAAAACACAAGATGTAATTCTTTACTAAAACAAACGACTAATAATGCAAAACGTAAGAAACAAAATGGTGCGTAGAAAGGATAGGGGTTGTTGAATCTCAGGATCAGAGTGTAATCTGTGTCTGCAGTGATGATTAGATTAGGGGCTACTTTAGCTCTCCAAAGGTGCTTTATTGGGTTCTAGTGCCTGAGGAAGCCAAAAGTACACTAATGTTCATGATTTGAGACATTACGTGCTTTGTAACATGCTGCTTTATAAAGCTGATCATAATAAGAGGAGTAAAATGTGGACATATTCTGATAATTAGAAGCATGTTTAATTCAAATCATGCTCAACTGGGCCCCAATGTATACTAAGAAAACTTTCCCCACACTATTACCCCACTGTCAGCAGCCTGGACTGTTCAAACAGGGAAGAATTGAAGATTGATCAGACATTCAGGTGACATTTTTGTTTCAGTGAGCTTGATCTTTAATGAGTGTAAATTGCATCACTTTTTATGTCCTCAGAATTCAAAGTCAAAAGCTGGTTAGAAACTAAATTTTCCCAGACACAAAACGGCACATGACGTAATGATTTCCGACACTCATTGTGACGTCATTGCAACACCAGCATCATCGCAACGGTTGACAACAAAGTTCTGGCAATTTCCGAAAAATCAAATCTCAGATGATGGTCACCTAAACGCCACTAAAATGAGACCGGCACTAATGTGAAAGATAAAGAAGGAGAAAAAGACTAAAGAGAAAGAAAGATTATCTCTCACCTAATAGTCTAATAATGATCTATCACCTAATAGTCTGACACCCATGCATCTCTTTTTATTACTCAAAGGAAAGAAAATAAGAGTGCATCTGTGTTCATTCATCTTCAGGAGAAACTGCATGGAGCAGACATTACAGACTGAGTGCAGTGTGTTTGCTGCTGCTGTGTGTTTTCCTGCTGACTGCCATCACAGTGCTGTGGGTCAAATACAACACCCTGACAAAAGAGAGACCCCAGTTACAATTAGAGAGAGATCAGTACCAACGAGAGCTCTCTGAACTTCACAGTGTCCTTTTAAACCTGGGTAGGTGACTTCTGTGTTTCATGGAAACACAGAAGTCAAATTGTATTTCATTGCTTTTTAATGTAAGACACTACAGGTGAAAAGGGAATAATCAATGTCATTTAATCGCTTAATTAGTTCCTAATAGATTATAGATTTCACAGTTAATCCTTACCAGTTGTTTGGATTATTTTCTGTTTTTATTGGGGTTTTTTTGAAAAAAAAATGTTATGCAATAGGTTTTTGTTTCGTTGTTTGTTTTGTTTTTTTGTTGTTGTTTTTTTTTATGTACAATAAAGAGAGTTTTTAAATATTTGGCAACATGAGAGTGTTGTCATGAAACCAAATGTTAAAATAGAAATCAATGAATCTCTAAAGCATTATGAACAATGGTTATGTTATCGAGTGAGTCCATCAATATTTGTGTAAATATTCTGTACAAGGATGGAGATTTTTCAACAAGAGCGTTTACAATATTTCTACTGTAAAGAAGAACTGGGTGGAAACCAGACAGGACTGTATAAAGAGAGGAGCAGATCTGGTGATCATAAACAGTACAGAGAAACAGGTGAGAGAGAGAGAGAGAGAGAGAGAGAGAGAGAGAGAGAGAGAGAATAAATAAGTCTATATATTTATATTGTTCTGTAACAATTACAGGAGTTCATCAGTAAATATTCCAACGGTACTCAAGCTTGGATTGGTCTGACTGACACAGACACAGAGGGGACATTTAAATGGGTGGACGGTTCACCACTGACCACTGAGTAAGACATCACTCAACTGAAAATTATCCATGATGCAGTTTTTCTCTCAGTCTGAAGCTTCAGATGTGAAATAAAATTGTGACTCTCTGTGTTTTCAGGTTCTGGTGGAACGGAGAACCAAATGATTATGAACAAAATGAGGACTGTGTTATAACAGGCTACACAAATACTAAGTCTAATATTTCGACCTGGGCTGATTTTCCCTGTAACCACCATTCAGCTGGGATTTGTGAGATGAAAATATTTAACTGAATCCATGAAACTAAAAAAACTATATGAAGCTTGTGTCTGTGCTTCTTTTTCATTTATTTTCACAGTAGCAGCTATCAGGTAGCTTGAATGATTTGCTATAACAGTCTTACAACTCCTGTACATTTAAAAAATATATTAAACTTTATTCTGTACTTAAATACAACACGGTTTTGTATTTACAAAGAGCTGAAACAACAGTCTATGAAGTGCTTTTATGTTATAAACTTGACTAAACCACATATATACATAATATACTACCCACTTCAGAAGGCAGAAGGTAAGCTGCCATCTAGCCAAAGTTGGACGACTGGGCAGGGTTTGGAACAGAGCCTGGAGCAGGGTATGAGATAGGGCTTACAGTAGGAGGTGAGATAGGGCTTAGACCTGGAACAGGGCCTGGGAGGCTGCCACGTCAGCCATGGAATGCAACATGGCTTAGGAGACTGTCATTTTGGCTTTCTCTGGAACAGGACCTGAGAAAGGGCTTTAGAGGATGACATCTGTCTTGGCTTAGATACTGGGCCTGGAAGGCTACCATATCTGCCTCAGAATAAAAAAGAGCATGGAACAGGGCTTGGGAAGCATCATCAACAACCACATGGTCAGGGCCTGCTCCTTGGAAATGTAACAGTGTCCTTAAAACATTATTACATTATCAGAAGAACAGTGAGATGTATCTTTAATAATAATGAAAAAAAAAAATTACAAAATTGTGGAATCTCCAACTATCTGCACAATACAGTGCTTTGATGGTGTAGGCTATGATGGTTCACTATTATTATTGACATAAAAAAGAGAAGTCACCATTGTGAGATGTGGTAAATTAGGAGCAGAACTGAGGTTAAGCAATGATTGCAGCAGAGATGCGTGCAAATAATTCCTCACGTGATGGTAGCAGTCCAGATAACTGATGATATGTGTGTGTATATATATATATATATATATATATATATATATATATATATATATATATATATATATATATATATAATGTTAATGAGATCACTATTAACAATGATATTGTCACAAAGCAACTTCTCAGAAATTTGGAAATAGATTTATAATTGTTCACTCGTTATATTAGACACAAATATGACAATATATTAGAGAGATTTCCTATAACAGCAGTTCTAATATTAGTGAAGTTCAGTTCAAATCCCAGTACAGTTTAGTTCAGGTGGTGATTGGTCACTTCCCCATCTCATCACACCTTACTAGGTTCCCTTTTCACCATCCGTAATAAGCAAACTGTGTCATTACAGCCTGCACACACAAAGTAGAAGTTGCTTAATGCAGAGAGAAGCACCGTACTTTAGTGTTTTATCGATCAGTCATGTCTGAGCTAGTATCTGATTATGCGAACTACGTTGAGACGAGAGGACGGCGTACAGAAAGAGTGGTGGAAATCTTTAAAAATGCAGATGCTGAGAGAGGTCATGACCTTAAAGAGGAGAAAATCAACAGTAAGAAAAGCATACAGACTGGACAAACAGGTACGCGTGGTTCAAAGTGAATTTTGTATAGTGGTAAGGAATAAAACACTAGGCTTTCAAAATAATAATTGATAAGATGATGAATGTTAGAACAGGAGCAGTATTTAAACAGATTTATTTTCTTTTAATGGTTTCATGTTTTGTCTTTCATTGTTATCATATCATTTGCTATTGAGAACACTCTCAGAGCCACTGCATTAACACTGCGTAATCTTTACAAGAGCAAATCAAGTAAAATTTAATAGAATTTTTTGAAACCTTTAAATAAAGCTTGTTTATTTCTTAAATTGTGCCAATGTGGCATCTCGATTAAACAGTGTGTTATTAAACGTATTTTTCGATGGGTCATACTGCACATAGATGAACATACAACAGATCACAAATATAGACTGTCTCTGACCTTACACCATGAGGCGGTGTGAACCTCCGCTAAGGGAAGTTTTAAGAAATAATAAAAAAGAAGAAGTACTATTAAGAAGTATTGAATTGAATGAAAGGTTTCATCTGTCATTAAAAAAAAAAAGAAGGTGTTGAGTATGGGGAAGAAAATGACCATCTTTAACCTCACAGTTTCATTGTTGTTGTACGATTTTAATTTAAATGTTAATAATGTGATGTATTTTGAGTCAGCAATGTTATACACTTGTTAGGAAAGTGATACTTTGCACGCAGTCCCGCTTCAAGGTGATTCCTCTGAGATTCTGGTCCACGTTGACTTCGTAATTAAGCAGATGCGTAGAGATAATGCCATTTGTGGTCTGAATTTACTGTCTGAGAAAATCACATCACTATCATAAATGTCATGAATGTATTCTGCTTTTTAGAATGGTGGTTTTAGACCATATTATGCAAAGCAAAGAAACACTCATCACCTCCTGTAATTATGTGACTGTTTTCTTTCAATCGGATTATTAAAATGGTTTCACCTGTAGCCTGTAAGCCTGAGCTATAAGTCACTCTGGAAAAAGACATCTACTTAAAGGTGGGGTTTCCGATTTTTGAAAGTCAATGTTGACATATAAAATCACCAGAACAAACACGCCCTTAACCCAAACGGGTCCCACCCCTGTATTGATAGCTCTGCCCACACATACATACGTAACCCAGGCAACTACTGGAAAGAAATGTGTCTTTATCATAGCTGAAGGGAAAAACAATATGACTGCAGATAAACAAACAAGCAAAAATGACACACAAGCATAATCATGTAAAGGACAAAGGCATATATTAGTTCTGTGTAACAAAGCAAAACCAACGTTACTCACCTATCGAGAAGGAAAAAAGCGCCTCGGCGTCTTAAGTAAAGTTGGTCACATATTCACAGATTGGAGTTTCCCAAGTCAATAACTCCTGAGCTAAATGCTGTTACTACACAAAACACGGATGTAGCTGCGTCTCTACATTACTATGATAGAAAAGAGGTGTTATTTGTGTAGTAACAGCGTTTAGCTCAGGAGTTATTGACTCAGGAAACTCCAATCTGTGAATATGTAACCAACTTCCTGCTCCTTCAGTTCTCTCCAGCGCTGGAAAGCTGATCCTATATTAACACATCCTACTTCTTACCTTATCGTAAGCCTTTCTTCGCTTTATTTCTTTGTTTTTATCCTCCATGTCAATGTTAAAACCGCTTTCTGCTAATGTCACACATGCGCACTGAACGCTCTCTCCGCCGCATATTGACAAGACACGCCCCTTTCTGCTCATTGGCTACATGTTAGTTTTGTTTTTTGTTTATTTTTCGGCCCGACTCAGTTTTCTGAAGCATTTCTCAAAAATCGGAGACCCCACCTTTAATGGTAAACCAATTTAAGAAACACCTCTGTTTTGATTGGTTAAAAAATATAAGACTAACATCAGTGTGAATGTGTGTTCATTCGTCTCTACTAGGATTCACTGCAGGGGGCAGATGTTACAAACTGACTGCAGTGTGTGTGCTGCTGCTGTTGCTTTATGTTCTCCTGCTGACTGCCATCACAGTGCTATGGATCCAAAACAACAAGCTGAATAGAGAAAAAGATCAGTTACAATCCAGTTACAGCAACCTGAATATAGAGAGAGACCACTTACAGACCAGTTTATACAATGTGAAAAATGAGAAGAACCAGTTAAAATTTCAGAAAGACCAGCTACTGAGACATAAAGACCAGTTAGAGTTGCAAAGAAACAAGTTCCAGAATGAGACATCAAGACTGGAGAAAATAATTTTAATCCTAGGTATGTGAATATAAGTAACTTACGTGTATTTAGATGAAATTTATGTAAAACTCTTTTTATAAATGTAATTAGATTTCAATAACTATCACAGTACATCACAGGGGATTTTTTTAAATACATGTTAAACTGTTTTTACTTAAAACAGTTTAAATGCAAGGCTTATATATATATATATATATATATATATATATATATATATATATATATATATATATATATATATATATGAATCATCCTTTAGTTAACATAGATAAACTGGTATACTTAATTTAAAAAAAGAAAGAAATCTATATTTTTAATTATATTATTAAGTAACATGACTAATATAACATAGTACCGATGTCCTCCTAATATTGGACAGTGATACAGAAAATTGTTGAAGGATGGATGGATGGATGGATGGATGGATGGATGGGTTTAATGAGAGTGCAGTCATTAAATCATAAAATCAAATCATCTCTGAACTATTATGTTATCAAACAGTGTTTATGTTTAAAATGGAAAATCAAAGAATCTCTAAAGCATTATGAACAATCGTTATGTTATCGAGTGAGTCCATCAATATTTCTGTAAATATTCTGTACAAGGATGGAGATTTTTCGACAAGAGCGTTTACAATATTTCTACTGTAAAGAAGAACTGGTGGGAAACCAGACAGGACTGTATAAAGAGAGGAGCAGATCTGGTGATCATAAACAGTACAGAGGAACAGGTGAGTGAGAGAGAGAGAGAGAGAGAGAGAGAGAGAGAGAGAGAGAGAGAGAGAGAGAGAGAGAGAGAATAAATAAGTCTATATATTTATATTGTTCTGTAACAATTACAGGAGTTCATCAGTAAAAATTTTGCCGGTACTGAATCTTGGATTGGTCTGACTGACACAGGCACAGAGGGGACATTTAAATGGGTGGACGATTCACCACTGACCACTAAGTAAGACATCACTCAACTGAAAATGATCCATGCTCCAGTTTTTCTCTCAGTCTGAAGCTTCAGATGTGAAATAAAATTGTGACTCTCTGTGTTTTCAGGTTCTGGTGGACCGGAGAACCAAATGATTATGGAAATGAGGACTGTGTTATAACAGGCTTTAGAAATGCTGAGCCTAATATTTCGACCTGGGCTGATTATGCCTGTAACCACCTTTTAGCTGGGATTTGTGAGATGAAAATATTTAACTGAAGCTTGTGTCTCTGCTTCATTTTCATTTATTCTCACAGTAGCAGCTCTCAGGTAGCTTGAATGATTTGCTGTAACAGTCTTACAACTCCTGTAGATTTTTAAAAGAAAATGAATCTTAATTCTGTACTTAAATACAACACGGTTTTGTATTTACAAAGAGCTTTAATAACAGTCGATGAAGTGCTTTTATGTTATAAACTTGACTAAATGACATAGAAATAATATACTACCCACTTCTACATGACTAGAAGTAATTTAGAAGATGATCACATGACCATATCATTTATATTTCAGGATGTTTTCTGGCAAAAACCAGAGTGTTTATTGTGTTTGATCATTACTGCGGATAATAAAAGATAAAAAGAGAACTGGATCCAAATTGAACTTGAACCGAAGAACAAGTCAGAGAACATCTGCGATTCCTGCTAGAACAAAACGTGAAGCGTTGCACAATGTGACGAAGTGCACGCTCAGCGAAATCATTTTTACCATGATGAGTTTCAAATGATTTCATTTTAGTACTTAAGTATTAGACACATTTGATATTACATAGTGTATTATACACAGCTTGAGAAAAAAGGGTATGAGTTATAAATATGAATAAGTTTATTTATGGAAATGATTAAAATAATAGAATAAAACTGAATGCACCTAAATGACTTGTTCAAACGTTGTTAATGTTAATTAAAGCGGTAAATAACATTAGTTAAGGGAATCTTAATGGAAAGTTTTTATACTCAATTTTATGTTAATTTGTTCCTGTAATTAATATCTCCTGGAAAGGAAGAGGCTCAGGAATACTGCAGGCTTGTGAGGTTAATATAAGTCATTTAAATGAAACACTTCTTCTTTCAATTGAGCTTTTATGGAAACTTTGTGAGTTCATGTCTTCAGGTCACTCTGCTTTCATAGAACAAATAACTTCACGACTTCCTTGTTCGGAGAAGTGAATCTTAGATAAGTATATACACGCGCTGCTTCACACATCTGTCACAGTTAGGACAGGAACAAGAACACAGAGCAGAATGGAGACTGGACAGAATGTATATGTCAATTCTGGCCATACTACTGAAAATAAATTAGATAATCAGAATAGTAAGTTATTTTCTAGCAGTAATGTGTATGAAGGCATGAGCGTGGATGAAGACGACCGGGGCACACATAGCACCAGAAGATACCTGGGTAAGACATACACACACACACACACACACACACACACACACACACACACACACAGAAATACACAGGGTTCTGCTGTTACAAATCAGGGTTCAGATTTAGAAAAGCATGGTGAGATTTTGCATCAAATGTCTTTACTCGACTGTGACGGATAAACAGTTGTAAGTAATGTTGAGCTTTACTTTTTTTTTATTTTAAGAAAGATAGTTTATTCATCCTAGTTTGAAATTCAGAAATTCCAGCAGTGTTCACAAACTTGGGCAATGAGGAATAAAATAAATCCTAAAAAAAAAAAAAAAAAAAAAAAAAAAAGTAAAGGTAAATTGAAATTTAAATATGACATTCAGTCAGCTCTTGAATTTATCTTATTATTATTACTGACTGTGCCATGCAGTTTTTATATTGCAAACAAATGTTATAATAATAATAATAATAATAATAAAAATAATAATAACAATAATAATAATAATAATAAAAATCCATTAACACATACATCTACAGTGTAGCTGTGACATTTACTAACACAAATAAAAATTTCCCTTGTGACTTCACAACCCTTATTGTTGTGAGCCAATAAAAGCTACTTTTCAGTGATCTCACAAAGTTTTTCTGTGACTGGCGATCCAAAAATGCTTAAATTTTGCAGTTTATTTATTTGTTTGTTTGTTTATTTATTTATTTATTTTGAGGAAATCTACTCATATAAGTTAAATTGCAAGCACAGGATTCCTAACAGTCCTAACAAAAACTCCTAACAGTGAATATACGTGTCTAATGACTTTCTCTGAGATCTGTACTCATGTTCCACGCCAATAGTGGAACACGTGTTGTGATATCGCCATATGGCCTGAATCTGCTGAAATCTTTTGAATTATTGAAACCTTCTCCATAATTATTTTCATGACATTCAAGTTTATGAGGACATCTTTATTGAGGAAATTAATCACAGGCCAAATGAATACGGCTCAGAACGTTATGTTCAAAAATGAATTGTGTAATATTGTTAAGTAAACTGTGAATGCGAGAACTCACCTTTTTATTTACAGTAGTTGTTTTATATGTTTTTGCTATTTCTTGCTAATTCTCTGTGTCCTAGGACGTATCACTGTATGGAGCAGATGTCACAGACTGACTGCAGTGTGTGTGCTTCTGCTGTGTGTTCTCTTACTGACTGCCGTAACAGTGCTGTCGATCAAATACTACAACCTGATTCTAGAGAGAGACCAGTTAAAGACCGGTTACAACAACCTGACTCTAGAGAGAGACCAGTTAAAGACCGGTTACAACAACCTGACTCTAGAGAGAGACCAGTTAAAGACCGGTTACAACAACCTGACTCTAGAGAGAGACCAGTTAAAGACCGGTTACAACAACCTGACTCTAGAGAGAGACCAGTTAAAGACCGGTTACAACAACCTGACTCTAGAGAGAGACCAGTTACAGACCAGTTACAGCAACATGACTCTCAAGAAAGACCAGTTAGAGACCAGTTACAACAACTTGACTCTAGAGAGAGACCAGTTACAGTCCACTAATTATGACTTGAATAGGAAGAAAGATCAACAAGAAGCCAAACTAAAGGAACTGATTAAAGATATGATCACTTTACAAACCAGTTATAACAACACGCTTAAAAAGAGTAATCAGTTACAGATGGAAAAAGACACCATTGAGAAGATGTTGGCTGCTATACGTGAGTAAACCTGCTGAATTCTCAATTCTGATTGAACAGAAGGAGTTGACTCGTGTTCTACGTTTCTAACACGTGATACGTTATCTGTTACTGAAGGAAAAATATTGAATAGTAGATACGAGATGTAAATAGATGCATTTAAGATTATTATTAACTGTAACCATAAATGGATAAAAGTGGATGGATAAAAAATGGATAAAAAATTTCATTACTTGATTGTAATTGTTTTTATGCCCGATCAGGTTCACATACCAAATTGGGATGGAAATATTTCAACTCCAGGTTTTACTACATCTCTGCTGAGAAGAAAACCTGGAGTGAAAGCAGACAGGACTGCAGAAAAAGAGGAGCAGACCTGGCCATCATAAACACCAGCGAGAAACGGGTGAGTGAAAGACAGAGAAAGAAACGTTAGATGCAGCAAAGGGATTTTTCTTCAGATTGTGCTTTTTAATCACAGGACTTCATCGTTACCCAGCTGAGCAACAATGAGGCTTGGATTGGTCTGAATGACATAGACAGAGAGGGGGTGTGGAAATGGGTGGACGGTTCACCACTGACCACTAGGTAAGAAACCAAAATGAATTCTGTGTTTATATCCAAATATCTCATTTTACAGGAAGCACCAGCTTAACTAAATAACAACGGCATGATTTTACTTTCACATGTTTAACAGAACAGGTTTTAACAGATGGAAGACATTGATATTGACATAGATCTTTAGACAATGTTACATGCTGATCTGTGTTCCAGGCTCTGGTGTCAAGGGGAACCGAATAATGCAGGGGATGAGGACTGTGTGGAGACTGGCTCTCCCAGTAGGAACTGCTGGAATGATCAGCCCTGCCAATCTCAGTTAATATGGATCTGTGAGAAAAGCTTGCAGTAATGATTTTAAAGCACAGGGAAATGATCAAATGTTCCTGCAAGCTCAGGCGGCATGTACTGAGCAGTTGTAACTGCATGTAATTCTATTACCTGGTGTTAAAGGAAAGGTTTTTCCTTTAGGAAAGGAAACTTTTTAATTTTTGCTTTCAAATGTCCAAATTTCGAGTGTGATCGGTGGGTGATCTGAAGATTTTTGCATACAATTTTTAAACTAACATTTATATTTAACATTAAAAGATTTAGTGAGTTATATATCCGTGTATTTACATCTAAATAGATTAAAAGCTTGCAAACAAAGAAATAATGATAAAGAATAAAGAATCAATCAAAAAAAGGATCATTGTGCTAATCACTAATGGTTTGCTTACAAATATTACTGAAGATCATGAAATGTATATTAACAATGAATCAATATGCATGTAGAGTATCCCTGTTAATTGACAAAATAAAGTATTTTTTGCTTGTCTTGTATACTTAATATATGTACTGCATATAAACGTATAATAAATATATAAGCTTTAGAACGTTTTGTTCCAGACACTAGAGGGCGCCTTTGTGGTGTTCCACAAATGAAATGCATTATCTACTATTTATAAATATCTACTACTACTACTACTACTACTACTAATAATAATAATAATAATAATAATAATAATAATAATAATAATAATAATTAAAGCTGCAAGCATCATTTCCCGGGTTCAAGCGTTTAAGGCCTTTGGATTGACATGACAACATATCTCATGTCATGCTACATATGTCATGCTACAGAGGGTGCCACAACATATGTCATGTGAAGTACTCACCCGTCCAGTTTTCCCTAAAATAAACAAAGTCATATCCATTAGAGATGAGCCGGATACTTGGCTGAAACGAGTATCCGGTACGGATAAAGCACTTCTGCCGAGTACGAGTATTATACGAGTAATACGAGTCAATATTTGTGCTCGGATTGTATGAAAATCATCATTGGCTAGCGTTTAACCGGTAATTAAAGCCCCGCCCACTCCAAGACAGGCCCCGCCTACTTCCTGGTTAGGCCCCACCCACTCTGAGTCAAAACTGAGTCAGAATCAGAATCTTTGTCTTACAAGTCAGCACAAAATTGGGTTTTTGGACTGTTGGGGGCGCTAGAGGGCTGTTTTTATAAAAATGGCTGTTTTTAGTGATTTTTCCGTTATAGCGCCACCAAGTGGCCAATCGCCGCGGTTTTGGAACTGTGACCTCAGTTTGACCTCTTTCACATGTGCCACAAGTTTGGTGTTGATAGCTCATTTAGTTCTTGAGTTATTGACATTTTAGTAAAACTGGCTCCTCACAGTCCAAACGTTTTGGGGCCCCTTAAGGACCCTGAATCAAAATTTCGACTTTTTTTCGAAGATTATTGACATTGAGACTCCAGAGAATATTACTGCACTGGATTGGTCTCGACCAGGCGAAAAACCTTGGACTAGATTGCAAAAGTAGGTTTCGGATAAAATGCACTATAGCGAAAAAATTTAATGGCGGAGATGAAAACGGAGATATACATTTTTTAAGTCATGAGCCAAGGATTCCAAAGATATAAAGCACTTGAGATTTGGACATAGGGGTTTTAGGGGTTTAGGGGTTATGGGGACAAACACGTTGAGGGGCGCTGAAGCGCCCCAAATTGTCCGATTCCGCTGAGATTTTGGCCCTGAGTAACTGTGACCAGTACTACCATCTGACCAAGTTTGAGCTCTCTAGGCCTTACGGTTTGGGCTGCACGATCGTTTCTAGGGCGGAATAATAATAATAATAATAATAATAATAATAATAATAATAATAATAAAAATCCTAACAAAAACAATAGGTTTCCAGCGCTTCGCGCTTGAACCCTAATAATAATAATAATAATAAAAATCCTAACAAAAACAATAGGTTTCCAGCGCTTCGCGCTTGAACCCTAATAATAATAATAATGTGGCTACTATTATGACTAATGATATTTCTAATGGGGGGCATGGTGGCTTAGTGGTTAGCGATTCCCGCCTCCGCCTTGTGTGTGTGGAGTTTGCATGTTCTCCACGTTCTCCGCCTCGGGGGTTTCCTCCGGGTACTCCGGTTTCCTCCCCCGGTCCAAAGACATGCATGGTAGGTTGATTGGCATCTCTGGAAAATTGTCCGTAGTGTGTGATTGTGTGAGTGAATGAGAGTGTGTGTGTGCCCTGTGATGGGTTGGCACTCCGTCCAGGGTGTATCTTGCCTTGATGCCCGATGACGCCTGAGAGAGGCACAGGCTCCCCGTGACCCGAGATAGTTCGGATAAGCGGTAGAAAATGAGTGAGTGAGAATATTTCTACTGATAGTATGACTATTACAACTACTACAATTTGTAATAACTGTCAAATAGCTATATGGGACATGCTGATATTGGAAATTAATCACAGTCTTGATGGGATTGTATCGTTTTTTTGTAGCGTTTTAAGTCATGTGACTATTCCAGCAAACGTTAAGTAATTTCCCACAGGAATCGATTATATTTACTTTTCTTTATTTTTTTTTACTGTATATTGCTATTCATATCATTATAATATCATGGGTATATTTTTGTTTTAAAATAAAACATTGAGTTTTTAAGTTTGAGTGACGTGTGGAATTGCTTAATTGCTTTCAGCCCTTGTGACGCAGCTACAGTATGTTGCAAATGGTTTCTGTGGTGAAGTTTTAAAAATGTTGCTGATTAAGTGAAGATTTGAGTATTATCTGTGGATGACATGTTTTATTGCAGATTGAGTCACATAGTATGCTTAATTGTTGCTGTTTGTGTGTATATTTGGAGTGTTTTGTTAACAAGCTGTATAAGTTTGCCTCAAGTTCCTGTCCAGGCGCCATTTTGAAATAGCGGGTTTCTTATATATCGGTAAGTAAAAAATGCTCAGAATGGTGGACTAAAACAACACGAGGGTTACTTTGTTGAGAGTATATTTTCCTTTTGTTTATATGCAGAGCCGCATGAAGACCTCACTGGGTCCCAGGGCTATGAGTTATTCAACCCTGTGTTTATATGCGAATTTGTTCACTTTTCTTTCTTTTCACACTCTTTACAGAGTCTACAGAGCTGACGGTGTGTTGTAATGTGTATTAATCCTTGTCCTGTCTTTACTAAACTGCAGGTATGTCGAATTTCAACATCACTATTAATTAAGTCACAGCATGTAAAGTTATAAATGATTCGATTTAAGACGCAACAACTTTTTATTTTTTCCATCAACTGCAATTCATTTATTTACCACACATGTAAAAATACATTCCTTTATTTTTATACTGATTACAGATTTAACAAAGGTTTCTTTTTTTGACACGAAGTATAATAAATGTAGAAAGAGTACATTTTTATATGAATAATTGGTTACATATTTATGTTATTTTGCTATGTTCATAACTTCTGGTCACAAAATATTTAAACAATATTTTCAGTGAGAAAATTTCCCTGTCACCTTCCCTGTTTTGAACACTGTACCAATCACATTTTACAATAAGATAATCTCTTTTTTTGTCTTTCTCTCTCTCTGACTATTGAAATTCCTACATGTCACAGCCACAGGAAACTCTAATTGAAATAGAACAAATGCAAGTCTATTGTAACTACACTGATGCAGTCCTATCATACAAGTGTTGTCCCACATACTGAACAATATTTCACCAGCTTTCAGAGGTCACCTTTTGTGGGAGAGAGAGCCAGAGACTAACATCACAAGACACATCCCATCTATCAAACTTTTACCTCACTTACTTCTCCTGCATGCTCAGTGACAGCCACTGCAGTCCACACTAGAGCCCCAGCCCAAATCATCAGTGACAAAGCCATGAGAGACACCACTAGAAACACGGACTGCCTGGAGTAAGGTTTACTGAGGCCACTCACTGACTGCCCTAGTCTTTACCAGGTCGACGAAGCCCAAGAAGGAGAGTGGCGACGTGAAACTATGACTTGATTTAAGAACATGCTCTTTTAGTGATTTGCTAAAGATCAGGATGTTGTCAAGGCAAACACATACTGGTATAATGTCTCTCAGAGGACCTTGTATATGAAGTGCTGGAATACTACAGGGGCATTCATTAGGTTGAATGGCATTACAAATACCTGAGGAAGTGATTAATGCCTTCTTTCATTCATCCCCTGACCTGATGCAAACCAAGTACTAGGTACTGTGTAGGTCTAGTTTAGAACCTTGGGGCAATGACAAGCCAGATTCATAAAGGACAGGGGTTGTCAGTCTGTTGGGGTTACTACTGTAAGTTAGACTGTGGTAATCAGTACAGGATATAGGAAAAAATACTGCACTTTGATGTGAGGTTTATGGGGAGATAAAGTCTCTTTGATGTCGTGGATGGAAGCAGGTTGATAGCAAAGTCAAAGGGCCTACAGTATGTGATGGTCTGGGGCATTTGCTTGCAAAAAACCTCCATTAATCTTCCAGCACCCCTGACAGGACTATTGGTTCTTTCATGGTGGAGGGGGAGATGGGAGGGCAACTCCTTGAGGGCAATGGGATCCCCATACAGAGATTAAACCAGTTAATCAATCTATCAGAGGGCTTTGATGCTGCAACCAGGGAAAACTAGGAAGTGTTGCCCTTGAACACTAGTCATGTATACCGCCACATCCTCTGTGTGGCACAGTACATGCTATTTTGATACTGTATGTTTTATGTCTTAGTCTTTGATAGCCTTCAATTTCTAGTGTTCCCTGAAAACCAATCTTGGTTTAGGGTTATAAAACTTCCTAACACTCCCTAGCTCAATTTGGATCTTCACCTGCCTGCATGTCCTGTCCTTAGATAGTAGAGCATCTTCTCATATCATCTAACTTCTCCCTTTTGGTGTGCCACTATGGTTGAAAATTATTGTACCTAAACCAGCAACCACTACAAACACTCTGTCTACACTTACCTTATTGTGATATATGGTTGTAATATATGCAATCTTTCCTGCCCCTTTATCGGACGCAAAATCATTTGGCACCATCTGCAGTGCAGTCCCGATGGACCTCGTTCAAGCCAAGAGAATTCCTTCTCTCACTCATCTCGGTATGCCTTTATTTCACAAGTTTTTGGATTAGCTTCACCGTAATCAATCTTGTCGAACAAATTGTCAATAATTCGTTAATAATATAAAATAAAATAAAATAATTCATATTTTTTGTGGTGAATTACAGAATCGTAAAGTCAACGCCAAAATGTCAAATGAAGAGTGTCAACTGTCTCACAATAATGATAATGTATTTAGTAGTATCTGTCATGTACACGTTTGCTATTGTTCACTTGCAATCAGCCATCTCAAACGGGATCCAATTAGCATCACCGAAACTGCCAGGTGTGATTTCCGTCTTCGTAAAACTTTTACCACAATTTGGGTCTTTTCGTCACTTCAGGATTTCTGAATAAATTATGCACTGGGAGTGCTGTCGCGGGAAATATGGGAAAGCTGTACACAACTTTTGACTCTCTGCACAGCCTTCTGTTTTTTTTGTTTTGTTTTTTTTTTCTTATGTTTGAATTCTCACCCAACATAAGGCATGGCCAAATGAAACATGTATACGATTGAGATAACTATACAACCGTGCATTGAAAACAGTTTCCTGTAGGAAATTTTATTAGGGATTAATTTTCATAAAAATGTCTATCATGCTACAACAATTTTGCAGATTTCTACAGTTGAATTATACTGTGTGTTTTTATATTATAAATTCAGGGTGTATTTTTACTGTTATTATGGCCAGGATAATTCTCTGACTGAACATGGCTTGATGAATGAATTTCATGTTTGTCTGTTTTATATAGTTTATATGTGACAGTAAAAGGTTTTATGACAAGCTTATCATACAAGACAAGGAACACCGTTGTCTTTATTTGAATTAATTTAGCAAATGGTAATAGCAAATGAAAAGCATAACAAAATAAGACACTTTGACTTTTCAATAACCAAACAGATCATATCACAACAGATTTAGGATTACCACTAACCAAAAAGTTATGATTGACAGCATTTGTAATTTGTAAAATTTTTAAAAGGAAAAGCACACTTATTTAAAACAAATAAAAAATAAAAAATATAAATGTAATAATTAGTAGTAGTATTTGTCATAATATGAAGAACTCAACTTTATTTTGTAAGTATATTAAAATTCTCTTAAATATTAAATGATTGTCCTGACAGTATAATCACAGATACCTGGCAGCACGATCTGAGCAGTTTATCTTAAAATATCAACCTGCCTTTAAATGCCATACGGTTGGATTCTCTGCGCAATTTTTATTTATTTTTTTTCTCACATATCCACGGTGCTTCATAAGAGCACTCGCTGTCATTCCAACATTGAATTCCATTAGGCGCATAAACCTCAGCACAATCTTCATTATTACCTGCATTATTCGGTTCGTTTGTTTTCCAGAATCTAAACCCCAGAGAATCAGAATAAATAACAAAATTAATAACATTTTCAACAAAGAAAAAAGAACAGCACTAATTGAGAAATAATTATTTTTACAAATAGAAAAATAAATACATATAGTATAACAGGTTTTTTACCCGTTGGTCAGTCGTGTTCCATCCACCCATTTCCACTGTCCCTCGATTTCTGTGTCACTTAGGCCAATCCAAGCCTGAATGCTGCCCAAGTTACTGTTGATGAAGTTCTGAGTTTAAAAGCAGAAAATATGCATATATCAGTGCTTTGTTGCCTTTCTAAGCCCTTCGTCCACCCTCTCTTCCTCACCTCTTCCGCTGCACTGTCTATGATCACCAGATCTGCCCCTCTGTTTCTACAGTCCTGTCTGCTATCATTCCAGTTCTTCATCCCAGTAGAGAAGTAGTAAAAACTAGAGTTGAAGTATCTCCATCCGAGTTGGGCTTGTGTATCTGAGCACACAGTGGGAGACGTTACAGTAAGTAACACTTATGTACAAATCTTTTGGAAATACATTAAGTAATAAAATGCTGTTTTTTCCAGGAAGATAATCAATGCTGAAATGGTATGAAGAATAGCAAGTGAAACTAATTAGTTTCCAATAATAGTTTCCGATCGTATTCCGTGCGATGAAGATTTTGGACCTCCACTGAGATGAGGCTGACTCTATTAGAATCCTGAGACATCTACAGATCTACCAGCTGCAGTTGGACTCTGTGATACTAAAGAGGAGATCTGAACTCCATGTGATCCTTACACCAATACAACATTTTTTTGACTGTATATTTATAATCACACCCTCCAGTGTCACCCATATGAGGATGGGTTCCCCTTTGAGTCTGGTTTAGGGGTGGCACGGTACATGAAAAAACACCCGAACCATTCGGTTTGCTTGTCTCGGTTCAGTTCGTGTGTGCGTTGCACAGTTCGACGCATGCGCAATGTAGCCCCGTGCACAGTTTCACCTCAGACAGTTTCACGCGAACATACATATAGACAGTAAAAGTTGAGTAAGGAGTGCTGCAGAAATGGCAAGTGGAGGAGATAATGAAGGCTGCCCGGAGTTGGCGGATGCGCCCGTGTCGTTCAAATCCGGTGTGTGGGAACAATTTGGATTTCATGTTACTTACGATGACAACGGAAATAAAACAGTAGATAGAACTGTGTGTGCAAGCATTGTGCAAAATGCATTCAATATGCTAATGGCAAGACTTCTAATATGACAGTTCATTTGAGAAGACATCAGGCCAATGTGTCGATAAGCACAAACAGGAGAGAGCCAGTTAGGAAACAACTTCTACTGTCCACAGCTTTTAAGCAACCTCTCAGTGATAAGTCGAACAGGGCAATAGCCATAACTAAAGCATTGGGGATGTTTATAGCAAAAGATATGCAACCGTGCAGCGTGATTGAGTGTGAAGGATTTCGTCAGCTGATGAATGCACTCGAGCCGCAGTTTAATATTCCCTCTCGCCGACACTTCGGCACCACTGTCATTCCAAAACTGTATGGTGAGACACGAGCAGAAATTGAAAAAGAATTGTCCGACACAGCCCACGTAGCTCTCACTACAGATGGATGGACCTCCAGGGCCACTGAAAGTTTCCTCACGGTGACCGCTCACTATATTACTTCGGAGTGGGAAATGAGAAGATGCGTTTTGCAAACATGCCCCATTTATGAAAGTCATACCAGTGAGCATCTCTCTGAAATGCTGACAGACGCGGTGGTGGAATGGAAACTATAGAGGGTAAATAGCATAATTCCTGTTACTACAGATAATGCTAAAAATATAGTGAATGGGGCCACAGATTGGGTGCTTCACACACACAGTTAACCTTGCAGCCAAGAGTGCAATCTCACTGAACCAAGTATCCCGACTCTTGGGGAAAGTTAGGAAGGTGGTTAGCTTCTTTCACCGAAGCACAACAGCTGCCCATGCCCTGAAAACCAAGCAGGATATGCTGGAATTGCCTGTTCACAAACTAATTCACAACTTAACAACTCGTTGGAACTCCACATACGACATGTTAGAACGTTATGTGGAGCAACAGGCTGCCATCTACTCTGCCGTAATGGACAAGGATATGAAGAAGAAAGTCAAGGACATTGCATTGTTAACTGAAAGTGAGACAAAAAAAAAGAGGGTCTCATTAATATTCTCAAACCTCTGAAGAATGTATTCACCCTCATGAGCACAGAAACATCCCCCTCAGTTTCAATGCTTATCCCACTGCAGAAGATGCTACTGAAATCCATGACATCAAGTGCAGAGGATAGTACCACCATCAAAGAAGCTAAGGCAGCCATCACTAAAGACCTTAAAGGCAGATACAATGACCCTGGTGTTCAGGATTTTCTGCACAGAGCCACAGCACTTGATCCAAGATTCAAGTCCCTGCCTTACCTGGAAGAAGCCTGTGTTCAGAAAATCAGGTATTGTGTTTGTTTTTTGTATCTAACTTAAATTTGATTTATTTAATATATTATAATTTTTTAGTTTTTTATCCTAATGATAATTGCTGTTTTATATTTTTATTTTATTTTTTGGACTAAGCCAAGCATATTTAATCTATTTGTGCCTTTGTAACATTTTTCTATTCCCCACTGCCCAGTAGAGAATAACTTTTTGCTGCCATGAGAGCTATTTGTTGTTATTAGCATTTCCAAAATGTCTATTTTGTCATATACTCATCAGGGTCAAAGCAGTGAAGCCCAAGCAGCCAGTTCATCCTCAGGAGCGGATCCAGGGCCATCAGAGACCTCTCCTCCCCAGAAAAAATCTGCCATGGCAATAGTATTTGCATATTTTTTTAAAACAGAGAAAAGAAGAACAAAGCCTTTGTTAGACATCATTCATGAAGAGGTCACCTCATACAAGGCCACAGGCTGCATCTTTGTGGATGAAGACCCACTCGCATGGTGGAAGAGCAATGAGCATAAGTATCCTCACATTGCTAAGTTAGCCTAACGTAACCTCGCTGTCCAAGGTTCATCTGTGCCAAGTGAACGTGTTTTCTCAACGGCTGGGGACATAGTCACTGCAAGTAGGTCTTGCCTCTTGGCAGAAAATGTGGACAAACTGATATTCTTGCAGAAGAATATGAAAATTAAGTGAACAGAGGAGCAACATTTTTTTTTATGCAACATTTTATAACAATTTTGATAGCCAGCATTTTTGTTTTTAATATTTAAATATATACAGTGGCACTTTAATCTCTAGTTTCCAAATACTGCACTTTAATTTCAAGTGAAAGAAATGTATCCTCACTCTCAGGGAATAGAAGCATTGTTTATACTGTTTTTGTGTTAAAATGGTTAAACTTATGCTTGACTTTATGATTATGGCCTTGGCTATTGTTATAGCCTCATTATATTATGTTATTACATTATATTATATATTTATGCTTAACATATTTTGACTTGTTTAAAAGACAGAGCTTGTAAGAGTTCCTCTCTTTTTCTTTAATTTTTTTGTTTTTTGGAAGAGCTACACTGAAGTTGGCAGTTTGATAAATGCAAGTTAATTTCAGTCTTTGTGTGCTAAAAAGGCACAAGTTCCTGTAGAGATAACAATACACATTCTCCTTTTTTTTGCCAAATAAACGAAAAGCATGTCATCATCAATGTCTTCTCTCTTGCTGTATCAAAATCTCACCTAGCTTTTACTCAGAGATGGTCCCAATAATGTGCTTAAAGTCAAGTCAAATTCAGTTAGTGCATGATTACATTACAAAAATGTTAATACTGTATCCTAAATTGTGGATAATTATAAGCTATATATCAAATGCTGAAGGAAATTTCTGGAGTGTTGAAGATTAAAAGAAAAAATAACAACAAGAACTGTACAGAACTGAAAACTGTGACCCTAAAACTGTGATACTAACTCAACTGTGGGTTTTGTGAACCGTGCCACCCCTAGTCTGGTTCCTCTCAAGGTTTCTTCCTTCACCAATTTAAGGGAGTTTTTCCTTGCCACTGCTGCCTGAGTCACCTCAGACTTGCTCATTGGGGATAAATACATACACATTGTGAACTGTATATATCTAATAATAATCTTGAATTTTTTATTATATTAATTCTTTATATTATTCCTTATGTTTACCTTCTGTTCTATGTTTATGTTCTGTAAAGCTGCTTTGAGACAATGTCTATTGTAAGAAGTGCTATACAAGTAAACTTTAATTGAATTGAATTGAATTGAATCAATAACAGCACATCAAGGAGAGTTTGCAGGATTTTGTCCAAAACTGAATTTTAATTATTAAATTGTTTTTTTGTTTACTTGCTTGTTTGTGTGTTTATATTTCACATTTTTGTTTTTTTTTTTTGTTAGAAATTGAACAGTGCATGTCCTGTACTACTTTTTTCACTGATGTAAAAGTATGAGATGAGCCATTATTTAAAGCCGTCACATGCTGGATTTATCCTATCACTGTGGTTGTTGACACTAATATGCAAATAAGAAGGGGCATGGCTTGCAACAGGTTTTGGGAGGTGGCCACGTTGCCTGTGTTTCACAGCTTTGAAGCACAACATTGGCCTCTGGAGAAAGTCTGTCCTTTCAGCCTCTCAGCCTCATTGTGGGCTCAGAGCTCAGCACTGGAGGTGGCCACTTCAGCCTCCGGGGAGAGCGCAGGTCGTCCCGTGTTAGAGGTCGTCCCGGGCTCTAGGGAGAGCTCAGTGTTGGGCATTGAGCTCCGCCTACCCTCTTCACTCCAAGGGAGACATGGGAAGTCTTAGTCCATTGCTAAAAGATGAAGGTGTCAGGCATTGGCACTGTCAGGGTGGTGACATGCCTCTTTTGCTTTCCTGCTGTGTCTACTAGAGGTAAAGGGTTCTGTGACAATGCTGCTCAAGAACAGATGCAGGCCATGATGGCACAAGTGCAAAAGGCTCCTCATTAGTAAGAAAAAAAAAAGAAAAATCAAAATGTAACAAATACAGCTCAGGAACAGCATACGATTGGAATACTAAACTTGGCTAACCACAAAACTATAGCTAGGCCAATACAAAACCAAAACAAGGTTTCAAGTCAACAAAGACAGGAAACAGGCAAGGTACAGGCATAAAACTACAATACAAAGGAGGCTAGGTGTCGCTATGGACGAACATTTAATGTACACTATGCAGACTGACATGCACAACGGTCTAAATAAGAACATAAATCAAGAGTAAAACTGGAAACAGGTGAGGTCACATGCAGGAAACAGAAAATGACATGATGGATGGAGACAGGACATAAATCAAAACAAAGAACAAGGTGAAACTTAAACGGAGCACATGTTGAAATGATGCTTGGCACAGAGGCACCAGTCAGCAATTTGTGGCATCTTTATTAATAAATACTGTTGTGTACTAAATGGAAGGGTTTAAAGATTTTCCTCACCAATGTTGTTCAACAGGTTTTGAAGTTCATCCATCGTCTTCTCTAGTTGCTTCATTCTATTTTCCAAGCTCATAATTTTGGCCTCTTGTTTCTCTCTGTTTATTGTCAGGTTTTTATTTCTGCCCTTCAGATGGTCTCTCTCTAAACTCATTTGAATTTTCCTTGTCCATAACCGATTTCTCTCTAAAGTCAGGTGCTTGTAACTGGTCTGTAATTGGTCTCTCTCTATTATAAGAGTGCGATATGTGCTCTGTAACTTGTTTAATTCTGTGTTGAGGATGCTGAATTTGACCCACAGTACTGTGGCAGCAGTCAGCAGGAGAAAACCCAGCAGCAGCACACACACCACAGCTGGATTGTAACATCTGTCCCCTGCAGTGGTTCGTTCTATAAGGTACACAGAGGCAGATTTGTTGGAGTTTCATTTCATCTGAGCATTCATGCAAGAAATAAAAGACTGCGTGATGTCATGTAGTCCAACACCAAGTGTAGTTACTCTTATAGACTAGATGATTGTTTTCCTACAACAGCATATCCTGTAGTGTTTTATTTTATATACAGATAAAACCTCCATAATAACCAGGATTTCAAGAATTACACAAAAACTATGCTTTTTAAACAAAAACAAAAACAAAATTTACTGAAAATCAATCTTAAGTTCACTTGTTAACTTTTTAACTGTTAAAATACCAATCATTAATCATTGTTACTAAATTTAAAAACATCAACACCTTAAATGGTTCTAATCATGAGCTGAACTTCCAAAGGCTTAAATTCAGTGACGTAAAACTTCAGTGGCCAAAATGCAAAAAGTACCAAAAAAAACATGCAAATCGAGTTCAAACGCCATTTCCCCACATTAGTCTACATTGTTACTGTAAAGGAAATGTTACTTCCTTTATTTTTTTCTTGTTTTGTGAACTTTTGTTAAATAAATACACCAATAAGTACTAGGGATGAGCGAGTACAGCATTATCTGTATCTGTATCCGTATCTGTTAACCATATGAATTATCTGTATCTGTATCTGTACTCGGAGTGGGTGGGGCATAACCCAAAAGTGGGCGGGGTTTGTCTTGAAATGGGCGGAGCGTTAACCGGTAATAATTAATTTGGAATATTTATAACACTAGCTTACTATCTTTATGTTTTTATGAAATACAGCAAAAACGTGTCAGACGCTCAGTGTCTGGTTACTGGTTAGAGACAGCTGAAGGTTTAAAAAAGAAAAAAATCTCCGACAGGCAGAGACGCAATGCGAGTCGCATTCTACCAAGCAAGCACCACGTCTGAACGAACCCACGTTTACCAGAACTCTATTGGTTAGTAAGTACGTATTATTAACGTTACAACCCGAAGTAAAAAGCTGAAGAAACCCTAAACGTTAACGGAAAAGACCCGCGAACCCGAGTGACTGAGGGAGAGACAGAGAGCTGTTCTGTGTGTGACTGTGAGTGAGCAGAGTGAGACACAGCAACACAATACATCTGTATGTGTGTAGGGGAGGGGCGCTGTGACTAGCCTATCACTGTAGGGGAGGGGCGCTGTGACTAGCCTATCACTGTAGGGGAGGGGCGCTGTGACTAGCCTATCACTGTAGGGGCGGGGTGCTGTGACTAGCCTATCACAGAACGCTGACACAATCAGCTACCCAATGATGATTTTCATTCAATCCGAGCACAGATATTGACTCGTATTACTCGTATAATACTCGTACTCGGCAGAAGTGCTTTATCCGTACCGGATACTCGTTTCAGCCGAGTATCCGGCTCATCTCTAATAAGTACATTTAACCCAGTCAGTAAAATATACATGCTTTAGACTCATATTCACATTAAACAATTTAGCAGACTTCTTTTCAACATTTCAGTCATTCTAATCATGTCAGATTAAAGAAGACACCAAGTCATCAATATTCAAAATACAGCAGAAAAGATTTTTTTTTTTCTGTGTAATTCTTATTATACTATGGGTGAAATTTAAAATTCAGCACATCACACAATTCCCAGAAGACGACTAGTTGCCTTTTGAAACTGGCTCCTCTAAATCTTCTTTCGCATCATTATTACTGGGTTAGGGTTAGGGATTTCTGTAAGGCAGCATTGTGGTCTTGTGTGTATTGGTATCAACAAATAAATACACAAGTACAATTGGAATCGAACTGTACTGAAAATTTTTACCTGTGTGTCGAGTCTTCATGCCATCCACTGTCTTTGTTTTGATGTTGTGACGACTAACAGCGTCTGCGTCCTCGTGGAGTTTCACCACCCTCTCAATGCACTTTCCTCTTTCCTTGGCATAGTTCACATGTTCAGAAATAGCGTGAGACATCTCTGATCTACAAAACTCAAAATCACAGTATCGCTGGTCTTCGCTGTGTCAAACGTTAATGAGACACGTTAACCTTTGTTGTTCAGTTATGTGAGGAAGTTGCTTCTATGTAAAGAGTTTTTTAGGGAAGTAATTATCTTGCTGCCCATTTGGGAGTCACCCAATGCCAGGGACTATATGGCCAGAAATCTCAATGTTACAAGCAAATAAATACTTTCTGCATAAGAGGTAGATTCTAACTCTGCACTACAGGAGTGTCAATGTCATGGTGTGCAATTACTTTTGGCCATATGGTCTATTTGTATCTGCATGGCTTCAAATATGAAGCTTGAAATGGTCTTGGTTTTCTTTGTTAAACTTTCATTTTATGTTCTTTGTCTTTGTTATTATGTGAAATAAAACTGTAGATCAATCAAATGAAAGTAAATGAGAATTCATTTTACATTTTTTTAATATTGTATATAAATAGTATGTTGATTTGCTATTTCTGTAATAAATATACACGAATATTTGTATTTTGTTGGTTACTGAATCGCTTCACATACAATAGAATTAAAAAAAATTGTAATGCAATATTGCATGTGGTGCGATGTAGCGATGTGGCTTTCCTTAGTTCTGCTCTGCAACAACGAAACAATAGAAATAGAACAATAAAAAAAGTACAAAATCTAAATAAAGTTCTGCTTTTATTATAAAACATTATTATGTAAAATAAAAGCTCAATCCTTATATTGAGCATGGTGTAATAACTGTGACCTTTAAAAATGTACTGTGTTTTCAATGTTGTATAATGTCAATTTATTTATTTTATTTCTATTTCAAAATGTAATATTACATGCAGCGTTGTTTTATTGTTCAGATATGGGTTTGTTTTATATCCAATGAATTAATGTGTTAAATGTGAGTGTATTATTGTTGGATAATGACTGTGGAGTTAAAGGTTAAAGGTCATGTAACGACGGGAGTTACAATGCGGAAAAGAGGGGAGGGGCCATGCACACGCTTGTGTGTGCTAAAAAAACAGAGGTTAACATCTTTGGAGACTGAGTATATTCGTTGAAATATTAAGTCCCAAAGTATAATGAAACTGTATTCATTTTATCTTGTTTGATTTTCTCGAAGTTTAACGTTATTTCATTTCACCGCCTGTTTATAAGATATTATCTCCGCCATCATGTGTAATTTAGGCCTAGGGGCTATCACATAAACAACATGTGTGGACAGTGACTGCAGACAGGATCTAGTTCGACCTGGGACCTTTTTTTGCAACTGGACGTATTGTGTTGTTGTTGCTGTAAAGATTGTGTGTTTACACTGTGCTTTGATCGGCCTGACTCGTCACACAGCAGAATTGATAACTCTTCACACTGCGAATGTGCACCAACTGGGCCACCACAAAAAACACTAGTGTATGTGACTGAGTTGTTGGTTCATACTGTATAAACTGCATGCAGGACTAAAAGGGTTCTTATAGACTGTGAAATACTACAGTATGCATATTGTGTAATTGGGTCCTTGTTATATTTTTTTGTATTGTTATATATGTTTTGAGGTATTTAATTTTACTAAATAATGAAATGTAATCTAATATGATGTGGTAAACATAATTTAAAGCATAAATACAGGGATGTAACAAGAATAACAAAAGAAGGAGAATAATTACTTTTCATACCATTTGATACAAGTATTTTGGTTTCTGTTTTCTAAATTTTTCATCCTCTACTGCTGTTTAATGGTTTCATACCTTTGTTTTAAACAACAACTAGAGCAAAACTAAAATAACAGAAAGCTCTAGAATAAGAAAATAAATATGGGTTGTTAATTTACTAATTTACATTTGTATTCTGGTGTTTTATTCATTGGGATAGTTAATTTACTTACCAGAGTCACTGCTACTTAAGAAGTTACCACTAAGAAATATTGTGATTTGAGGATATCTGATATATAAAAAAGTTACTCCGTTATTGTAATAAGAGACTGATGTAAATAGTAGAATACTACCAGCCAATTCACCATTGAACTGCAGGGAACCCAGGTTTATTAGTTAAGTATAAAAAAAATAAGGAAATTATAACCTTTTGGGTTAAAAAATAGGGTTACACCTCATTCATTTTCTACCGCTTATCCGAACTACCTCGGTCACGGGGAGCCTGTGCCTATCTCAGGCGTCATCGGGCATCAAGGCAGGATACACCCTGGACGGAGTGCCAACCCATCACAGGGCACACACACACTCTCATTCACTCACGCAATCACACACTACGGACAATTTTCCAGAGATGCCAATCAACCTACCATGCATGTCTTTGGACCGGGGGAGGAAACCGGAGTACCCGGAGGAAACCCCCGAGGCACGGGGAGAACATGCAAACTCCACACACACAAGGCGGAGGCGGGAATCGAACCCCCAACCCTGGAGGTGTGAGGCGAACATGCTAACCACTAAGCCACCGTGCCCCCCTGTAATTAATATATTTTACTGAAATTCAAACTTAAGTTCACTTGTTAACTTTTTTACTGTTAAAACAGCAAATTTTCACAAATCATGTATCATTGTTACTAAATTTAAAACCATCAATACCTTAAATGGTTCTAATCATGAGCTGAACTTCCAAAGGCTTAAATGCAGTCGTTTGTGGTGGCCGTGACACAACCTCACAAATTAAATGCGTTCATTTCACAGATAAACAGTAAACGATCAGAGCATGATCTGTCATTCCAGCTTTTACTTCTGCCCAAAATCTCAACACAGTCCTCATCCTTTTTCATATGGTTGGGTTCTCCTTTGTTTCAGCACCTGAAATTCAGAGATTCAGATTGTTCGGTGCTCAGTTGCCTTCACAAAGTTTAGCTGTTTAGACTGAGTTTATGATCTCTTACCCAGTTGTCATATTTGTTCCATCCACCCATTTCCACACCTTCTCCTTCTCTCTGTCACTCAGATCAATCCAAGCCCTGTCACTCTTTAGTAGCCATTTAGGGATGGACTGCAAAGGACAGCAGAATTTCTGAATATATGTAGGTTTGTTTGCTCGCTCTCTTTCTCGCACTTGCTCTTTCTCTCGCTCTTTCACTCTCACTCTCTTGCTTTCTCTCGCTCTGTCTTACTGTTTCTCTGTCTCGCTTGCTTTCTGTCTGTTTCTCTTTCTCTTACTCTTTTTCTCTTTCTCGCTCTCTCTCGCTCTCTTCCTCCCTCACTCTTTCTGTCTCTGTCTCTCTCTCTCTCTCTCTCTCTCTCTCTCTCTCTCTCTTTCGCTCACACACGCACACTCACTCACCTTTTCTGCTGTGCTGTCTATGATCACCAGGTGTGCCCCTCTGTTTCTACAGTCCTGTGTGCTCTCAATCCAGTTCTTCATCCCAGTAGAGAAGTAGTAAAAACTAGAGTTGAAGTATCTCCATCCAATTTGGGTTTGTGTATCTGAGCACACAGTGGGAGACGTTACAGTAAGTAACACTTATTTACAAATATTTTGGAAATACAATAAGTAATAAAATGCTGTTTTTCTAGGAAGATAATCAATGCTGAAGTGGTATGAAGAGAAGCAGCTTAGCTATTGTTATTGGAAGCTAATTAGTTCCCAATAACAGCACATCAAGGAGGGTTTGAAGGATTTTGTCCAAAACTGAATTTTAATTATTAAATGTTTTTTTTGTTTACTTGCTTGTTTGTATGTTTATATTTCACATTTTTGCTTTGTTTTTTGTTACAAATTGAACAGTGCATGTCCTGTACTACTGTTTTCACTGATGTAAAAGTATGAGATGAGCCTTTATTTAAAGCTCTCACATGCTCTATTTATGTTGTTGACACAACAGGTTTCTAGGAGGTGGCCACATCGACTGTGTTTCACAGCTTTGAAGCAGGCTTGTAGGCCGCAACATTGGCCTCTGGAGAAAGTCTGTGCTTCAGACTCTCAGCCTCATTGTGGGCTCAGAGCTCAGCACTGGAGGTGGCCACTTCAGCCTCCTGAAGAGTCAGTGTTGGAGGTCGTCCTATCAGCCTCTGGGGAGAGCTCATTGTTGGACATTTACATTTACAGCATATAGCAGACGCCCTTGTCCGGATCCAGCCCGGGCTTTTGTTGTTTTGTTTTGTTTTTTGTTTTGTTCTTTTGTCCAAGAACCGATTCAGGCCATGAGGACACAAGTGGCAAAGGCTACTCATTAGTAAGAAAAAAAAAAGAAAATTCAAAATGTAACAAATACAGCTCAGGAACAGAATATGATTGGAATACTAAACTTGGCTAACCACAAAACTATAGCTAGGCCAATACAAAACCAAAACAAGGTTTCAAGTCAACAAAGACAGGAAACGGGCAAGGTACAGTACATGCATACAACTACAATACAAAGGAGGCTAGGTGTCGCTATGGCCGAAAATTTAATGTACACTATGTAGACTGACAAGCACAACGGTCTAAATAAGAACACAAATCAAGAGTAAAACTGGAAACAGGTGAGGTCACATGCAGGAAACAGAAAATGACTTGATGGATGGAGACAGGACATGAATCAAAACAAAGAACAAGGTGAAACTTAAACGGAGCACATGTTGAAATGATGCTTGGCACAGAGGCACCAGTCAGCAATTTGTGGCATCTTTATTAATAAATACTGCCGTGTACTAAATGGAAGGATTTAAAGATTTTCCTCACCAATATTGTTCAACAGGTTTTGAAGTTCATCCATCATCTTCTCTAGTTGCTTCATTCCATTTTCCAAGCTCATAATTTTGGCCTCTTGTTCATCTCTGTTTATTGTCAGGTTGTTATTTCTGCCCTTCAGATGATCTCTCTCTGAACTCATTTGAATTTTCCTTATCCATAACCGATTTCTCTCTAAAGAGAGGTGCTTGTAACTGGTCTGTATTTGGTCTCTCTCTATTATAAGAGTGTGATATGTGCTCTGTAACTTGTCTAATTCTGTGTTGAAGATGCTGAATTTGTCCCACAGTACTGTGACAGCAGTCAGCAGGAGAAAACCCAGCAGCAGCACACACGCCACAGCTGGATTGTAACATCTGTCCCCTGCAGTGGTTCGTCCTATAAGGGACACAGAGGCAGATTTGTTGGAGTTTCATTTCATCTCAGCATTCATGCAAGAGATAAAAGACTGCGTGATGTCATGTAGTCCAACATCAAGTGTAGTTACTCTTATAGACTAGATGATTGTTTTCCTACAACAGCATATCCTGTAGTGTTTTATTCCTCTTATAACAGAGAAATTTGGCCATCGTTCCAATTTATCCATTTATCGTAGCCTAAGTTCTCCTTCAACAATAATTAAGCTATTATTCCCGGACCAACTTTTTTTTTCTTTATCTTTCAATTAATAAAAGAAAGTATTATACATTAAACTTTGAATGTTCATGTTTCTTCAGAGTAAATTTCTCCATATCAGAAGTGCCAGTCTCACTAAACATGATAACATTAGAAATTCCATTTAATGTTTGAAAATGAGATATTCTGATTATATACTGTACTCAGTACATTTTCAACCACTTAAAATCTCCATAAATTTAACAAATCCTATTCTAAAAGTTTACAAGCCAACCAGGATTTCAAGAATTACAACAAATATGTAAATGTAAATTTTGTAATTAATATTCATTCATTCATTCATTCATTCATTCATCTTCTACCTCTTATCCAAACTACTTCGGGTCACGGGGAGCCTGTGCCTATCTCAGGCGTCATCGGGCATCAAGGCAGGATACACCCTGGAACGGAGTGCCAACCCATCGCAGGGCACACACACACTCTCATTCACTCACACAATCACACACTACGGACAATTTTCCAGAGATGCCAATCAACCTACCATGCATGTCTTTGGACCGGGGGAGGAAACCAGAGTACCCGGAGGAAACCCCCGAGGCACGGGGAGAACATGCAAACTCCACACACACAAGGCGGAGGCGGGAATCGAACCCCCAACCCTGGAGGTGTGAGGCGAACGTGCTAACCACTAAGCCACCGTGCCCCCCTGTAATTAATATATTTTACTGAAATTCAAACTTAAGTTCACTTGTTAACTTTTTTACTGTTAAAACAGCAAATTTTCACAAATCATGTATCATTGTTACTAAATTTAAAACCATCAATACCTTAAATGGTTCTAATCATGAGCTGAACTTCCAAAGGCTTAAATGCAGTGACGTCAATCTTCAGTGGCCAAAATGCAAAAAGTACCAAAAAAAAACATGCAAATCGAGTTCAAACGCAATTTCCCCACATTAGTTCACATTGTTACTGTAAAAGAAATGTTACTTCCTTTTTTTTTTTTTTTGTGAACTTTTCTAAAATAAATACACCAATAAGTACATTTAACCCAGTCAGTAAAATATACATGCTTTAGACTCATATTCACAGTAAATAATTTAGCAGACTTCTTTTCAATATTTCAGTCATTCTAATCATGTCAGATTATTAATTTTTTTATGTGTAATACTTATTTTACTATGTGTGAAATTTAAAATTCAGCACATCACACAATTCCCAGAAGACGACTAGTTGCCTTTTGAAACTGGCTCCTCTAAATCTTCTTTCTCATCATTATTACAGGGTTAGGGATTTCTGTAAGGCAGCATTGTGGTCTTGTGTGTATTGGTAACAACAAAAAAGCACACAAGTACAATTGGAATCGAACTGTACTAAAAATTTTTACCTGTGTGTCGAGTCTTCATGCCATCCACCGTCTTTGTTTTGATGTTGTGACTACTAACAGCGTCTGCGTCCTCGTGGAGTTTCACCACCCTCTCAATGCACTTTCCTCTTTCCTTGGCGTAGTACACATGTTCATAAATAGTGTGAGACATCTCTGATTTACAAAACTCACTGAATCAAGAATCACTGCGTCGCTGGTCTTCGCTGTGTCAAACGTTAATGAGACACTTTGTAGTTCAGTTATGTGACGAAGTTGCTTTTATGTGAAGAGTTTTTTAGGGAAGTAATTATCTTGCTGCCCATTTGGGAGTCACCCAATGCCAGCATCTGTAATTGTTTAGAGCTCAAAACACACTATATGGCCAGAAATCTCAATGTTACAAGCAAATAAATAAATTTCTTAGATTCTAACTATGGACTACATGTTATGGTTCAGCCCAGACTTTTGGCCATGTGGTTCTGTTTATGTTCCGTGTCACATGTCTACCCCTCTTTTGTTTACTCCTCCCTGTCTCTGCACACCTGTTCCCTATTGTAATTCGTCATGTCTATTTAACCGTGCCACGTTGCCAATGGCAGCGCGGAATCATCGTCAGTGTACCCTCATCCTTTGTCCTGTTTAGTTTTAATCTTTGTACCTGTTCTTTGTATTTATTATTTATTAAACACTATTTATTTGAAGCCATCTTGTATCTGGGGTCTGTCTTCCTCTCTCCGTTGTGACAGAATGATTCCGCACAAACTCGGACCCAGCAGGATAGCTTAGCTTCCAGCCTGGACTGGCTTTTTGGAAGCATATATTTTTGCTCCTGGACTGTTCTCTGGACTTTTTCCTTTTTCGGTAACATCGCTCCACATTTTATTCGTTGAGGGACATTGCTTCACTTCTGTTCCGCAAAGGATGTCACCATCCCGGTTTTGTCCCCCATCTGCCTCACTGTGTGCCTTGCTCCCCCCTCCTGGACCTTGTCGGGATTGTTATTAAGACAGGATTGGTGCTTAGGGAGCTGCACCTCGAGGGTGGGGTACTGTCAGGACTCAGCCCGGATTTTTGTCTTAGTCTTGACTTCGGGCTTAGTCTTGACATGTGCAATTGCATTTGGCCATATTGTAATGAGGAGTCGTATGGCTATGCCGGATGTGTCGCACGTGCCAGATGTGTTCTCCCTTGGTCTCGGAGTAGATCAAGATGTCATCTATGTACACAATCACCCAACGATCTAGCATAACGCGGAACACGTTGTTAGTGAATGACTGGAACACAGCTGGACTGTTCGAAAGGCCGGACGCCATGACTAAATATTCGTAATGGCCTGATTGGGTCGAGAAGTTATGTCGTTCAGCGCTCGGTAGTCAATGTACGGACGGAGACCTCCATCCTTCTTTTTCACGAAGAAGAAGCCTGAGGACGCCGGGGAAACAGAGGGTTGCATGAACCCCTTCTTGAGCTCCTCCTCGATGTAGTCATTCATGGCTGCTGTTTCTGGCTGTGATAGCGGGAAGATTCTCCCTCTGGGCGGAGTTGTGCCAGGTAAGACCTCTATGGCACAATCGCCAGGTCGGTGTGGTGGCAGTTTGGTAGCCCGTATCTTGCTGAAGGCCTCTGCGAGGTCCTGGTATTCTGCTGGGAGTTCGGGGGTGTTGGAGGCAGAGCACACAGTGATTGCGGTGTTGAGTTGAAGGAGCTCTTGAAGGACCGCCGATGTTGGACGCACGCTTCGTCCCAGCTTGAGATTCACAGGTCTTTCCAGGAAATGATGGGGTTGTGGAGCTGAAGCCAGGGGACACCCAGAATGAGAGTGTGACGTGGAGAGTGGATAATGTGGAAACGGATGAGTTCTTGGTGGTGAGGCCCCACCTGCAGCCGGAGGTCCTCTGTGATGCGTGTAATGCGGCCTTCACCGAGCGGCCGACCGTCTATCGCCTCCACTGCCAAGGGGGAAGCACATGAGGTTACTTGTACGTCGTAAGCTTGGGCAAACTCTCCTGACATAAAGCTCCCTGCGTCACCGGAATCAATAAGAGCGGACAGACTAATCATTTCCCCTCATATTTCCACTTGCACTTGAAATTGTGCGCAGCTTGGAGATCGGGGAGTGAGGAGAGCAGAACTCACAGAGGTGTTCTGCCTGCTAGGAGGTCTAGTGGGGCAGGCAGCCAGTCTGTGTCCAGCTTCTCCGCAGTATAGGCAGAGCTGGAGATGGAAGCGTCACGCTCATTCTTCAGATGTGAGGCGTGTGAGCTGCATCAGTTGAGCTGCATCGGTCAAGCTGCATCGGTTTGTGGTCCGCAGGTTGGGGCACGCGTGTGGCTTCGGGTTGGGAGGCGTACGCGGATGCTCGAAGAGTCCACATTAGGTTGTCGATCTGTATGGGGAGGTCCATGAATTCTGACAGTTTCCTCCCTTCGTCCCGACAGTCAAGCTCAGCCTGCAGATCCGGGTTCAAGCCCTTGCAGTACAGCAATCTCAGGGGCCTCTCCGCCCAGCCTGCCTCGGCAGCGAGAGTGCGGAAAGCCAGTGCATACTCCGTGGCTGGACGGTCTCCCTGGGAGATGGCTAGCAGGCGCTCCTCCACGCTCTCCCCCGTGGCGGAGTGGTCAAAGACGGCTCGGAATTGTGCGAGGAAGTGTTCGAACGTGACACCAAACCGCTGTGTTATTTATTAACAACTTGGAAACAGACAGGCAAGGTCAAACATGGCAGATACGATGTCGTAGGACAGGCAAAAATCAGAAACGAAAGGACAGGCAGGAGGTCAGGGCAGGCAGCAAACAATCAGAGAATTCAATCACAGAAACAATCACAGAAACTAAGTCAAAACCGGAACTAAGACAAACAGGAAACACTCAGAATGACTGCTAGTGCAAGTCGAGACTTCGCACTGAGGTCAAGTTCAAGTTCGTATTTATACACGCCGGCTGATAGGAAACAGGTGGTGCAGCAATTAGACTTCGCGATGGGTGCTGGGATGTGTAGTCTGGAAACGGGTAATATTCCGGAGACGCTTCTCTCCGTTGCTGGTCGGGAAGTGAGGCAGGTGCGCTAATCGTGACACATATGGTCTTTTTATATCTGCGTTTCATCAAATATGAAGCTTGAAAAGGTCTTGATTTTTTTTGTTAAACTTTAATTTTACGTTCTTTGTCTTTGTTATTATCTGGAATTAAACTGTAGATCAATCAAATGAAAGTAAATGAGAATTCATTTTCAATTTTTTTAATATTGTATATAAATAGTATGTTGATTTGCTATTTGTGTAATAAATATACATGAATATAGATACATATACATACAATAGAATTAATTAAAGTTGTAATGCAATATTGCATGTGGTGCGATGTAGCGACGTGGGTTTCCTTAGTTCTGCTCTGCAACAACGAACAATAGAAATAGAACGATAAAAAAAAAGTACAAAATCTACTAGACCATATAAAATCTAATAAAAATCTAGTAACATATGTTTATATTTATTGACATGCACTGTATGTAAAGTAAAAAATAAACACAGCACACTATATGCATATAAAGTTATGCTTTTATTATAAAACATTATGATGTAAAATAAAATCTCAATCCTTACATTGAGCATGGTGTAATAACTGTATTATGATTATTACAAATGCAGTAATTATTATTGTAAACTCATTATTATTACAGAGTTCTTCACAGTTTTATAAAAGCAGTGAAACCCAAATACAGGAAATTAAATACAGAGACCAACACAAAACTGGTGAGCACTGTCAAGGTGGGAAACAGAACAGACTGTAATGTGAAACAATGATCCTTTGTGGTGGCCGTGACACAACCTCACAAATTAAATGCGTTCATTTCACAGATAAACAGTAAACGATCAGAGCATGATCTGTCATTCCAGCTTTTACTGCTGCCCAAAATCTCAACACAGTCCTCATCGATTTTACCATGATTGGGTTCTCCTTTGTTCCAGTGCCTGAAATTCAGAGATTCAGATTAATCGGTGCTCAGTTGCCTTCACAAAGTTTAGCTGTTTAGACTGAGTTTATGATCTCTTACCCAGTTTTCAGTGTTGTTCCGTCCACCCATTTCCACACCCCCACCTTCTCTCTGTCACTCAGACCAATCCAAGCTGTTTTACTATTTAGTAGCCATTTAGGGATGAACTGCAAAGGACAGCAGAATATCTCAATATATGTAGGTTTGCTCACTCTCTCTCTCTCTCTCTCTCTCTCTCTCTCTCTCTCTCTCTCTCTGTCTTACTCTCTCTCTCACTCGCTCTCTTACTCCCTTACTCTCTCACTCTTTCTGTCTCTGTCTCGCTCTCTCTCTCGCTCTCTTACTCTCTTGCTCTTTCTGTCTCTGTCTCTTCCTCTGTCTTTCTCTCTCTCCCACTCTCAAACTCACTCACCGCTTCCTCTTTGTTGTCTATGATCACCAGGTCTGCCCCTCTGTTTCTACATTCCTGTCTGCTCTTAGTCCAGTTCTCCTTCTCAGTAGAGATGTAGTAAAAACTAGAGTTGAAGTAGCTCCATCCTTGTTTGGTATATGTTTCTGAGCACACAATGAGACGTGGACACACTCGTCAGATGATTTTTGTAAGTAAAGAATAAAAGAAATCAGTATGTACTTCTTTATGATAAAATAAGTTATCACCACAAAGCAAATTTTTTCTCTCTCCCATTTGATATTAACAAGATGATAATGTATGTTACATAAAAAAGACTCGTCCCATAAATGTTAAATAAATTGGCATTACAAAAACCTTATGTTAATATATTTCCTTTGTTAAATAACACAAAAATTAAATGTAGAGAAAACAGTGAATTCATATAAAGAGGTGATTAACACAAAGAGTAACGTCCAACCAACCAGATTTGAAAATTAAACAACGCTGTGGTTTAATAAACTTTATCACATTAATAGATTAGTTTTGGCAAAAAGCACTGAGCTGCAAACCGTGAAATGTACCAAATGTAGTGTTCCTGAGAATTTGCTCACCAATATCAGACAATTTTCTCTGAAGTCCATCTTTCTCCTTCTGTAAGTGCTGTCTTTCTAAAGTTAGGTTGGTGTAACTGGTTTGTAACTGGTTGTTTTCTGTACGCAGGATATTGTTCTTGATCCCCAGCACTGTGATTGAAGTCAGCAGGAGAACACACAGCAGCAGCAGCACACACATTGCAGTCAGTGTATAAACCCTGCTCACCTTCTTGTCTTCTCCTAGAGTGCAATGGACACAAAGACAATTTTTCTATAGTTTAATTCAAATGTTCAAGCAGTTGCTATAGACACAATACCTTATTAGAATGAGTAAATTACAATGAAGCTGCAATTTGAATCACATCCCAAAACATTTCAAATAAGTTTCTGTTATAGAAAATGAATCAAGAGCTCAACAGCTTTGTGGTAGACTTTCTGATCACCATGGAACTAAAGGATCTTCTTCCTTCCTCCATCTATTTTGACATGCATGACTGACCTTTTTGTTTCATTCTGTAGCCTGTTTTTTTTTTTCTTTCAGGAATCGCTCTCAGCTCACAGCTTTAAAAGACATATAAAAAACATGGGGGAAAAAATAATGCAAAAGATACCTAAAAGTTGCGTTTGACTTTGACTTCTGTTTATGTTCTCCAGATCTTGAGTGCATTTCTGCTCCCTGATGATATCCGGTATCTCAGGGGATGTGTGTGTCCCTGCAATCAAACACTGTAATCATTAAGAAATGTACAAGAGGTGATAAGAAAATTAAAGAAACACATTTAATAGTATTAAACGCTAAAATATAGATTTTCATGTACTCACTGATTTCCTTTATTAACTCATTTAACTTGAATTAGTTTCTTGGTTTTTTTTTTTACCTGTATGTTGGGTCTTTGTGTTGAAATTCTTCAAGTCTGTTTTGGGATCGTGATCTCGAACGGCTTCTGCGCTCTCGTAGATTTCCACCACCCTCTCAATGTGCTCTCCATACAAGGTGGTCGCATCTGACAGCAGGTGAAATACGGTTGTATGTAAGGAGCTGACAGGAGGCTTAACTGCTTACATACTTCTCAGCACCTAGTTTCGTGAGTCACCTTTAAAGTCTCCAAACCCCACAGACCTTTGCTCAGCAGCTCCATATAACTTAGTAGAACATTGCCTCGTTCCAATTTTACTGTTCAAAGACCGCGGATATCTCGACACATCCTCTCCCTTTGGTTCGGTTCTGCCATCCGAAACTGAAAGTCAGGGAAAATGCTGTTAGGTAACAAACCGATTTTGGCGCGTACGAGAGGGGTTAAATCCCAGACGGATCTACGATAATGACTCAGCCTTACCAGTTGATAGCTTGCGCAAGGTAGTCCAGCACCGCTCGCGAGTTCGCAATAGACCAACCACACTATGCCAGGTTGTAAAACGGAGATGACTCTGCGGTGATTTGAATCCGTCCTGGTCTTCTTCCTCCTGACCGCTCTCCTCCTCCCCGTGCTGCTCGTGCTGTTTTGTCCACGTCTGCTCCCTCCGTTTGAAATCCTGTCTGCTATCGGCCGCAGGTACCAGTAGGGAGTAGTAAAACCAGGTGAGTAAATAAGTTGGGACTGGACACGGGAACGCATCTAAAAAGATTTGTACATGTAATAAAATGCGTGTTTTTTTGAATGATAAGAGATTTCTGAGTGAATAGTTCCAATAACCGCCATCGTGGTTGTGGATGAAAAAAAAATAAGTGCGGAGGTAGGGATATTTCCTGTTTAGAGGAGCTTCCGTCTGACCATACTGTTTCCCCGAATTGGACTGTGATTGCGTTTATACCGCTCCGAGAGGCTTCCAGACAGTGATAAACGAGGCCTTGTCGAGTCGATTGTCTTCTGGAAAGACCTATCAGAAACTTCTGCAAAGCGCTCCTTTCGATCGGGGGAAGTTGGTCAATGTTCAGTGGCAGGCTTTCGAGAATCGGTCGATGCACTTCATGCAAATTATGTTTTAAAGTTTTTCATGATTTTCGATGACCTAATTGCAATAAATAATGAATGTGTCCCAGGACTTTGGACAGTGTGAAAGGTCAGATTATAAGAACCGGGTTAATTGGGGAACAGGTGAGTATGGTGGGTGAAACCGTCATAACAATATTCAGGTCTGTTACCAGGGAACTAGACGGCACCCAAATTTCTGGGCCCGATGGTTTTCCGTTATTCCGTGGTGCACGAGTGTAGCAGGGTTGTAGGACTGATGCCATGTTCCAGTACGAAAGTTGTACCGGTTGTAACTCGCTCGTCTTGTGTTTTCGAGGCTGGCGCTGGCGATCTCGTCGCTTGTCCGATACTTGAGGTGGTTGTACGAGTTTCTGATGGGTGTCGAGGTCTGATTTGCCAGTCACTATGACCGCAATCAGGCGTGACAAGCCGGCTTTGATGTTCGTGCTCCTGTCGTACACGTGTTGAATCCGAGTAAATGAATCGATCAGCATGTGAATTGCGAGGTTAAAAGCACTTAATATCTAGGATATAATTGTGATCTAGTCAACGTTAAAAATGACCGTGCTTCCTCAACCCACTTCCTCCTGCTGTCACCCTCCTTAGACTTCTATTCCATGGGCTGATTTTTACGTTTTATATTTGTATTCGCTCATTGCCAGTTTTACTGGAAAGAATCTATCACACTGAAAACAGTTAACCGAGTCCCTGTCGTTGAGAGAGAACAGCGCCGATTCCTGTGTTGGAGGCGTCCACCTCGACGATGAATGGTCGGTTCGGGTCAGGGTGGTGGAGGATCGGGGCTGTGGTGAAGCTCTCCTTTAGTCGGTTGAACGCCTTGTGTGCCTCTGGCGACCAGGTGAGCTGAGTAGAAGCCTGTCGTGTCATCGAGGTGAGGGGCGCAGCGATGATGCTGAAGCCACGAATAAAGCGACGATAGAAGTTCGCGAACCCCAGGAAGCGTTGTAGCTCTTTGACGGTCCGTGGTTTGGGCCATCGTAGCACTGCTTGCACCTTCGTGTCATCCATAGCGACTCCGTCTGCTGAAATGACGTACCCAAGGAAAGATGTCGCGGTCTGATGAAACTCGCACTTCTCTGCTTTGGCGTACAAGCGATGCTGGATGAGGCGTTGCAGCACCGCCCTCACGTGTTGGATGTGTCCCTCTTTGCTCTCTGAATAGATGAGAATGTCGTCGATGTAGACGATCACGCAGCAATCGAGCATATCCCGGAACACATCGTTTATGAAAGACTGAAAGACCGCTGGGCTGTTCGCTAGGCCGAACGGCATGACCGAATATTCGTAGTGGCCGGATTGAGTCGAGAAGGCAGTTTTCCACTCATCTCCTGGTCTGATGCGGATGAGGTTGTATGCGCAGCGGAGGTCAAGCTTAGTGAAGTACCGCGCGCAGCGGAGTTGCTCCAGAGCTGACGGCACGAGCGGCAGAGGGTACCGGAACTTCACCGTGAGGTCGTTGAGGGCTCGGTAGTCAATGCATGGGCGAAGCCCCCCATCCTTCTTCTTGACGAAGAAGAACCCCGATGATGCTGGTGACACGGAAGGACGAATGAACCCCTTCTTGAGTTCTTCCTGGATGTAAACATTCATGGCCGTGGACTCCGTCTGTGAGAGTGGGAAGATTCTCCCTCTAGGCGGTGTTACCCCGGGTAGCAGGTCAATGGCGCAGTCACAGGCGCGATGAGGAGGTAGTTCCGTGGCCTTGGCTTTACTGAATGCCTCTGCGAGGTCCAGGTATTCGTCGGGGAGATTAGGGGTATCGGTGGAGATGGGTGTGGTGTCTGTGGTGTTGATTTGACATGGTTTCGCTGGGCTCCGGCGGTGTGCGGCACATGTTCTGCCCCATCTGGTTATGCGCAGCTCCGACCAGGAAATGGTTGGGTCGTGGAGTCGAAGCCATGGTAGGCCGAGGATGAGAGCGTGCCGTGGGGAGTGGATGACGTGGAAGGAGAGTCGCTCTTGGTGTTGGTCCCCCACCTGCATGCCGAGCCTCCTCGTGAGGTGTGTAACGCGCCCCTCTCCCAGCGGTCGTCCGTCTATCGCCTCCACTGCTAAGGGAAACACAGAGGGGATCACAGGAACGTTATGGGCGTGAACGAAGTCCCAAGACATAAAATTACCGGCTGCGCCCGAGTCGATCAGAGCACCGATCTCCACATTCTCCCCCCGAATTCCGAGCCGTACACCGATTTTGGCGCAGCTCGGAGATAGCGGGGTGACAGAGTGTCGACTCACCGGGTAGGAACGTCCGCGCTGAGGTCTGGTTGGACAGGTCGGCAGTCGGTGCCCCGGTTCTCCACAGTAAAGGTAGAGATGGAGACGGAAGCGACGATCTCGTTCCTCTGGCGTGAGGTGCGTGTAGTCGACCTGCATGGGTTCAGTGTATTCGGCGCGTGCAGGACGTGTGACGGTGCGCGGAGCGGCTCGCGCCCGGCGAGAGCGCATCAGATTATCCAGTTGGATAGAGAGATCCACGAATTCCGACAGACTCCTTCCCTCATCCCGGCAGGCCAACTCAGCTTGGAGGTCAGGATGCAGACCCTTGCGATAGAGCAGTCGCAGGGGGCGTTCCCCCCAACCCGCTTCAGCGGCGAGAGTGCGGAATGTCAGGGCATACTCCGCCGCGGTGCCATCACCCTGGGACACGGCCAGCAGGCGCTCCTCCGCGCTCTCTCCAGATGCGGAGTGGTCGAAAACGGTCCGAAATCGGACGAGAAAAGCCTAGAACGTGGGGAAGACGTTCTCTCCCCACACGGCGGTGGCCCACTCCAATGCCCCTCCTGTAAGCAGAGAACAGACGAAGGCTATGCGGCTGTCCTCCGTGCTGTACAGGGACGGTTGCTGTGCCACGAACAGCGAGCACTGCATCAGGAAGCCCCGACATCTTCCTGGTTCGCCGTTAAATTTTTCCGGAAGGGCGAGACGGGGTCCGGCGGTCGTGGGTGCGTGGTACGCCGTGGCCTGGGGAGCCGGTGCTGGAGCTGGGGGGTTCGGCGGAGCGGCGGCTCCATGCAGCTCCTGCAATGCCGCGGCGAGCTCCTGTGTGAGTTGAGTGAGGCGTGTCAGCTGTTGGTGGTGGCCGGCGAGTTGCTGAGCCTGACTGGTGACCTGCGTGGTCAGCAGAGCGACAGCTGCTGGATCCTCTGTTGGCGAGGTCTCCTGTAATGAGGAGGCGGCATACGGCTGTGGATCCATGTGCAGCAGAAAGTGTTTTAATAGAAAGCACTTGCAGGGTCGTACAGGCAGAGATCAGAACGGGCAAAACAGTACTCAGAGACAGAAGGCAGAATCGGAATCAGGGACAGGCAGTAAGGTCAGGGCAGGCGGCAAACAATCAGAAATATCGAGAGGCAAAAACAGAACAGAAAACCAAAGAATCGAACACGGGAAACGCTCAGAATCACTGTACAAAGACAAGTCGAGACCTCGCACAAGTAAGCAGTTCTGGCATGAATATATGTGAATGGGGAATGAGAAACAGCTGGTGCGGCAATCAGGAAGAACGGTGGCTGATGGGAAGTGTAGTCCGGAAGCGCGCTAGTACTCCGGGGACGCGTCTCTATGGCGACGCTCGTCCGGCGGCTCGTTACACATGACACCTCTCAATGTGCTCTCCTCAGTGTAGTTCACATAATCAGCAACCTGGGACATCTCTGATCTATTTGTTATTATTTTTAATAACTCACTAAAATAGAATTATATTTTAGCTGGTCTTCTGTGCACAACAAAGTGGCACACTGATTGTGTAGGCATCAGTTAGAAATTTTAAACAATGTAGTATTTCGACATAGGGAAGTCTGTGGAATAGAGAAGTCATTGTTGTCATTATTATTGTTGTCAGAGACTAAACTAGTACACTGTTTTTATTTGAAAACAGTTCCCAGATCCTAAGATCCCATTGTGCCAAGCTGAACTTCAGCCACTGACTAAAATAAGAGAAAATTGTTTTAACGTTTTATTTTATGTCAGAAGAACTCAATATTTAAACAGTTGTGTTGTGTTAAATAACTGTAAAGAGTCAAGTGCATGTGCTAATCATGGTTTTTATTGAAGGATAAACCAAGATACAAAGCATCCGATGAGCTGTGAGGAAAATAGATAACAATGACTAAAATGAAGAAAAATCAGTCTTCAAAACAAAACCGGGACATTTCCCAGGAATATTTATGACAGAAATCAGTAGAAATAGTCCTTAACTGACAACATATTTATTTATTTATTTATTTATTTATTTATTTATCTGTCTATCTGATTATGATGAGAAAAACAGTACCATACTAAGTAGTTGGTCAGCATTTTAGACAAGCAGATAGGAAACAGCTACGAGTTGTATGTAAAGAGAGCTACAGGAGGCTTTAACTGCTAAATACTTTCAGCACCTTTAGTTTGTGAGCACCTTTTAAATAGTCTCAACAAACCTTACCACTAAAACTCATTTTTCTCACAGGTCCAATATAACTTAGTAGAACATTGCACATCGTTCCAAATTTTTATTTTCAAAGCACCCAATATCTCGACACAGTCCTCATCCCCATTTGAGTTATTCGGCTCTCCTGCCATCCAGAACCTGAAATTCAGAGAATCAGACTCGACCCTGTTAGAGTTAATAACAAAAACCTATTTTGCCTTACAGATAAGATAAGATAAGATAAGATGCTTTAAAACCCAGACCAGGTCATCCTACAGTATTTAATTTATCTCAGTCTCTTACCCAGTTGTCAGATTTGTACCGTCAACCCATTTCCACACCCCCTCCATCTCTCTGTCACTCAGACCAATCCAAGCATGTCTAATGTCCAGGTGTAAAGAGATGAACTCCTGCAAAGGACAGCACAATATACTGAATAAACACAGTCTCTCTCTCTCTCTCTCTCTCTCTCTCTCTCTCTCTCTCTCTCTCACCTCTTCCTCTGTGCTGTTTATGATCACCAGGTCTGCCCCTCTGTTTTTACAATCCTGTCTGCTATCGGCCCAGTTCTCCATCCCAGTAGGGAAGTAGTAAATACTAGACTTGAAGTAAATCCATCCGAGTTTGATATACGTATCTGAGCACACAGTGGGAGACGTTACATCAAATAAAAAAAGATTTGTACATGAATAATAAAATGCTGCTTTTTTCCCAGGAATATAATCAAGAGATTTAACTGAAGTGAAATAGTTTCCAATAACAGCACATCAAGGAGGATTTGTAGGATTTTGTCCAACACTGTGAATTTAAATTATTAAATAATTAAGTTTACTTGCATGTGTGTTTATATTTCAAAGTTTTGTTTTATTTTTTCTCACTGATTTGTCTTTTTTTTTGTATGCTGCTTCATGACAAATTTAATGTTTTCACACACAGGTTTTATTCAATCACGTTTTTTCATGACACTAATATGCAAATAATAAGAAGGTTCATCCAGGCTTTAGGAACATACAGTGTGAAACGTCAGATTATGAAGAACCGGGATTAATTGTTAACCCCAGGAATGAGTATGAGTAGTGTGTTAAACTTCAAATAACAATAATTCAGGATTCTGTTTACACAGGGAAATATTTCTAACGTGCAAAACCCTAATTAAAAATACTGACAGGATTTCAAGTATATTACCCACCAATTACTTCCAACTTCTTCTGTAATTGGTCACTTTGGTTTATCAGGTTGTTGTAGGTCATCTGTAATTTGTCCATTTCTCTAGTCAGATTGATGTAACCGGTCTGTAACTGGTCTCTCTCACTTGTCCGATTCTTGAGGCTGGTCTGTAACTGGTCTCTCTCGCTTGTCCGATACTTGAGGCTGGTTTGTAACTGATTGTTTTCTGATGTCAGGTTCTTGAATTTGACACCCAGCACTATGACCGCAATCAGCAGCGCAAACAGAATAGCCAGGCTTTGAATTGTGCTCCGTACAGTGTTGAATCCTACAGTATAATGTAATCGATACAGACATGTGAATTGCAGTTAAACAGCACATTAATTATCTAGGATTATAATTTAGATCTAGTCAACCCGTTAAAAAATGACTTCTGCTTCCTCATAGCCCACTTCCTCCTGTCTAGTCTTAACCATCTTTTTAGACTTCATATTCCTATAAGGGCTGATTTTTATGTTTTTATTATTTTGTATTCGCCCTCATTGCCAGTCCTTACACTGAAAGCATCTAATCACACTAAAAAGAAGTCAAAACAATTTTATGATAACTTTTTTTAAATAACTTTTTTTACTGCTATTTTTTTATAATTAAATTATGTAGAACTGGTTATTTATCATTTATTTATAAATGTATATGATTTATTTGGATTAAGTACTATTTCATTAAAATTCACTTCTAGGTAAATATGATCCCTTTTTTGGAGTAATACATAAAGGAATAAAAGAGCAAGCTGTACCTCACCTCATTCATAATCAACAGGCCATGTTGTGTACACAGAACAGAGCAGGAAAATAAAGACCTGGTGACTTTCCTGTTGAAGTTAGAGCTTTATTTCTGACTGTTAAAAAGCATTGACACTGAAACTTAAGTTTATTTAGGTTTTGTCACCATAGAAATGATAAGTATTGCCGCTAAACGCTTTCTGACCAATCAAATTAGAGAATTCAACAGTTCTGTGGGATAATGTTTTATTATTATTATTATTATTATTATTATTATTATTATTATTATTATTATATTTCAATCATTTGAATATTCTTAAAGAAACCTAATGAAAATGTATGAATACCTCTGCTTGAAGTTTGTCGCATCCTCTGTGTGTTTCCGACTCGAAAAACTCCCACGCTTTCCGCCACAGTCTGAACACGCTCTCCTCCACCGCTCCCTGGGTAGTTAACATACACAGACATCATTAGAAAATAGATTTTTAATGCTTTCTATCTGCAGCACCACTGACTGTAGATTATGATGATGCGGTTTGCCTTTTGAGGTTGTTTTAATAGGGAAATCCTATGTGTAAGAGTGTTAATGAGGAAGTCGTTAACCACCAGTGCAAATAAATAATGTACCTGTGGTTAAGCTGCAACTGTTGTAGTGATCATAGAAGTGTTGGGCCACTGTTATATTTAAGCAAATAATTGATGCTTGGAAGAAAAAATAACTTTACTTTTCAAAAATTTACTTTGTCATGCACGTGAAACAGGTTAGATCCAAATGCTGGTTTATTAGGCGATATCCAAAACAGGCAAGGGTCAAAACATCAGGCAAACAACAACATCAAAGGAAATCCAAAAACAGTAGTCGATAATCCAGGCGTAGGTCAGGGCAGGTACCAAACATTCGTAAACACGAAAAACAGGCAGGGTCAAAACGAGGCAAAAGACGGAACCGAATATACGCTCAGAATGCAGACAAGCTAACAATACTTCGCGTCATAAGAGAGTTCTGAGTGAGCTTAAATAGACTAAGTGATTACAAACAGGAAACAGGTGTGCTGAGCTGGTGGTGCAATGGATTGTGGGAAGTCATGGCCATCATGGCTCTCATAACAGAGCCCCCCCAGGAGAGGATTCCAGACACTCCAACGTAGATCCGGAGGGTGGTGGAGCGGAGGCGGAACAGGGGGTGGGATGGTGGGCCAGGTCCATGTGGCGGTAGAGGGCAGGGCGGAGCCGGTGGGGCTGAAGACGGGACCCAAGACCAGAGCTGAGTGTGCGGCCAGGGAGGTACAGCATGTGGCGCCAGAGACCATAGCAGGACTAGAGACCAGGGTGGTGCCGCAGGCAGAGCCAGAGACCAGAGCAGGACTGGAGACCAGGGTGGTGCCGCAGGCAGAGCCAGAGACCAGAGCAGGACTGGAGACCAGGGTGGTGCCGCAGAGTAACTAGGTAAACTGGCCAGCATCGCAATCCAAGGCGGTGCTGGAGGTATTCTGAGCCTGTAAACAGGGACAGAAGGTAGAGGGGCTGGCCAAGCCAGTGAATTGAAACACAAGACAGATAACACAGGAAAATTGGTTGGTTCAGGCCAGGCAGAGAGTTCAGGGGGCCCGGAAACGACCATCTTGGGCCAGGCAGAGAGTTCATAGTTGGCCATCTTCAAAGATAAAGACATGCCTACTTTAAAGTCAGGATCTCCATAGTGTCCATTAGAGTAGGACGTCTCGTCCTCGTTCGTGGATTCACTCACCGTAGGAAGCACCTGCTCAAAGGACATTAATAAAGACTCATCCACCTCAGTGGATTGTGGTGAGCTAACTTCAGCAGGCATTGAGTGGGTGGTGGTGGTCACTGTGGGTGATATATCAGGGATATTGTCCTGGAAAGAGCTCAGAGATGGGAAACTTTAGTGTTTCTCTTTAGAAGAACTGGAGTTGCTCTCTTGTGTGCTTTTGGGACATCCAGACTCTGAAGTCTTGCATGATGCTCCTTGCTGACTGTCTGATCCCAAGCACATCTTAGCTGCTAAGCTGCTGCGGTTACTGGAGGCCCAAGTTTCCTCAGGAAAGATATGTGGTATGGCGTATGACCAGCACTGTTTGGACCAGATTTTGGAGAACTCAACTCCAAAGTCTTTTTGTCTGGGCTAATGCAGACTTGGATGGATTGTCCTTCAGCAGGTGGATTGTCCTTCAGAGCACCGTCGACCCAACTAATCTCAGTGGGTGTAAGGTGCAGATTTACACTGTGCTCAGTCTTTGGATTCTTGATATTTCCAGAGGCCTCAGTGAACTTGACTGGATTCTGTATGTCATCTGTCACCCTAAAGGGAACCTCATCCTCATTTGGGTGACACTAGACAGTAAATAATGTCAATGAAAATAATGTCCTTTCTACAGCAGTTTATACTTTATATATCAGTTTCCACTGTCTCAGACATTGCTCCTGCTAATTAAATGTCTGGTTCCTGAAGTGTAGATTGTGTATAGAAACCAAGAATAGTTTAAATAATAATGAAATAATCAAGAAAAAAAAAGGAAAATTTCCAAAAGAAAATTACCTGCAAACCAGGAACCCCTTTATATATAGTCACATTACTCTAGAAACAATGAGGTATGAGAACATTGTTGATTGAGCTCAAGGTTCTGCTAAATCAACAGAGTCCGAGACACTGAGATGGACTTAAAATACAATTATCTCAATTATATTGCTTCCATCATCATGATCATCAGAATCATAAGAAATGTACAATACATCTATGAGATAAAGAAAAGTATTTGTGCACTCTGTATCTGTGAATGATTACAGAGGAAACAAGAGCAGAGACTGAAACTAAATTATCATCTAAATATTGTCTTTGATATTGTATAGATTTAGCACTTTTCATTTAAAATGATACACGTCATTGAAAAACATGTTTCTCACAGATCCACGGAAACTTAGCAGAACATTTCTGGTCATTCCAGGTTGCAGTCAAATATGAAGCATACTTTAAGTGTAAATCACAGCACAGTCCTCGTCACCTCGAATTATTCGGTTCCCCTTTAGCCCAGTATTCAGTTCCCCATGTTTCTAGAGAATCAGATCTGATTCAATCTCCTTCAGTTCACAAATTTAACTGAATCCTCTCAGCCTCTGTTCACTGAAATGCACAATAAGGAATATAATAAGGAATAATCTTTGTTCAAGCAGGAGAACATTATTAAGATGATTTAATTTGAATTGCATGAAAAAACAGGGAAATATTTACTTACCCAGTGTCCACCCATTTCAACTCTCCCTCTTTTACTGTGTTACTCAGACTCAAGTCTCAGGGTTGTTCAGCTGTTTAATGATGAACTCCTTTAAATGACATAAAAAAACAGCAGAATAAAAATCTCTCTCTCTCTCTCTCTCTCTCTCTCTCTCTCTCTCTCTCTCTCTCTCTCTCTCTCTCACTTGTTCCTCTTTGCTGTTCATGATCACCAGGTCTGCTCCTTTGGCCTTGCAGTCTTTTCTGCTCTCCTCACAGTTATTCGTCTCATTAGACATACCATAAAAACTGGAACTAAAACTGAAACACTTCTGTTTACCTACAGATACCAGTGGAAAAGATTTAGAGATCAAAACACATACTTACTTGTGTTATTATTATTATTGTTGTTGTTGTTGTTGTTGTATAGTCATGATTTCTATTTGTCCACGTAGGCAATAGTAATATTTACCAGTGGAAAAGATTTACAGATCAAAACACATACTTACTTGTGTTATTATTATTATTATTATTATTGTTGTTGTTGTTGTTGTATAGTCATGAGTTCTATTTGCCCACATAGGCAATAGTAATATTTAATCAGCCGTAATTAACATAGATATACAGATAATAAACAGATATTAGTTATCTATTGTTCCTTTTCCACCAAGGCAGTTTGAGTGCAGGTTCAGAGTCTAATTTAAAATCAGTTCTTTCTTTTTCAACATCCAAAGCACCGGATCTGAACCAGGAAAAGTAGTTCTTAATGGTTCTTAAGTAGGTCTTGCTGGTCTAGACTTAAGAACTGCTTGTGTCAGGAACTGGGGGTGGGGCTACTGTTAGTGCGTTGATAGTGTACCTTAAGTAGGGTCTGGGGGCGGGGTTACTGTTAGTGCCTTTGATAATGTACCTTAAGTAGGTACTGGGGGCGGGGCTATGGATCGGGGCTACTGTTAGCGCCTTTGATAATGTACCTTAAGTAGAGGCAGCATGCGGGGTTACTGTTAGTGCCTTTGATAATGTACCTTAACACCTCTCTTCTCTGGCTCTCAACGAAGGCGGTCGCATTTTCTCTCCCTCTCCTCCCCTCTACTTTCCCTGCTTTGCTTCTTTCGTCTCGTCTACTGTCTTATACTTTGAGAGACTCTCTCCGCACTGCTCTCCAAACTAAAATATCATGGATTTGATAAACTGGTCTCTCAATGCAATTGACACCATCTTCTCGACGAGAAGCTTGGGTTCGGGGGAACCTGACTGCCCTGCCGGAACGTTTGCAGCTGGCTATACGATGGACGCGTGGGAGAGGTGGCGGGTCGTGTGTCTGGCGGCTCTTTCTGTGGAGGACATTGAAGATATCTACCTATTCGGAACCATGATAACAGGAGTTCTGCTGATTGGATTAGGCATTGCCCTGGTTTATCGAGAGAATCAGAAAACGGTAACAGCTGTTCAAAATCTCCCAAAGCTGTCCGTCATGATCGATGCAGTGGGCAGAGCGGTCAGCACTGAGGCTGGGACTAATAACCGCATTATGGGTAACATCACGATGAAGCTCACTGCTTTGGATACTGTTTTGGTTAACATCATGGAGAAGCTCACTGCTTTGGAAAGAAAATCGGATCGATATGGAGACCAGAATGGACTAAGAGTGTAGTCGTGTAAATTGGAATGCGTCTACTCGCCCCAAGACTAAACAATCCCAATCTTATCTGCTTTCGGCTCCTCTCAACCAGCACTGGCCTCGGCCAAGGCCGCAGTTGGAACAACAATTCCCCCGGCAGAGCACTGCAGCGAGACGCTCTTGCGTTCCTTCCCCCACTTCTACAGACACCTGCTGATTGTTGACTCTCTTTGGGACTAATCAAGGTTGTCTCCATGGCAATTTGCTGTGTATCGCTATGACAATCTTGCGGACTGAGGCACACCAAGATTTGATGCCGGGAGCAACGACTCTCCAGGCCTACACTTACATACATACACACACACACACACACATACATATATAAAGATATGCACTCACCCCCCACCCCCCATCCCACGCCTTCGCCGCTTTGTACCGCCAGTCTGACAAGCGGGTCTGTGACCAGCGCCGAAAGGCCGCAGGACCTGATGGCTGCTTGCCTGTGCTGGATTACCTCCACCCCCCACTCCCCTCCCCTGTTGCAAGTCATGTGTTTATGGCGTACTGTTTATGTGCTTATGTTGCTGAGGTGTTTTTTTCTTGTTCCCACACTGTACTCCCCACCGGAGGATAGTCTGGGGGTTGTTGTTTTTTTTTCTCCTCCCTTCCCTCATGTTATGCTGTATCTCTTCTCAATCCCCTGTCTTCCTGTCCTGTCCTCCCCTTGTATTGTATGTATTGTATGTATGGGCAGGTTGATGGCTAATTTCGCTGGTACCTGTGACCAGTTAACACCGCCCGAACGTGTCGGACGTGATCTTCCATGGTCTCGGAATATATTAGGATGTTGTCGATGTAGACGATCACCCAGCGGTCCAGCATTTCGCGGAATACGTCATTGATAAATGACTGAAACACTGCTGGACTGTTCGAAAGACAGAACGGCATGACTAAGTATTCGTAGTGTCCAGACTGGGTCCAGAAGGCGGTCTTCCACTCGTCCCCTTCCCTGATTCGGATGAGGTTGTAGGCACTGCGCAGATCCAGCTTGGTGAAGACTCGGGCCCGGCAGAGCTGTTCCAGGGCTGACGGCACAAGGGGAAGGGGATACCGGAACTTCACCATAATGTTGTTCAGCGCCCGGTAATCAATGCATGGCCGGAGGGCCCCATCCTTCTTCTTGACGAAGAAGAAGCCCGCGGAAGCCGGAGACACGGAGGGCCGAATGAATCCCTTCTTCCGCTCCTCTTTGATGTACTCGTTCATGGCCGCTGCCTCTGGCTGGGATAGCGGGGATCTTCCTCGGTGTGGCATGGCGCCAGTCAGGTGTTCAGGTGTTCTACTGCCTCCACTGCCAGGGGAAAGACACATGGGGTTACCGGTATATTATGGGTCTGGACGAATTCCCCTGACATAAAGTTCCCGGCTGCGCCAGAATCGATGAGAGCAGCCAGGCTAATCTTCTCCCCCCGTATCTCGACTTGTACTTGAATTTGCGCACAGTGCAGCGCGTGAGGAGGAGGGAGGTTTGAACTCACCGGAGTGTTTTGCCTGCTGGCCGGCCTGGTGGGGCAGGTTGACAGCCGGTGTCCGGGTTCACCGCAGTACAGGCAGAGTTGGTGGCGGAAGCGTCGTGCTCGCTCCTTGGGTGTGAGGCGTGTGAAATCGGGTTGCATGGGTTCAGGATTCTCAGGACGGAACGCGCGTGAGGTTTCAGGTCGGGGCGCGGGTGCAGATGCTCGACGGGTTCGCATCAGATTGTCTATCTGTATGGAGAGATGCATGAACTCTGACAGATTCCTTCCTTCGTCCCGGCAGGCGAGCTCGGCTTGCAGCTCCGGGGTCAAGCCCTTGCAGTACAGCAGCTTCAGGGGCCTCTCTTCCCAGCCTGCTTCCGGGGCCGTGCGGTCCCCCTGGGAGATGGCCAGCAGGCGCTCCTCCGCGCTTTCCCCGGTCGCGGAGTGGTCAAAGTCGGTGTGGAACTTGGCGAGAAAGTGCTCGAATGTGGGGAACGTGGAGCCGTCAGCTCCCCACACCCCAGTGGCCCATTCCAGCACTTTGCCGGTGAGGAGCGTGCAGACAAACGCGATGTGGCTGGCCTCGGTTGGGTACAGCGTCAGTTGCTGTGCCACGAAGAGCGAGCACTGCATTAGGAATCCCTTGCACTTCCCGGGATCTCCGCTGAATTACTTTGGGAACGCGAGTCGGGGGCTGGCGACGGTGGAGGCAGCGTACGGGGCAGTTTGGGGAGGCGACGCCGGTGGTGTGAGGCTCGGCGAGTTCTCTGGTGAGCGAGGTGAGTCGCGTCAGCTACTGGTGGTGTAATTAGCCCCAGAGAGGGGCTTGTGGGAACTGCAGTCCGGAAGCGCCTAGTATTCCGGAGACGCTTCTCTTAGCTGCCGGTTGGAAGGCGGGGTAGGTGCGCTGACCGTGACAGTATCATTGTTACTAAATTTAAAACCATCAATACCTTAAATGGTTCTAATCATGAGCTGAACTTCCAAAGGCTTAAATGCAGTGACATCAAACTTCAGTGGCCAAAATGCAAAAAGTACCAAAAAAAAAACATGCAAATCAAGTTCAAACACCATTTCCCCACATTAGTCTACATTGTTACTGTAAATGAAATGTTACTTCCTTTATTTTTTTCTTGTTTTGTGAACTTTTGTTAAATAAATACACCAATAAGTACATTTAACCCAGTCAGTAAAATATACATGCTTTAGACCAGTGTTACTCATTGCGCGGCTCGCGAGCCTCCTGCGGCTCGCCAAGCTTTAATATGCGGCTCGCATGGCAGTAAATAATACGATGATATGATCATATGGTTAAAATTTATTTTTCATTTAAATAACATTAAAAACAATCAGGGAAGCATAGAAAAACAAATGTGCTCTATTACAAATAATAATGTATATTTATATATATTATTTGACTCGTCACTGACTCACTGCGTTCTGCGCAATAGCCAGTTTTTGGCAGCCTGCCAGAAGCTAGTTTGTGTTTCATGCTAGTTAACAACTTGTGTTTACTGTACACACGGACTAAAAAATGGATCAATTTCTTATCAAACAATCCCATGCACAAAATGAACAGCAACAAAGCAATGTGACAGTGACAAAAGAGGTGACTGATGGGGAGCATGCATCATCCGCAACTCGAAGACTGAATAACTTGGCATACTTTGCGGTGAAAGTGGCTCTCCTATTGGCTTTGTCCTATCAGTGTGGCTCACATGAAATAAATAGTGAAGACCACTGCTTTAGACTCATATTCACAGTAAATAATTTAGCAGACTTCTTTTCAACATTTCAGTCATTCTAATCATGTCAGATTATTATTTTTAATGTGTAATTCTTATTATACTATGGGTGAAATTTAAAATTCAGCACATCACACAATTCCCAGAAGACGACTAGTTGCCTTTTGAAACTGGCTCCTCTAAATCTTCTTTCTCATCATTATTACTGGGTTAGGGTTAGGGATTTCTGTAAGGCAGCATTGTGGTCTTGTGTGTATTAGTAACAACAAAAAAGCACACGAGTGCAATTGGAATCGAACTGTACTGAAAATTTTTACCTGTGTGTCGAGTCTTCATGCCATCCATCATGCCATCCATCGTCTTTGTTTTGATGTTGTGACTACTAACAGTGTCTGCGTCCTCGTGGAGTTTCACCACCCTCTCAATGCACTTTCCTCTTTCCTTGGCATAGTACACATGTTCAGAAATAGTGTGAGACATCTCTGATCTACAAAACTCAGAATCACTGCATCGCTGGTCTTCGCTGTGTCAAACGTTAATGAGACACTTTGTAGTTCAGTTATGTGACGAAGTTGCTTTTATGTGAAGAGTTTTTTAGGGAAGTAATTATCTTGCTGCCCATTTGGGAGTCACCCAATGCCAGCGTCTGTAATTGTTTAGAGCTCAAAACACACTATATGGCCAGAAATCTCAATGTTACAACTAAATAAATAAATTTCTTAGATTCTAACTATGGACCACATGTTATGGTTCAGCCCAGACTTTTGGCCATGTGGTTCTGTTTATGTTCCGTGTCACGTGTCTACCCCTCCTTTGTTTACTCCTCCCTGTCTATGCACACCTGTTCCCTATTGTTATTTGTCATGTCTATTTAACCGTGCCACGTTGCCGATGGCAGCGCGGAATCATCGTCAGTGTACCCTCATCCTTTGTCCTGTTTAGTTTTAATCTTTGTACCTGTTCTTTGTATTTATTATTTATTAAACCCTATTTATTTGAAGCTATCTTGTATCTGGGTCTGTCTTCCTCTCTCCGTTGAGACAGAATGATTCCGCGCAAACTCGGACCCAGCAGTATAACTTAGCTTCCAGCCTGGACCGGCTTTTTGGAAGCATATATTTTTGGTCTCCTGCTCCTGGACTGTTCTCTGGACTTTTTCCTTTTTCGGGAACATCGCTCCGAATTTTATTCGTTGAGGGACGTCGCCTCACTTCTGTTCCGCAAAAGATGTCACCATCCCGGTTTTGTCCCCCCATCTGCCTCACTGTGTGCCTCGCTCCCCCCCCCTGGACCTTGTCGGGAATGTTATTAAGACAGGATTGGTGCTTCGGGAGCCGCACCTCAAGGGTGGGGTACTGTCAGGACTCAGCCCAGATTTTTGTCCATGTGCTTCTGTTTATGTTCTGTGTCACGAGTCATTTTCTCTCCCTCTCCTCCCCTCTACTTTCCCTGCTTTGCTTCTTTCGTCTCATCTACTGTCTTATACTTTGAGAGACTCTCTCCGCACTGCTCTCCAAACTAAAATATCATGGATTTGATAAACTGGTCTCTCAATGCAATTGACACCATCTTCTCGACGAGAAGCTTGGGTTCGGGGGAACCTGACTGCCCTGCCGGAACGTTTGCAGCTGGCTATACGATGGACGCGTGGGAGAGGTGGCGGGTCGTGTGTCTGGCGGCTCTTTCTGTGGAGGACATTGAAGATATCTACCTATTCGGAACCATGATAACAGGAGTTCTGCTGATTGGATTAGGCATTGCCCTGGTTTATCGAGAGAATCAGAAAACGGTAACAGCTGTTCAAAATCTCCCAAAGCTGTCCGTCATGATCGATGCAGTGGGCAGAGCGGTCAGCACTGAGGCTGGGACTAATAACCGCATTATGGGTAACATCACGATGAAGCTCACTGCTTTGGATACTGTTTTGGTTAACATCATGGAGAAGCTCACTGCTTTGGAAAGAAAATCGGATCGATATGGAGACCAGAATGGACTAAGAGTGTAGTCGTGTAAATTGGAATGCGTCTACTCGCCCCAAGACTAAACAATCCCAATCTTATCTGCTTTCGGCTCCTCTCAACCAGCACTGGCCTCGGCCAAGGCCGCAGTTGGAACAACAATTCCCCCGGCAGAGCACTGCAGCGAGACGCTCTTGCGTTCCTTCCCCCACTTCTACAGACACCTGCTGATTGTTGACTCTCTTTGGGACTAATCAAGGTTGTCTCCATGGCAATTTGCTGTGTATCGCTATGACAATCTTGCGGACTGAGGCACACCAAGATTTGATGCCGGGAGCAACGACTCTCCAGGCCTACACTTACATACATACACACACACACACACATACATATATAAAGATATGCACTCACCCCCCACCCCCCATCCCACGCCTTCGCCGCTTTGTACCGCCAGTCTGACAAGCGGGTCTGTGACCAGCGCCGAAAGGCCGCAGGACCTGATGGCTGCTTGCCTGTGCTGGATTACCTCCACCCCCCACTCCCCTCCCCTGTTGCAAGTCATGTGTTTATGGCGTACTGTTTATGTGCTTATGTTGCTGAGGTGTTTTTTTCTTGTTCCCACACTGTACTCCCCACCGGAGGATAGTCTGGGGGTTGTTGTTTTTTTTTCTCCTCCCTTCCCTCATGTTATGCTGTATCTCTTCTCAATCCCCTGTCTTCCTGTCCTGTCCTCCCCTTGTATTGTATGTATTGTATGTATGGGCAGGTTGATGGCTAATTTCGCTGGTACCTGTGACCAGTGACAATAAAGGCTACTACTACTACTAACACCGCCCGAACGTGTCAGACGTGATCTTCCATGGTCTCGGAATATATTAGGATGTCGTCGATGTAGACGATCACCCAGCGGTCCAGCATTTCGCGGAATACGTCATTGATAAATGACTGAAACACTGCTGGACTGTTCGAAAGGCCGAACGGCATGACTAAGTATTCGTAGTGTCCAGACTGGGTCCAGAAGGCGGTCTTCCACTCGTCCCCTTCCCTGATTCAGATGAGGTTGTAGGCACTGCGCAGATCCAGCTTGGTGAAGACTCGGGCCCGGCAGAGCTGTTCCAGGGCTGACGGCACAAGGGGAAGGGGATACCGGAACTTCACCATAATGTCGTTCAGCGCCCGGTAATCAATGCATCGCCAGAGGGCCCCATCCTTCTTCTTGACGAAGAAGAAGCCCGCGGAAGCCGGAGACACGGAGGGCCGAATGAATCCCTTCTTCCGCTCCTCTTTGATGTACTCGTTCATGGCCGCTGCCTCTGGCTGGGATAGCGGGGATCTTCCTCGGTGTGGCATGGCGCCAGTCAGGTGTTCAGGTGTTCTACTGCCTCCACTGCCAGGGGAAAGACACATGGGGTTACCGGTATATTATGGGTCTGGACGAATTCCCCTGACATAAAGTTCCCGGCTGCGCCAGAATCGATGAGAGCAGCCAGGCTAATCTTCTCCCCCCGTATCTCGACTTGTACTTGAATTTGTGCACAGCGCAGCGCCTGAGGAGGAAGGAGGTTTGAACTCACCGGAGTGTTTTGCCTGCTGGTCGGCCTGGTGGGGCAGGTTGACAGCCGGTGTCCGGGTTCACCGCAGTACAGGCAGAGTTGGTGGCGGAAGCGTCGTGCTTGCTCCTCGGGTGTGAGGCGCGTGAAATCGGGTTGCATAGGTTCAGGATTCTCAGGACGGAACGCGCGTGAGGTTTCAGGTCAGGGCGCGGGTGCAGATGCTCGACGGGTTCGCATCAGATTGTCTATCTGTATGGAGAGATGCATGAACTCTGACAGATTCCTTCCTTCGTCCCGGCAGACGAGCTCGGCTTGCAGCTCCGGGGTCAAGCCCTTGCAGTACAGCAGCTTCAGGGGCCTCTCTTCCCAGCCTGCTTCCGGGGCCATGCGGTCCCCCTGGGAGATGGCCAGCAGGCGCTCCTCCGCGCTTTCCCCGGTCGCGGAGTGGTCAAAGTCGGTGCGGAACTTGGCGAGAAAGTGCTCGAATGTGGGGAACGCAGAGCCGTCAGCTCCCCACACCCCAGTGGCCCATTCCAGCACTTTGCCGGTGAGGAGCGTGCAGACAAACGCGATGTGGCTGGCCTCGGTTGGGTACAGCGTCAGTTGCTGTGCCACGAAGAGCGAGCACTGCATTAGGAATCCCTTGCACTTCCCGGGATCTCCGCTGAATTACTTTGGGAACGCGAGTCGGGGGCTGGCGACGGTGGAGGCAGCGTACGGGGCAGTTTGGGGAGGCGACGCCGGTGGTGTGAGGCTCGGCGAGTTCTCTGGTGAGCGAGGTGAGTCGCGTCAGCTACTGGTGGTGTAATTAGCCCCAGAGAGGGGCTTGTGGGAACTGCAGTCCGGAAGCGCCTAGTATTCCGGAGACGCTTCTCTTAGCTGCCGGTTGGAAGGCGGGGTAGGTGCGCTGACCGTGACAGTATCATTGTTACTAAATTTAAAACCATCAATACCTTAAATGGTTCTAATCATGAGCTGAACTTCCAAAGGCTTAAATGCAGTGACATCAAACTTCAGTGGCCAAAATGCAAAAAGTACCAAAAAAAAACATGCAAATCAAGTTCAAACACCATTTCCCCACATTAGTCTACATTGTTACTGTAAATGAAATGTTACTTCCCTTATTTTTTTCTTGTTTTGTGAACTTTTGTTAAATAAATACACCAATAAGTACATTTAACCCAGTCAGTAAAATATACATGCTTTAGACCAGTGTTACTCATTGCACGGCTCGCGAGCCTCCTGCGGCTCGCGAGCCTCCTGCGGCTCGCCAAGCTTTAATATGCGGCTCGCATGGCAGTAAATAATACGATGATATGATCATATGGTTAAAATTTATTTTTCATTTAAATAACATTAAAAACAATCAGGGAAGCATAGAAAAACAAATGTGCTCTATTACAAATAATAATGTATATTTATATATATTATTTGACTCGTCACTGACTCACTGCGTTCTGCGCAATAGCCAGTTTTTGGCGGCCTGCCAGAAGCTAGTTTGTGTTTCATGCTAGTTAACAACTTGTGTTTACTGTACACACGGACTAAAAAATGGATCAATTTCTTATCAAACAATCCCGTGCACAAAATGAACAGCAACAAAGCAATGTGACAGTGACAAAAGAGGTGACTGATGGGGAGCATGCATCATCCGCAACTCGAAGACTGAATAACTTGGCATACTTTGCGGTGAAAGTGGCTCTCCTAATGGCTTCGTCCTATCAGTGTGGCTCACATGAAATAAATAGTGAAGACCACTGCTTTAGACTCATATTCACAGTAAATAATTTAGCAGACTTCTTTTCAACATTTCAGTCATTCTAATCATGTCAGATTATTATTTTTAATGTGTAATTCTTATTATACTATGGGTGAAATTTAAAATTCAGCACATCACACAATTCCCAGAAGACGACTAGTTGCCTTTTGAAACTGGCTCCTCTAAATCTTCTTTCTCATCATTATTACTGGGTTAGGGTTAGGGATTTCTGTAAGGCAGCATTGTGGTCTTGTGTGTATTGGTAACAACAAAAAAGCACACAAGTACAATTGGAATCGAACTGTACTGAAAACTTTTACCTGTGTGTCGAGTCTTCATGCCATCCATCATGCCATCCATCGTCTTTGTTTTGATGTTGTGACTACTAACAGCGTCTGCGTCCTCGTGGAGTTTCACCACCCTCTCAATGCACTTTCCTCTTTCCTTGGCGTAGTACACATGTTCAGAAATAGTGTGAGACATCTCTGATCTACAAAACTCAGAATCACTGCATCGCTGGTCTTCGCTGTGTCAAACGTTAATGAGACACTTTGTAGTTCAGTTATGTGACGAAGTTGCTTTTATGTGAAGAGTTTTTTAGGGAAGTAATTATCTTGCTGCTCATTTGGGAGTCACCCAATGCCAGCGTCTGTAATTGTTTAGAGCTCAAAACACACTATATGGCCAGAAATCTCAATGTTACAACTAAATAAATAAATTTCTTAGATTCTAACTATGGACTACATGTTATGGTTCAGCCCAGACTTTTGGCCATGTGGTTCTGTTTATGTTCCGTGTCACGTGTCTACCCCTCCTTTGTTTACTCCTCCCTGTCTATGCACACCTGTTCCCTATTGTTATTTGTCATGTCTATTTAACCGTGCCACGTTGCCGATGGCAGCGCGGAATCATCGTCAGTGTACCCTCATCCTTTGTCCTGTTTAGTTTTAATCTTTGTACCTGTTCTTTGTATTTATTATTTATTAAACCCTATTTATTTGAAGCTATCTTGTATCTGGGTCTGTCTTCCTCTCTCCGTTGAGACAGAATGATTCCGCGCAAACTCGGACCCAGCAGTATAACTTAGCTTCCAGCCTGGACCGGCTTTTTGGAAGCATATATTTTTGGTCTCCTGCTCCTGGACTGTTCTCTGGACTTTTTCCTTTTTCGGGAACATCGCTCCGAATTTTATTCGTTGAGGGACGTCGCCTCACTTCTGTTCCGCAAAAGATGTCACCATCCCGGTTTTGTCCCCCCATCTGCCTCACTGTGTGCCTCGCTCCCCCCCCCTGGACCTTGTCGGGAATGTTATTAAGACAGGATTGGTGCTTCGGGAGCCGCACCTCAAGGGTGGGGTACTGTCAGGACTCAGCCCAGATTTTTGTCCATGTGCTTCTGTTTATGTTCTGTGTCACGAGTCATTTTCTCTCCCTCTCCTCCCCTCTACTTTCCCTGCTTTGCTTCTTTCGTCTCGTCTACTGTCTTATACTTTGAGAGACTCTCTCCGCACTGCTCTCCAAACTAAAATATCATGGATTTGATAAACTGGTCTCTCAATGCAATTGACACCATCTTCTCGACGAGAAGCTTGGGTTCGGGGGAACCTGACTGCCCTGCCGGAACGTTTGCAGCTGGCTATACGATGGACGCGTGGGAGAGGTGGCGGGTCGTGTGTCTGGCGGCTCTTTCTGTGGAGGACATTGAAGATATCTACCTATTCGGAACCATGATAACAGGAGTTCTGCTGATTGGATTAGGCATTGCCCTGGTTTATCGAGAGAATCAGAAAACGGTAACAGCTGTTCAAAATCTCCCAAAGCTGTCCGTCATGATCGATGCAGTGGGCAGAGCGGTCAGCACTGAGGCTGGGACTAATAACCGCATTATGGGTAACATCACGATGAAGCTCACTGCTTTGGATACTGTTTTGGTTAACATCATGGAGAAGCTCACTGCTTTGGAAAGAAAATCGGATCGATATGGAGACCAGAATGGACTAAGAGTGTAGTCGTGTAAATTGGAATGCGTCTACTCGCCCCAAGACTAAACAATCCCAATCTTATCTGCTTTCGGCTCCTCTCAACCAGCACTGGCCTCGGCCAAGGCCGCAGTTGGAACAACAATTCCCCCGGCAGAGCACTGCAGCGAGACGCTCTTGCGTTCCTTCCCCCACTTCTACAGACACCTGCTGATTGTTGACTCTCTTTGGGACTAATCAAGGTTGTCTCCATGGCAATTTGCTGTGTATCGCTATGACAATCTTGCGGACTGAGGCACACCAAGATTTGATGCCGGGAGCAACGACTCTCCAGGCCTACACTTACATACATACACACACACACACACATACATATATAAAGATATGCACTCACCCCCCACCCCCCATCCCACGCCTTCGCCGCTTTGTACCGCCAGTCTGACAAGCGGGTCTGTGACCAGCGCCGAAAGGCCGCAGGACCTGATGGCTGCTTGCCTGTGCTGGATTACCTCCACCCCCCACTCCCCTCCCCTGTTGCAAGTCATGTGTTTATGGCGTACTGTTTATGTGCTTATGTTGCTGAGGTGTTTTTTTCTTGTTCCCACACTGTACTCCCCACCGGAGGATAGTCTGGGGGTTGTTGTTTTTTTTTCTCCTCCCTTCCCTCATGTTATGCTGTATCTCTTCTCAATCCCCTGTCTTCCTGTCCTGTCCTCCCCTTGTATTGTATGTATTGTATGTATGGGCAGGTTGATGGCTAATTTCGCTGGTACCTGTGACCAGTGACAATAAAGGCTACTACTACTACTAACACCGCCCGAACGTGTCAGACGTGATCTTCCATGGTCTCGGAATATATTAGGATGTCGTCGATGTAGACGATCACCCAGCGGTCCAGCATTTCGCGGAATACGTCATTGATAAATGACTGAAACACTGCTGGACTGTTCGAAAGGCCGAACGGCATGACTAAGTATTCGTAGTGTCCAGACTGGGTCCAGAAGGCGGTCTTCCACTCGTCCCCTTCCCTGATTCAGATGAGGTTGTAGGCACTGCGCAGATCCAGCTTGGTGAAGACTCGGGCCCGGCAGAGCTGTTCCAGGGCTGACGGCACAAGGGGAAGGGGATACCGGAACTTCACCATAATGTCGTTCAGCGCCCGGTAATCAATGCATCGCCAGAGGGCCCCATCCTTCTTCTTGACGAAGAAGAAGCCCGCGGAAGCCGGAGACACGGAGGGCCGAATGAATCCCTTCTTCCGCTCCTCTTTGATGTACTCGTTCATGGCCGCTGCCTCTGGCTGGGATAGCGGGGATCTTCCTCGGTGTGGCATGGCGCCAGTCAGGTGTTCAGGTGTTCTACTGCCTCCACTGCCAGGGGAAAGACACATGGGGTTACCGGTATATTATGGGTCTGGACGAATTCCCCTGACATAAAGTTCCCGGCTGCGCCAGAATCGATGAGAGCAGCCAGGCTAATCTTCTCCCCCCGTATCTCGACTTGTACTTGAATTTGTGCACAGCGCAGCGCCTGAGGAGGAAGGAGGTTTGAACTCACCGGAGTGTTTTGCCTGCTGGTCGGCCTGGTGGGGCAGGTTGACAGCCGGTGTCCGGGTTCACCGCAGTACAGGCAGAGTTGGTGGCGGAAGCGTCGTGCTTGCTCCTCGGGTGTGAGGCGCGTGAAATCGGGTTGCATAGGTTCAGGATTCTCAGGACGGAACGCGCGTGAGGTTTCAGGTCAGGGCGCGGGTGCAGATGCTCGACGGGTTCGCATCAGATTGTCTATCTGTATGGAGAGATGCATGAACTCTGACAGATTCCTTCCTTCGTCCCGGCAGACGAGCTCGGCTTGCAGCTCCGGGGTCAAGCCCTTGCAGTACAGCAGCTTCAGGGGCCTCTCTTCCCAGCCTGCTTCCGGGGCCATGCGGTCCCCCTGGGAGATGGCCAGCAGGCGCTCCTCCGCGCTTTCCCCGGTCGCGGAGTGGTCAAAGTCGGTGCGGAACTTGGCGAGAAAGTGCTCGAATGTGGGGAACGCAGAGCCGTCAGCTCCCCACACCCCAGTGGCCCATTCCAGCACTTTGCCGGTGAGGAGCGTGCAGACAAACGCGATGTGGCTGGCCTCGGTTGGGTACAGCGTCAGTTGCTGTGCCACGAAGAGCGAGCACTGCATTAGGAATCCCTTGCACTTCCCGGGATCTCCGCTGAATTACTTTGGGAACGCGAGTCGGGGGCTGGCGACGGTGGAGGCAGCGTACGGGGCAGTTTGGGGAGGCGACGCCGGTGGTGTGAGGCTCGGCGAGTTCTCTGGTGAGCGAGGTGAGTCGCGTCAGCTACTGGTGGTGTAATTAGCCCCAGAGAGGGGCTTGTGGGAACTGCAGTCCGGAAGCGCCTAGTATTCCGGAGACGCTTCTCTTAGCTGCCGGTTGGAAGGCGGGGTAGGTGCGCTGACCGTGACAGTATCATTGTTACTAAATTTAAAACCATCAATACCTTAAATGGTTCTAATCATGAGCTGAACTTCCAAAGGCTTAAATGCAGTGACATCAAACTTCAGTGGCCAAAATGCAAAAAGTACCAAAAAAAAACATGCAAATCAAGTTCAAACACCATTTCCCCACATTAGTCTACATTGTTACTGTAAATGAAATGTTACTTCCCTTATTTTTTTCTTGTTTTGTGAACTTTTGTTAAATAAATACACCAATAAGTACATTTAACCCAGTCAGTAAAATATACATGCTTTAGACCAGTGTTACTCATTGCACGGCTCGCGAGCCTCCTGCGGCTCGCGAGCCTCCTGCGGCTCGCCAAGCTTTAATATGCGGCTCGCATGGCAGTAAATAATACGATGATATGATCATATGGTTAAAATTTATTTTTCATTTAAATAACATTAAAAACAATCAGGGAAGCATAGAAAAACAAATGTGCTCTATTACAAATAATAATGTATATTTATATATATTATTTGACTCGTCACTGACTCACTGCGTTCTGCGCAATAGCCAGTTTTTGGCGGCCTGCCAGAAGCTAGTTTGTGTTTCATGCTAGTTAACAACTTGTGTTTACTGTACACACGGACTAAAAAATGGATCAATTTCTTATCAAACAATCCCGTGCACAAAATGAACAGCAACAAAGCAATGTGACAGTGACAAAAGAGGTGACTGATGGGGAGCATGCATCATCCGCAACTCGAAGACTGAATAACTTGGCATACTTTGCGGTGAAAGTGGCTCTCCTAATGGCTTCGTCCTATCAGTGTGGCTCACATGAAATAAATAGTGAAGACCACTGCTTTAGACTCATATTCACAGTAAATAATTTAGCAGACTTCTTTTCAACATTTCAGTCATTCTAATCATGTCAGATTATTATTTTTAATGTGTAATTCTTATTATACTATGGGTGAAATTTAAAATTCAGCACATCACACAATTCCCAGAAGACGACTAGTTGCCTTTTGAAACTGGCTCCTCTAAATCTTCTTTCTCATCATTATTACTGGGTTAGGGTTAGGGATTTCTGTAAGGCAGCATTGTGGTCTTGTGTGTATTGGTAACAACAAAAAAGCACACAAGTACAATTGGAATCGAACTGTACTGAAAACTTTTACCTGTGTGTCGAGTCTTCATGCCATCCATCATGCCATCCATCGTCTTTGTTTTGATGTTGTGACTACTAACAGCGTCTGCGTCCTCGTGGAGTTTCACCACCCTCTCAATGCACTTTCCTCTTTCCTTGGCGTAGTACACATGTTCAGAAATAGTGTGAGACATCTCTGATCTACAAAACTCAGAATCACTGCATCGCTGGTCTTCGCTGTGTCAAACGTTAATGAGACACTTTGTAGTTCAGTTATGTGACGAAGTTGCTTTTATGTGAAGAGTTTTTTAGGGAAGTAATTATCTTGCTGCTCATTTGGGAGTCACCCAATGCCAGCGTCTGTAATTGTTTAGAGCTCAAAACACACTATATGGCCAGAAATCTCAATGTTACAACTAAATAAATAAATTTCTTAGATTCTAACTATGGACTACATGTTATGGTTCAGCCCAGACTTTTGGCCATGTGGTTCTGTTTATGTTCCGTGTCACGTGTCTACCCCTCCTTTGTTTACTCCTCCCTGTCTATGCACACCTGTTCCCTATTGTTATTTGTCATGTCTATTTAACCGTGCCACGTTGCCGATGGCAGCGCGGAATCATCGTCAGTGTACCCTCATCCTTTGTCCTGTTTAGTTTTAATCTTTGTACCTGTTCTTTGTATTTATTATTTATTAAACCCTATTTATTTGAAGCTATCTTGTATCTGGGTCTGTCTTCCTCTCTCCGTTGAGACAGAATGATTCCGCGCAAACTCGGACCCAGCAGTATAACTTAGCTTCCAGCCTGGACCGGCTTTTTGGAAGCATATATTTTTGGTCTCCTGCTCCTGGACTGTTCTCTGGACTTTTTCCTTTTTCGGGAACATCGCTCCGAATTTTATTCGTTGAGGGACGTCGCCTCACTTCTGTTCCGCAAAAGATGTCACCATCCCGGTTTTGTCCCCCCATCTGCCTCACTGTGTGCCTCGCTCCCCCCCCCTGGACCTTGTCGGGAATGTTATTAAGACAGGATTGGTGCTTCGGGAGCCGCACCTCAAGGGTGGGGTACTGTCAGGACTCAGCCCAGATTTTTGTCCATGTGCTTCTGTTTATGTTCTGTGTCACGAGTCTGCCCCGCCTTTGTTTACTCCTCCCCGTCTTTGCACACCTGTTCCCTATGTGTTCATTGTCTTGTCTATTTAATCGTGCCGTGCTGCCATAATCATTGTCAGTGTACCTTTGTCCTTTGTCCTGATTAGTTTTCGTCTTTGTACCTGTCCTTTGTATTTATTGTTTATTAAACCCTATTTATATGAAGCTATCCGGTATCTGGGTCTGTCTTCCTCCTCCCGGTGTGACACTACAGTAGTGTCAGTGTCATGATGTGCTGTCATGGGCTCAGGATAAAATAGACCCAAATGCAGGATAGCAGGGTTTATTAACTAAAAAAACACAGAACAGGACAAAGACAACAGCAGACATGACTAGGACAACGACGACAGGAGGCAACAGAGGATTCCGCGCTGCTTAAGGCAACACGGCTCGACTAAATACTAACAACAATTAGACACACGAGGAACAGCTATGCAGAGGCGGGGCGGAAGAGACAAGGGCGGGGCAGACACGTGACACCAAACATAAACAAAAGCACGTGGCCAAAGTCCGGGCTAAGTCCTGACATGTGCAATTGCTTTTGGCCATATTGTAATGAGGAGTCGTATGGCTGTGCCGGATGTGTCGCACGTGCCGGATGTTTTCTCCCTTGGTCTCGGAGTAGATCAAGATGTCATCTATGTACACAATCACCCAACGATCTAGCATATTGTGGATCACGTCGTTAGTGAATGACTGGAACACAGCTGGACTGTTCGAAAGGCCTAAACTAAATATTCATGACTAACTAAATAGCATGACTAAATATTCGTAATGGCCCGATTGGGTCTAGAAGGCGGTCTTCCATTCGTCCCCCTCTCTGATCCAGATGAGATTATACACGCAGCGCAGGTCCAGTTTCGTGAAGTATCGGGCCCAGCGGAGCTGTTCCAAGGCTGATGGTACGAGGGGGAGAGGGTACCAGAAGTTGACTGTTATGTCATTCAGCACTCGGTAGTCAATGTACGGACGGAGACCTCCATGCTTCTTTTTCACGAAGAAGAAGCCTGAGGACGCCGGGGAAACGGAGGGTTGGATGAACCCCTTCTTGAGCTCCTCCTCGATGTAGTCATGCATGGCCACTGTTTCTGGCTGTGATAGCAGGAAGATTCTCCCTCTGGGCGGAGTTGTGCCAGGTAAGAGCTCTATGGCGCAATCGCCGGGTCGGTGTGGCGGCAGCTTGGTAGCCCGTATCTTGCTGAAGGCCTTTGCGAGGTCCTGGTATTCTGCTGGTTGTTCGGGGGTGTTGGAGGCAGAGCACACAGTGATTGCGGTGTTGAGTTGAAGGAGCTCTGCTGTGGACCGCCGATGTTGGACGCACGCTTCGTCCCAGCTTGAGATTCACAGGTCTTTCCAGGAAATGACGGGGATGTGGAGCTGAAGCCAGGGGACACCCAGAATGAGAGTGTGACGCGGAGAGTGGATAATGTGGAAACGGATGAGTTCTTGGTGGTGAGGCCCCACCTGCAGCCGGAGGTCCTCTGGGATGCGTGTAATGCGGCCTTCACCGAGCGGCCAACCATCTATCGCCTCCACTGCCAAGGGGGAAGCACATGAGGTTACTGGTACGTCGTAAGCTTGGGCAAACTCTCCTGACATAAAGTTCCCTCCGTCACCGGAATCGATAAGAGCGAACAGACTAATCATTTCCCCTCGTATTTCGACTTGCACTTGAACTTGTGCGCAGCTTGGAGATCGGGGAGTGAGGAGAGCAGAACTCACCGAGGTGTTCCGCCTGCTAGGAGGTCTGGTGGGGCAGGCACCCAGTCTGTGTCCAGCTTCTCCGCAGTATAGGCAGAGATGGAGACGGAAGCGTCACGCTCATTCTTCAGACCTGAGGCGTGTGAGCTGCATCAGTTGAGCTGCATCGGTCGAGCTGCATCGGTTTGTGGTCCGCAGGTCGGGGCACGCGTGTGGTTCGGGTCGGGAGGCGTACGCGGATGCTCGACGAGTCCGCATTAGGTTGTCGATCTGTATGGAGAGGTCCATGAATTCCGACAGGTTCCTCCCAGGCAAGCTCGGGTTGCAGATCTGGGTTCAAGCCCTTGCGGTACAGCAATCTCAGGGGCCTCTCCTCCCAGCCTGCCTCGGAAGCGAGAGTGCGGAAAGCCAGTGCATACTCCGTGGCTGGACGGTCTCCCTGGGAGATGGCTAGCAGGCGCTCCTCCGCGCTCTCCCCCGTGGCGGAGTGGTCAAAGACGGCTTGGAATTGTGTGAGGAAGTGTTCGAACGTGACACGAAACCGCGGTGTTATTTATTAACAACTTGGAAACAGACAGGCAAGGTCAAACATGGCAGATACGATGTCGTAGGACAGGCAAAAATCAGAAACGAAAGGACAGGCAGGAGGTCAGGGCAGGCAGCAAACAATCAGAGAATCAAACATAGAAACTAAGTCAAAACAGGAACTAAGACAAACAGGAAACGCTCAGAATGACTGCTAGTGTAAGTCGAGACTTCGCACTGAGGTCAAGTTCAAGTTCGTATTCATACACGCCGGCTGATAGGAAACAGGTGGTGCAGCAATTAGACTTCGCGATGGGTGCTGGGATGTGTAGTCCGGAAATGGGTAATATTCCGGAGACGCTTCTCTCCGTTGCTGGTCGGGAAGTGAGGCAGGTGCGCTGATCGTGATCGTGACACATATGGTCTTTTTATATCTGCATGTCTTCGAATATGAAGCTTGAAATGGTCTTGATTTTTTTTGTTAAACTTTAATTTTACGTTCTTTGTCTTTGTTATTATCTGGAATTAAACTGTAGATCAATCAAATGAAAGTAAATGAGAATTCATTTTCAATTTTTTTAATATTGTATATAAATAGTATGTTGATTTGCTATTTGTGTAATAAATATACACGAATATAGACACATATACATACAATAGAAGTTAGTAAAGTTGTAATGCAATATTGCATGTGGTGCGATGTAGCGACGTGGGTTTCCTTAGTTCTGCTCTGCAACAACGAACAATAGAAATAGAACGATAAAAAAAATAGTACAAAATCTACTAGACCATATAAAATCTAATAAAAATCTAGTGACATATGTTTATATTTATTGACATGCACTGTATGTAAAGTAAAAAATAAACACAGCACACTATATGCATTTAAAGTTCTGCTTTTATTTTAAAACATTATGATGTAAAATAAAATCTCAATCCTTACAGTACATTGAGCATGGTGTAATAACTGTATTATGATTATTACAAATGCAGTAATTATTATTGAAAACTCATTATTATTACACATTTCTTCACAGTTTTATAAAAGCAGTGAAATCCAAATACAGGAAATTAAATACAGAGACCAACACAAAACTGGTGAGCACTGTCAAGGTGGGAAACAGAACAGACTGTAATGTGAAACAATGATCGTTTGTGGTGGCCGTGACACAACCTCACAAATTAAATGCGTTCATTTCACAGATAAACAGTAAACGATCAGAGCATGATCTGTCATTCCAGCTTTTACTGCTGCCCAAAATCTCAACACAGTCCTCATCGATTTTACCATGATTGGGTTCTAATTTGTTCCAGTGCCTGAAATTCAGAGATTCAGATTAATCGGTGCTCAGTTGCCTTCACAAAGTTTAGCTGTTTAGACTGAGTTTATGATCTCTTACCCAGTTTTCAGTGTTGTTCCGTCCACCCATTTCCACACCCCCTCCTTCTCTCTGTCACTCAGACCAATCCAAGCTGTTTTACTATTTAGTAGCCATTTAGGGATGGACTGCAAAGGACAGCAGAATATCTCAATATATGTAGGTTTGCTCACTCTCTCTCTCTCTCTCTCTCTCTCTCTCTCTCTCTCTCTCTCTCTCTCTGTCTTACTCTCTCTGTCTTACTCTCTCTCTCACTCGCTCTCTTACTCCCTTACTCTCTCACTCTTTCTGTCTCTGTCTCGCTCTCTCTCTCTCGCTCTCTTACTCTCTTGCTCTTTCTGTCTCTGTCTCTTCCTCTGTCTTTCTCTCTCTCACGCTCTCAAACTCACTCACCGCTTCCTCTTTGTTGTCTATGATCACCAGGTCTGCCCCTCTGTTTCTACATTCCTGTCTGCTCTTAGTCCAGTTCTCCTTCTCAGTAGAGATGTAGTAAAAACTAGAGTTGAAGTAGCTCCATCCTTGTTTGGTATACGTTTCTGATACGTTTTTTTCTCTCTCCCATTTGATATTAACAAGATGATAATGCATGTTACATAAAAAAGACTCGTCCCATAAATGTTAAATAAATTGGCATTACAAAAACCTTATGTTAATATATTTCCTTTGTTAAATAACACAAAAATTAAATGTAGAGAAAAAAGTGAATTCATATAAAGAGGTGATTAACACAAAGAGTAACATCCATCCAATCAGATTTGAAAATTAAACAACGCTGTGGTTTAATAAACTTTATCACATTAATAGATTAGTTTTGGCAAAAAGCACTGAGCTGCAAACCCTGAAATGTACCAAATGTAGTGTTCCTGAGAATTTGCTCACCAATATCAGACAATTTTCTCTGAAGTCCATCTTTCTCCTTCTGTAAGTGCTGTCTTTCTAAAGTTAGGTTGGTGTAACTGGTTTGTAACTGGTTGTTTTCTGTACGCAGGATATTGTTCTTGATCCCCAGCACTGTGATCGAAGTCAGCAGGAGAACACACAGCAGCAACAGCACACACATTGCAGTCAGTGTATAAACCCTGCTCACCTTCTTGTCTTCTCCTAGAGTTCAATGGACACAAAGACAAATTTTCTATAGTTTAATTCAAATGTTCAAGCAGTTGCTATAGACACAATACCTTATTAGAATGAGTACATTACAATGAAGCTGCGATTTGAATCACATCCCAAAATTGTTATAGAAAATGAATCAAGAGCTCAACAGCTTTGTGGTAGACTTTCTGATCACCATGGAACTAAAGGATCTTCTTCCTTCCTCCATCTATTTTGACATGCATTACTGACCTTTTTGTTTCATTCTGTAGCCTGTTTTTTTTTTTTCTTTTTTTCAGGAATCGCTCTCAGCTCACAGCTTTGAGAAGCATAAAAGACATGGGGAAAAAAATTATGCAAAAGATACCTAAAAGTTGCGTTTGACTTCTGTTTATGTTCTCCAGATCTTGAGTGCATTTCTGCTCCCTGATGATATCCGGTATATCAGGGGATGTGTGTGTCCCTGCAATCAAACATAATCATCAAGAAATGTACAAGAGGTGATGTAAATGTACAAGAAAATGAAAGAAACACATTTAATAGTATTAAACGCTAAAACATAGATTTTCATGTACTCACTGATTTCCTTTATTAACTCTTTTAACTTGAATTAGTTTCTTGTTGTTTTTTTTTTACCTGTATGTTGGGTCTTTGTGTTGAAATTCTTCAAGTCTGTTTTGGGATCATGATCTCGAACGGCGTCTGCGCTCTCATAGATTTCCACCACCCTCTCAATGCGCTCTCCTCTCTCCTCAGTGTAGTTCACATAATCAGCAACCTGGGACATTATTATTTTTATTACACGTTATTATTTTTAATAACTCACTAAAATAGAATTATATTTTAGCTGGTCTTCTGTGCAAAACAATGTGGCACACTGATTGTGTAGGCATCAGTTAGAAACTTTAAACAATGTAGTATTTCGACATAGTGAAGTCTGTGGAATAGAGAAGTCATTGTTGTCATTATTATTGTTGTCAGAGACTAAACTAGTACACTTTTTTTATTTGAAAACAGTTCCCAGATCCTAAGATCCCAGATCCTAAGACCCATTGTGCCAAGCTGAACTTCAGCCACTGACTAAAATAAGAGAAAATTGTTTTAACGTTTTATTTTATTTCAGAAGAACTCAATATTTAAACAGTTGTGTTGTGTTAAATAATAAAGAGTCAAGTGCATGTGCTAAACATGGTTTTTATTGAAGGATAAACCAAGATACAAAGCATCCGATGAGCTGTGAGGAAAATAGATGACAATGACTAAAATGAAGAAAAATCAGTCTTCAAAACAAAACCGGGACATTTCCTTTATAGAAACTGCTGGAGTGAAATGGATGTCAACATGAAAAAAGTATTAATTGAATATTTATGACAGAAATCAGTAGAAATAGTCCTTAACTGACAACATATTTATGTATTTATTTATGCATTTATTTATCTGTCTATCTGATTATGATGAGAAAAACAGTACCATACTAAGCAGTTGGTCAGCATTTGAGACAAGCAGATAGGAAACAGCTACGAGTTGTATGTAAAGAGAGCTACAGGATGCTTTAACTGCTAAATACTTTCAGCACCTTTAGTTTGTGAGCACCTTTTAAATAGTCTCAACAAACCTTACCACTATAACACATTTTTCTCACACGTCCAATAGAACTTAGTTGAACATTGCGCATCGTTCCAGATTTTAATTTTCAAAGCACCCAATATCTCGACGCAGTCCTCATCCCCATACAAGTTATTAGGCTCTCCCGCAATCCAGAACCTGAAATTCAGAGAATCAGACTCAACCCTGTTAGACTTAATAACAAAAACCTAATTTGCCTTACAGATAAGATAAGATAAGATAAGATGCTTTAAAACCCAGACCAGGGGTCTCATTTATAAAGCGTGCGTACGCACAAAACGGGGCTGGAAAGGTGCGTACGCCAGTTTTCGCGCAAAGGTTGTGATCTATAAAAAACAAACTTGACGGGAAAATGTGCGCACCTTTAAGCAAACTTTGAGACGTGCAATCGCTACTCATCATCGGTCCTAACTATTACGGTATTCATTACAAAACCGTCATGAAGAAGCATGTGTTTACTATAACATTTTCGTCTTAAATTTTCGCCCACAAATTAATTCTGTGATTTTGTCAAGGTGTTAACGATCAGTCTAATTGCTAGAAACATATAAATCCTCCAGTGACCCGGGTATGTAATGCTTCATGATGGCACTGCTGGCACTGTTGGAGGATTATGCCAATGGCAGAATAAGGAGAGAACGTCCTCACCACTCTGGGGTTCTTGGCAACCGGCTGTTTCCAGCGGGAATTGGCAGACAGGTAAATTATTTATATAAAAAAACTATAAGTAATCCTCAACTTTGTCTCTAAGACCTTTTTGTATATGAAATAATTCTATTGGAATCTATCATCTCACCCTATAGGTCTGGTATATCACAGCCATCCCTGAGTGTCATAATATCTGTCGTTTTGAATCGTATACTTAATATGGGTAGTCGCTACATCAGGTTCCCCTACACTGTGCGAGAACAGGCCGAAATTAAAATGCAATTTGCAGCAATGTCTGGTTTCCCAAATGTAATCGGCACAATTGACTGCGCTCATGTTGCTGTAAGTTCACATCTGAAAATGAATTTGCTTATGTTAATAGAAAGCATGTGCATTCTATTAATGTGCAAATCATATGTGACTCCAACATGACCCTCACAAACATTGTGGCACGCTGGCCTGATTCAACACATGATTCCTTTATCTTGACACATAACCGTGTAGGGAACAGACTAAATGCAGGCGCAGTACGTGATGGCTGGCTTCTTGGTGAGTTTAACAATATTAAAAAGTAGAAACTGTAACAATTTTGTTTTTAATATAATTATAACAATGTTGTTTTTAATATAATTATAACCTGCAGGCGACAGTGGCTACCCCCGAGACGCTGGCTCTTCACCCCATTTTTAAACACGCAGAACGCAGAGAAAACTCATTATAACAAGGTCCACTCTCGTGCCCGCGCAGTGATTTGCATTGACTATTTATGGTTAAAAATGGCCGTGTACAGGGCGGGATTTCACGTACGCACATCTGCGGGTGATCTGTGATTTATAAAGGGAACATTGCTTAGAGGAGTGCGTATGCATGGTTTTATAAATCGGAATTTTTTTTTGCCGTACGCCATTTTTGGCTTTTGGGCGTACGTAAACTTTTAGTAGGGATCCTACGCACAGTTTTATAAATGAGACCCCAGGTCATCCTACAGTATTTAATTTATCTCAGTCTCTTACCCAGTTGTCAGATTTGTACCGTCAACCCATTTCCACACCCCCTCCGTCTCTCTGTCACTCAGACCAATCCAAGCATGTCTAATGTCCAGGTGTAAAGAGATGAACTCCTGCAAAGGACAGCACAATATACTGTATAAACACAGTCTCTCTCTCTCTCTCTCTCTCTCTCTCTCTCTCTCTCTCTCTCTCTCTCTCTCTCACCTCTTCCTCTGTGCTGTTTATGATCACCAGGTCTGCCCCTCTGTTTTTACAATCCTGTCTGCTATCGGCCCAGTTCTCCATCCCAGTAGAGAAGTAGTAAATACTAGAGTTGAAGTAACTCCATCCGAGTTTGGTATACGTATCTGAGCACACAGTGGGAGACGTTACATCAAATAAAAAAGATTTGTACATGAATAATAACATGCTGTTTTTTTCCCAGGAATATAATCAAGAGATTTAACTGAAGTGAAATAGTTTCCAATAATAGCACATCGAGGAGGATTTGTAGGATTTTGTCCAACACTGTGAATTTTAATTATTAAATTATTAAGTTTACTTGCATGTGTGTTTATATTTCAAAGTTTTGTTTTATTTTTTCTCACTGTAAGTGGCATTGGTTTTCATTTGTTTGAACCGTTGTTCATGTGCAGGGTTGTGTGTGTAGGCGGAACCTTTGTTCGGGACGAGATTGATCGGAGGAATTTATTTATGTTGCGCATGTTCACTGCATGTGCCCCTTTTGGTTAGCTGTTGGTTTGTTTCTGCATGTGTTCTGAGCAATAGTGTGGATTACATTTTTTTTTTTTGAGGTTTTTTATTTTGAACACTGGATTGTACTGGATTGTCGGAGTTTAGCAGAGTTGATAATGTTTCGCACCCTTGGTAAAGCGGAGCGAGGTATGTTTTCTTTTTGTTATAATATGAATCTGGCTACGATAGCTTAAAGTTTATCACTTTGAAGTTTATGATTTTAATGGGTGTATGTCATTTGTTTATGTTTTGAATATATGTGTACTTTTCTTTCTTTAATTTAAGTTTCACAGTGTTGAGCGGTGGTGAACGGTGGATGCTTCATGTTAAAGAGTATGACTCGTGAACTGAAGACGTGTCCCAATAAATGATCTACACCCGTATAGAGACTCTCTGTTCATTTATCGAAGCCAAGGGTTGCTACACTCACTGATTTGTCTTTTTTTTTGTATGCTGCTTCATGACAAATTTAATGTTTTCACACACAGGTTTTATTCAATCACGTTTTTTCATGACACTAATATGCAAATAATAAGAATTTTCATCAGGCTTTAGGAACGTACAGTGTGAAACGTCAGATTATGAAGAACCGGGATTAATTGTTAACCCCAGGAATGAGTAGTGTGTTAGACTTCAAATAACAATAATTCAGGATTCTGTTTACACAGGGAAATATTTCTAACGTGCAAAGCCCTAATTAAAAATACTGACTGAGGATTTCAAGTATATTACCCACCAATCACTTCCAACTTCTTCTGTAATTGGTCACTTTGGTTTATCAGGTTGTTGTAGGTCATCTGTAATTTGTCCATTTCTCTAGTCAGATTGATGTAACCGGTCTGTAACTGGTCTCTCTCGCTTGTCCGATTCTTGAGGCTGGTTTGTAACTGATTGTTTTCTGATTTCAGGTTCTTGAATTTGACACCCAGCACTATGACCGCAATCAGCAGCGCAAACAGAGTAGTCAGGCTTTGAATTGTGCTCCGTACAGTGTTGAATCCTATAATGTAATCGATACAGACATGTGAATTGCAGTTAAACAGCACATTAATTATCTAGGATTATAATTTAGACCTAGTCAACCCGTTAAAACAATGACTTCTGCTTCCTCATAGCCCACTTCCTCCTGTCTTGTCTTAACCGTCTTTTTAGACTTCATATTCCTATAAGGGCTGATTTTTATGTTTTTATTATTTTATATTCGCCCTCATTGCCAGTCCTTACACTGAAAGCATCTAATCACACTAAGAAGAAGTCAAAACAATTTTATGACGTTTAAATAACTTTTTTTTACTGCTTTTTTTTATAATTAAATTACGTAGAACTGGTTATTTATCATTTATTTATAAATGTATATGATTTATTTGGATTAAGTACTATTTAATTAAAATCCACTTCTAGGTAAATATGATCCCTTTTTTGGAGTAATACATAAAGGAATAAAAGAGCAAGCTGTACCTCACCTCATTCATAATCAACAGGCCATGTTGTATACACAGAACAGAGCAGGAAAATAAAGACCTGTTGACTTTCCTGTTGAAGTTAGAGCTTTATTTCTGACTGTTAAAAAGCATTGACACTGAAACCTAAGTTTATTTAGGTTTTGTCACCATAGAAATGATAAGTATTGCCGCTAAACGCTTTCTGACCAATCAAATTAGAGAATTCAACAGTTCTGTGGGATAATGTTTTATTATTATTATATTTCAATCATTTGAATATTCTTAAAGAAACCTAATGAAAATGTATGAATACCTCTGCTCGAAGTTTGTCGCATCCTCTGTGTGTTTCCGACTCGAAAATCTCCCACACTTTCCGCCACAGTCTGAACACGCTCTCCTCCACCGCTCTCTGAGTAGTTAACATACACAGACATCATTAGAAAATAGATTTGTAATGCTTTCTATCTGCAGCACCACTGACTGTAGATTATGATGATGCGGTTTGCCTTTTGATGTTGTTTTAATAGGGAAGTCCTATGTGTATGAGTGTTAATGAGGAAGTCGTTAACCACCAGCATAAATGAATAATGTATCTGTGGTTAAGCTGCAACTGTTGCAGTGATCGTAAAAGTGTTGGGCCACTGTTATATTTAAGCAAATAATTGATGCTTGGAAGAAAAAATAACTTTACTTTTCAAAAATTTACTTTGTCATGCACGTGAAACAGGTTAGATCCAAATGCTGGTTTATTAGGCGATATCCAAAACAGGCAAGGGTCAAAACATCAGGCAAACAAAATCAAAGGAAATCCAAAAACAGTAGTCGATAATCCAGGCGTAGGTCAGGGCAGGTACCAAACATTCATAAACACGAAAAACAGGCAGTGTCAAAACAAGGCAAAAGACAGAACCGAATATACGCTCAGAATGCAGACCATGCTAACAATACTTCGCGTCATAAGAGAGTTCTGAGTGAGCTTAAATAGACCAGTTGATTACAAACAGGAAACAGGTGTGCTGAGCTGGTGGTGCAATGGATTGTGGGAGGTAGAGTCCTGATGAGAATGTGCGGCAAAGTCCTCTGCAGACCAGCAGAGGGAGCCATCATCGCTCTCATAACAGAGCCCCCCTAGGAGTGGATTCCAGACACTCCAACGTAGATCCGGAGGGTGGTGGAGTGGAGGCAGAACAGGGGGTGGGATGGTGGGCCTTGTCCATGTGGTGGTAGAGGGCAGGGCAGAGCTGGCGGAGCTGAAGGCCAGGGCGGAGCCGGCGGAGCTGAAGGCCAGGGCGGAGCCGGCGGAGCTGAAGACGGGACCCAAGACCAAAGCTGAGTGTGCGGCCAGGGAGGTGCAGCATGCGGCGCCAGAGACCATTGCAGGACTGGAGACCAGGGTGGTGCCGCAGGCAGAGCCGGAGACCAGAACAGGACTGGAGACCAGGGTGGTGCTGCAGGCAGTGCCAGAGACCAGAGCAGGACTAGAGACCAGGGTGGTGCCGCAGGCAGAGCCAGAGACCAGAGCAGAACTGGAGACCAGGGTGGTGCCGCAGGCAGAGCCAGAGACCAGAGCAGAACTGGAGACCAGGGTGTGCCGCAGGCAGAGCCAGAGACCAGAGCAGGACTGGAGACCAGGGTGGTGCCACAGAGTAACTAGGTAAACTGGCCAGCATCGCAATCCAAGGCAGTGCTGGAGGTATTCTGAGCCTGTAAACAGGGACAGAAGGTAGAAGGGTGGCCAAGCCAGTGAACTGAAACACAAGACAGATAACACAGGAAAATTGGTTGGTTCAGGCCAGGCAGAGTTCAGGAGGCCCGGAAATGACCATCTTGGGCCAGGCAGAGAGTTCATAGTTGGCCATCTTCAAAGATAAAGACATGCCTACTTTAATGCCAGGATCTCCATAGTGTCCATTAGAGTAGGACGTCTCGTCCTCGTTCGTGGATTCACTCACCGTAGGAAGCACCTGCTCAAAGGACATTGATAAAGACTCATCCACCTCAGTGGATTGTGGTGAGCTAACTTCAGCAGGCATTGAGTGTGTGGTGGTGGTCACTGTGGGTGATATATCAGGGATAATGTCCTTGAAAGAGCTCGGAGACGGGAAACTTGAGTGTTTCTCTTTAGAAGAACTGGAGTTGCTCTCGTGTGCTTTTGGGACATCCAGACTCTGAAGTCTTGCATGATGCTCCTTGCTGACTGTCTGATCCCAAGCACATCTTAGCTGCTAAGTTGCTGTGGTCACTGGAGGCCCAAGTTTCCTCAGGGGATATGTGGTATGGCGTATGACCAGCACTGTTTGGACCAGATTTTGGAGAACTCAACTCCAAAGTCTTTTCGTCTGGGCTAATGCAGACTTGGATGGATTGTCCTTCAGCAGGTGGATTGTCCTTCAGAGCACCGTCGACCCAACTAATCTCAGTGGGTGTAAGGTGCAGATTTACACTGTGCTCAGTCTTTGGATTCTTGATATTTCCAGAGGCCTCAGTGAACTTGACTGGATTCTGTATGTCATCTGTCACCCTAAAGGGAACCTCATCCTCATTTGGGTGACACTAGACAGTAAATAATGTCAATGAAAATAATGTCCTTTCTACAGTTTATACTTTATATATCAGTTTCCACTGTCTCAGACATTGCTCCTGCTAATTAAATGTCTGGTTCCTGAAGTGTAGACTGTGTATAGAAACCAAGAATAGTTTCAATAATAATGAAATAATCAAGAAAAAAAAAAAGGAAAATCTCCAAAAGAAAATTACCTGTGTGGCGGGGCGGTGGAGGGCAAGAATTGACACTAATATACAACTAAAAATTAGAGCAGACTACGCCACCCCGTTTCTGTAAACGGGGAAATTTATACCCAAAAATATAGCACACAGGTTCGTTACCACTGAACACAAGAGACGTGGATATAAATACAAAAATACTTTATTGAACAATAATTAGTTAAAATGTAGAAAACTGTTGACCAAAACAACGAAAAGAAGTAAAGAAAACAAAACTTTGCGGCTGAGGCTTACCAGTAGGGAGCTAGCTGAACAGTGAGTATCCTAAGACACACCACTCAAAACACTCACGCTCATACCACACCCACTCTAAGTGAGGGAGAAGCAGATATCAGATAGCAAAACACTCTGTGAGAGAAACACCACCACCACAGGGCCAAGGCAGCTAGCTTCCCTCACTGGGGCCTTCAGCTCCTGAAATAAACAAAAAAAGGAAAAAATAAGAACACAATTAGTTCAACTCACGTACAATCCAACAACTTGCATTAGAATAAGTTCAAACCATGAAGGGGAACAACAATGGACAATTTACTGGCCACAAGGGTCAGACAGAGAGATGTAAAGACTCAACTAGGTTCATGCCAAAAGCTCATGAACCTAGACATGCCATGGAGCAGCAAAAGGTGAAGGAGAAGAACAAAACGAGAAAGAAGAAATAAAGCCAACAATACAAGTGAAGACAGCAGGCTTCAAATTAAAATCACATGAAATACAAAAAAAACAAGTTACAAGAAGCTGAACTTAAAGCTGAAAAGATCTTTCAGCCAAAAGACTCAAAACAACATTAAACAAAACAAATAAAAACTTAATCTTCCCAGGTACGAGATATTACCCAATTCTTCCACGCCGTCCTTAGGAAGAGCGCAGATCAGAAAAAGAAACAAATAGATAAACAAAAACAAACACGCTGCTGGTGGCAATATAACAGCCGGTGGCGCTAAGCAAGCACCGTGAACGGTACAGCTCGCTTTAAATGACAACTCGGACTAGCTACTGTTCACCTAACCCACCAGCATGAGCGTGAAAAACAAACAAACAAAGCCAGAAAGTAATAATCAAATACAAATGGTCACAGTCATAAAAATAGCAGCAGAACAAACAGTGCAGTCTTAATGCTGTCTAAGGAGCATTTGCCCTGCAATCCACAGTAACGAAGGGCTCATGAGCAGATGCACTAAAATGGACAAAAGTTAATAAAAACCAGTGAAAGACACCACCCCAATAATGCTCAAAGGACTAGATATACCTACCTGGAAGTAGATCGCTAAACCCACGGGTTCAGTTACTCACAGCTTTATCCATAATCGGCGAACAGCAAATATGCAGGTGATCTAGAGCACACACAAACTGGAGGGAAGGACAGCCAGAGTCAAACAGAGTCCGAGAAATCAACAGAGTCCGAGACACTGAGATGGACTTAAAATACAATTATCTCAATAATATTGCTTCCATCATCATGATCAACAGAATCATAAGAAATATACAATACATCTATGAGATAAAGAAAAGTATTTGTGCACTCTGTATCTGTGAATGATTACAGAGGAAACAAGAGCAGAGACTGAAACTCAATTAGCATCTAAATATTGTCTTTGATATTGTATAGATTTAGCACTTTTCATTTAAAATGATACACGTCATTGAGAAACATGTTTGTCACAGATCCACGGAAACATAGCAGAACATTTCTGGTCATTCCAGGTTGCAGTCAAATATGAAGCATAAGTGTAAATCACAGCACAGTCCTCATCACCTCGATTATTCGGTTCCCTTTGAGCCCAGTATTCAGTTCCCCATGTTTCTAGAGAATCAGATCTGATTCAATCTCCTTCAGTTCACACATTTACTGTAACTGAATCCTCTCCGCCTCTGTTTACTGGAATGCACATTGGAACAATAGAAAATACAAGTATAATAAGGAATAATCTTTGTTCAAGCAGGAGAACATTATTAAGATGATTTAATTTGTATTGCATGATAAAAACAGGGAAATATTTTCTTACCCAGTGTTCAGTGGTGTATCGTCCACCCATTTCCACTCTTCCTCTTTTACTGTGTTACTCAGACCAATCCAAGTCTCAGGGTTGTTCAGCTGTTTAACAATGAACTCCTTTAAATGACATAAAAAACAGCAGACTAAAAATCTCTTTCTCTCTCTCTCTCTCTCTCTCTCTCTCTCTCTCTCTCTCTCACCTGTTCCTCTTTGCTGTTTATGATCATCAGGTCTGCTCCTTTGGCCTTGCACTCTTTTCTGCTCTCCTCACAGTTCTTCGTCTCATTAGACATAAAAACTGGAACTAAAACTGAAACACTTCTGTTTACCTATAGATACCAGTGGAAAAGATTTAGAGATCAAAACACATACTTACTTGTGTTATTATTATTATTGTTGTTGTTGTTGTTGTTGTTGTTGTTGTATAGTCATGATTTCTATTTGTCCACGTAGGCAATAGTAATATTTACCAGTGGAAAAGATTTACAGATCAAAACACTTACTTGTGTTATTATTATGATTATTATTATTATTATTATTATTATTATTGTTGTTGTTGTTGTATAGTCATGATTTCTATTTGTCCACGTAGGCAATAGTAATATTTAATCAGCCGTAATTGACATTAAAACAGATATTAGTTATCAGTTATTGTTCCTTTTCCACCAAGGCAGTTTGAGTGCAGGTTCAGAGTCTAATTTAAAATCAATTCTTTCTTTTTTGACACCCAAAGCACCGGATCTGAACCAGGAAAAGTGGTTCTTAATGGTTCTTAAGTAGGTCTTGCTGGTCTAGATTTAAGAACTGCTTGCGTCAGGAACTGGGGGTGGGGCTACTGTTAGTGCGTTGATAATGTACCTTAAGTAGGGTCTGGGGGTGGGGTTACTGTTTACGCCTTTGATAATGTACCTTAAGTAGGTGCTGGGGGCGGGGTTACTGTTAGCGCCTTTGATAATGTACCTTAAGTAGGGACTGGGGGCGGGGCTTGGGGGTCACTGTTAGCGCCTTTGATAATGTATCCTAAGTAGGGACTGGGGGTGGGGCTACTGATAGCGCCTTTGATAATGTACCTTAAGTAGAGGCAGCAGGCAGGGTTACTGTTAGTGCCTTTGATAATGTACCTTAAGTAGGGACTGGGGGCGGGGCTGGGGGGGTCACTGTTAGCGCCTTTGATAATGTACCTTAAGTAGGGACTGGGGTGGGGCTACTGATAATGCACCTTACTGTAAGTAGAGGCAGCAGGTGGGGTTACTGTTAGTGCCTTTGATAATGTACCTTAAGTAGGGGTTGGGGGCGGGGCTGGCTCACTGTTAGCACCTTTGATAATGTACCTTAAGTAGGGACTGGGGGCGGGGTTGGGGGCGGGGTTACTGTTAGCGCCTTTGATAATGTACCTTAAGTAGGGACTGGGGCGGGGCTGGGAGTGGGGTTACTGTTAGCACCTTTGATAATGTTCCTTAAGTAGGGGCTGCGGGCGGGGCTACTGTTTGTGCCTTTGATAATGTACCTTAAGTATACTAATGTTTAATACACATTTACTTTACCTTTTTTCACAATATGATCAATTATCATCACACATGATAGTAGGTAGCTACATACTAAGGCAGGGGTGTCCAAACAATCAGAGACCAAGAGCCACATTTTTTACTGTGTTACCACAAACACAGCCACATCATACACATGGGCACACATGAACATCACCTTTTTTTCCCTGCCATTTTGAGAGCGAACTTGACACAAATTGTTTACTCAAATGATCTTGCTCCTACTGGGAAACTTTGAGGTTCTCCTCAGATGTGACTTCTGCCAAGACTTCCTTCTACAAGGAAAAGCTTGAAGCTTCCTCACATGACCATCGGAAATTCCACAACATCATCTCTTCTCTGCTCAACCTCCCGGCTCCTCCTCCTTCATCCTCTCTGACTGCAGAAGACTTTGCTTCTTTCTACCAGGAGAAGATTGAAGAAATCTGCCGGACCTTCACTTCAGCTCCGACTGCACTTACATCTCAGAGTATGGATTCCACTACACCTTCGTTGTCACATTTCTCAACTGTAGCAACAGAAGAGATTTTACAACTCATTCAGTCCTGCAATTCTACCACCTGCCCATTGGATCCACTCCCTTCCACTATGCTCCAGACCATCTCGCAAGACCCTTTGCCCTTCATTACTACTATCATCAATAGATCCATAGCATCTGGTCAGGTACCAACTACTTTCAAGAGAGCAAGGGTTATTCCCATCCTAAAGAAACCTGCTCTGGATCCATCAGACATAAGTAACTTCAGACCGGTATCACTTCTCATGTTTCTTTCAAAAATTCTTGAACGCATTGTCTATAATTGTCTATCTCTCACAGAACAACCTCCAAGATCCCAACCAGTCTGGCTTTAAAGCAGCTCATTCCAACTGTCATCCGTCCATATCCTCCTTGACCTTTCAGCAGCGTTTGATACGGTCAACTACAAGACTCTTATCCACCCTCAGGAGTCTTGGGATTTGCGGATCAGCTTGGGAATGGTTCGCTTCCTACCTGGAAGGACGCTCATATCAGGTAACATGGAGGGGAGTGACATCTGCTCCACGCAGACTCTCCACTGGTGTCCCACGGGGCTCAGTACTTGGTCCTCTTCTTTACTCCTTGTATACTCACACTCTTGGTGAAGTTATTTCCTCACATGGGTTCTCTTACCACTGCTATGCTGATGATACACAACTTCTCTTCTCTTTCCCACCCTCAGATACCACAGCTTCTGATTGGATCTCAGCATGTCTGGCAGAAATTTCATCATGGATGACTGCTCATCAGTTAAAGCTCAATCCTAGCAAAACTGAACTGCTGTTCATCCCCAGGTGATTCATCCCCAGGTCATGATCTTGCTATATCCTTGCACAACGATCTGATCTCCACTTCAGCCACAGCTCGCAACCTTGGGGTAACCATGGACAATCAACTGTCCTTTTCCTCTCATGTTGCTAATGTCTCATGTAGACTCGCTCATGTCGGTTTCTTCTCTACAACATTAGAAGGATTCGGATTTTTGTCCACACAGGCTGCTCAGGCTTGTTTTCAACCTGCCAAAGTTCTCACATACCACCCCGCTGCTGCGATCTCCCCACTGGCTTCTGGTAGCTGCACGCATCAGATTCAAAACACAAAGCCAAAGCCTACAAAGCCAAAAACGGACCAGCTCCCTCTTACCTCAAAGCCCTCATCACTCCTCGCACTGCTCCCCGCACCCTCAGATCTACCAGCACTGCTTGACTAGTTCCACCATCTCCCAGGGTAAGAGGCAAGTATACTACAAGACTGTTCTCTGTTCTGGCACCAAGGTGGTGGAATGAACTTCCCCTAGAGGTCCAGACAGCTGAGTCACTGGCTATTTTCAAGCGTCGGTTGAAGACCTACTTATTCAGGAAACACTTCAACTAGCACTTCTTTCCCTATCTATTGCATTTAAAACAAAAACAAAAAAACAAAAAAAAAATTGACACTTTTTCGTTGTAACTTTGAACAAATGTTTTAAACTCATAGTATCTTAAGTATGTAACCTAGTGAGCCAGCATTAATATATTCAATGCTAGAGATTTAATCTCCTATGTACGTCGCTCTGGATAAGGGCGTCTGCCAAATGCTGTGAATGTGTCATGAACACGGGATAAAAACGGACCAAAATGCAGGACAGCTTAACAAAAACAGGATTTATTAACTTAAAAAACACTAAACAGGACAAAGACAAACCAGACGAAAACAACAGAGGATTCCGTGCTGCACAAGGCAATGCGGCTCAACTAAATAATACAAATAATTAACAGACATGAGGGACAGGTGGGGAGGAAACGACAAGGGTGGGGCAGACACGTGAAAACCGTACATAAACAAAAAGGCACATGGCCAAAGTCCGGGCAGAGTCCTGACAGTACCCCCCTCGAGGCGTGGCTCCCGAGGCGCCAATCCGTCCTGACAGTCCCGACGGGTCAGGGAGGGGGGAGCAAGGCACATGGCGAGGCAGGTGGGGGGAGTGAGGCACACGGCGAGGCAGGTGGGGGGAGCAAGGCACCCGGCGAGGCAGGTGGGGGGAGCAAGGCACACGGCCAGGCAGGTGGGGGGCGCAAGGCACACGGCGGCGCAGCTAGAGAGGCCGAGCGACGTCCACAGCCGAACAGGAGGGCCGAGCGACATCCACAGCCGAACAGGAGGGCCGAGCGACGTCCACAGCCGAACAGGAGGGGCCGAGCGACGTCCACAGCCGAACAGGGGGGAGCGAGCGACGTCCACAGCCGAGTGGGAGGGCCGAGTGCAACCCCCGACGCACCGCAGCCAGACCCACCTCTCGGGAACCAGGAAAAGGGGAGGGAGGGCAGGGGGGAAAAAATCCTCCACAGAACAGAAAAAATACATGGGTACAAAACACGGGCCTGCAATACTCCTCGCGGACAGGAATTGGGGCGGCATCCTCCACAGAAACCGGAAGTGAAGCGACGCCCCCCACCGGACAGGTGCAGGGCAATGTCACAGGACACCGAAAAAACAGCGAAGCGGCGTCCCTCACCAGAAAAATGCGGACCAATGTCACCAAAACTGCAAAGTACAGGGGAAAAAAAAATACAATAAGAGAAAAAAAATGCTCCCAATATCGGCCGGTCCAGGCTGCAGCTGTCCTGCTGGGTCCTTGTCTGGCGGAATCCTTCTGTCACGAACGCGTGATAAAAATGGACCCAAATGCAGGACAGCTTAACAGAAACAGGATTTATTAACTTAAAAAACACTAAACAGGACAAAGACGAAGACAGACAGAGGATTCCGCGCTGCACAAGGCAACGCGGCTCAACTAAATAATACAAATAATTAACAGACATGAGGGACAGGTGGGCAGAGGCGGGGAGGAAACGACAAGGGCGGGGCAGACACGTGAACACCGTACATAAACAAAAAGGCACATGGCCAAAGTCCGGGCAGAGTCCTGACAGAATGTAAATGTAAATGTATTTAAATGTATTCACTCACATGCGCGTTTGACGGAAATACTGTATTGAACTCAAGCGAAGTGAACACGCACATTAAAAAGACACAAACAGAAACTTTGATATGAACGTAAAAGCCGCATGAAAACGTGCAAAGAGTCGCATGCGGCTCGGGAGCCGCAGGTTGGCCAACCCTGTACTAAGGCTACCTTTTTTTTGTGTTAATGATAAAATAATGTTATGTACTTTCCATTATTCTGTTTATACAGATTACATTGAGCTGAACATACAGCTTGGATTCTGGGTTTGTGTTTACTGCTACTGCGCTAACGTTGCTGGGAAAGATGAGATGTATACAGTGACGTAACACGTGGCTCTGTGATGGCTCTCTGAAGGCAAATTGGTTCTTAGAAGGCTGACCAGTGGAACTTCGAACCAGCACCAGCACTAGCTCTGAACCAGCACCTGGTTCTTTCTGGTGGAAAAGGGGCATTTATTACTCCTCCAGTAGACTGTGGAACCTCTTCAGACTTAGGAGGTACCTAGTTGTAAGTAATTAACTAGTAGTTAGTGCTAGTAACTTAGTGTTAATTAAGAATTATTCATTCATTTTTTCTATTGTAAAGTTTAACAATGTGACAAAGATTTGCCTCATTCTAAGATCTTGGAGGAACACGTGAGAGGATGTGAGTTTAAATCATTATTCCAAAGATTCAAGATGGTACATGGATTTCCACTGAGGGCATTTAACTGTTGAGCAGAAAATGTAAAACAAAATTCAGCTACTTATGTGAACTACAAAATGTTCTCCGGTATCTGTCTCTCTCCTCCAGTAACTGGTCTCTGTCTTTAGTCAGGTTATTGTAACTGGACTGTAACTGGTCTCTGTCTTTAGTCAGGTTATTGTAACTGGTCTGTAACTGGTCTCTGTCTTTAGTCAGGTTATTGTAACTGGACTGTAACTGGTCTCTGTCTTTAGTCAGGTTATTGTAACTGGTCTGTATCTGGTCTCTGTCATTAGTCAGGTTTCTGAATTTGATCCACAGAACTGTGACGGCAGTCAGTATGAAAACAACCTGTCAGCGACGCGGGGGTAAAAACGGACCCAAATGCAGGAGGTTTAATAACTAAAATACACAAAACAGGACAAGGGCAACAGCAGACATGAAGACAAGAGGATTCCTCGCTGCACAATGCAACGTGGCTCAACTAAATAATACAAATAATCAATAAACATGAGGGACAGGTGTGCAGAGTCGGGGCAGAAAACACAAGGGCGGGGCAGACACGTGAACATGAAACATAAACAAAAGGCACATGGCCAAAGTCCAGGCAGAGTCCTGACACAAACAGAAGCAGCAACAACCACACTGCAGTCAGTCTGCAACACCTGCTCCATGCAGTGTCTCCTCCTGCAGGTACATGAACACCAAAGACCCAGGTTTTAGAATTTCAAACTTCTCAAAAACTAACTTTTACAGTTTAACATAAACACTGAGCTGGAGAACATCTTAGTAACTCCATCCAGCTGTCAGTATGAAACTTCTCCCTGTCCACTAATGCATGTGTGATGCCCACTAAAGTGTTATCACATTTGTGATTGTTTCTGTGAATTTGTTAATTAAAAATTGTGAATTTTTAATTAATGTTTTTGAATATTTGTTCAGGGGTAATGAACCTGGTACCACAATCCTTGCACTAATATATTTTATATAGATGTCAGGAGTAATTGTGGAGTTCGTCAGCAGGGGGTAGTGTGGCACTTATTGTGCTCCAGAGGGCTTTACATAAGTTTGGTCCACTTTGTGGGTTTCCTCTTTCTGCTGAGCGAGATGAAATACGGACGCAGAGTTTGCCCTGTCTCGTTTATTTCGCCTGTTTCCAGAGAGAGCATATAAACTGTTTATGTGGTGCCAGCCAGTACCTGTAACACGTGCACTGATAGGCAGAGCTTTGGGCTGGTTTTGAATAAGCTGACTGGCTTACTGCTGAGGCCTTTGATTACAGTTGTCTCAATGGTTTACGTGTTATCGACAGTATAATCTGTTTATAAAGTGCAGAAATCAGATTTAAATGTTTATGTCTTGTGTTAAAACACATGCAGATAACGTAACACAAAGGTGATATGAAACCGAAACACAAGCAAGGCTAAAAAACAAGCTGAGTAAAGAGAGGAAGTTACTCATTTCTCTCTGTCTTCCTCTCACCTTGTCTACATTCTCACAGATATCCACCATCATCTCCACTCACTGGAAAATCGTAAATGAACTTTATAAAACACTTTTGCAAACTTTAAAATTTGTAAGTTAGTGCTAGTAACATCTTGTTAATGAAGAATTATTCATTTATTATTTTTACTTCATTCACATTTACCTTCAAGTTCAGGGACAGTATTGTAAAGTTTAGCATTATTACAGATTCACCTCATTCTAAGATCTTGGAGGAACATGTGAGAGGATGTGAGTTTAAATCATTATTCTACAGATTCAAGATGGTATGTAGATTTCCACTGAGGGCATTTAACTGTTGAGCAAAAAATGTAAAACAAAATTCAGCTACTTACTTGAACTATGTGATGTTTTCTGGTATTTGTCTCTCTCCTCCCGTAACTGGTCTCTGTCTTTCAGTATGAAACTCCTCCCTTTCCACTAATGCATGCAGTGATGGGCGGAGCTTTGGGCTGGTTTTGAATAAGCTGGCTGGAACATATAAACTGGACATATGACTGGAACATATAAAATCCTAAATGAACGCTTCTCTACTTTATAAAACACTTTAGCAAACTTTAACATTTGTACCTGTTTGTTGTTCTTCTAGGTGTCTCTCTGTGTCACAGTTGTTCTTCTCTGTCTCAGGGTCGTGACCTCTAACAGTTTCTGCAATCTTGTAGATTAGCACCACCATCTCCACTCGTTCAGATGAACGTTGAAGCATCTTTAAACTATAAAACTAGCAATAAAACATGAAACTAACGCGTCTCTGTATGGACGTGACTGACAGTCTGCACCTCTGTGTGAAGAATAAAATGCGCTGCTGTCAGTAAAGGAAGTCAAAGACCAGAGAGCATCAGTATCTTCTTGTGGTCAAACTGTAAAGACATTTGAGCTGATTCTTACACTTCCTGTAGATGTTCCTGTTAGAGTCCAGCAGTTTTATTAAATATCAAAATAACCTTGTGGATTTATAATGGTGTATACATTGCACCTTCATCGTATTTTTCTTCCTCATAATGTCATTACACAAAGCTATTAGACTTTTTACCTGTTTTAAGACTGATTTATATATTTAGATCAGTTTAAATATGATCAGTGTTTTAGTGCCTTATGTTCCTGCAGTAGATCTAAAATTATTTGTACATTTACATTTTCAGAAACACTGCAGCTTTACTCTGAGACTGAATGACACACGGTCCACTGATCTAAGATCAGCATTAAGACCTGCTCTATTTCACAAAATAAAAAGTACACACTGACAACTTCATCTTCAGGACTGAAAAGATTGTTGTTACTCACTAATATGACAAGCTGAGTGTTTATTTCCTAACTGAGAGTGTGAATAATGAGAGACTGCAGAGGAAATGACTGTCTATACACTATATGAACAAAAGACTGTGGACGTCTGACCATCAGGCTCATATATGGTTCTTCCCCAACGTATAAAACACACAATAGTATTAAACCATAATAATCAGTACTTTACTAAACTCCAACTGCTCTAATAATAAATGCACTCATCCTGTGTCTTTGTGCTGCATGATATTGTAATAAACCCCCAGAAGCAGATGTCAGAGAATCCGTATGCAGAGTTTATTAGCAGTAGAGTCCAATACAACATTCTAGAAAATGTGAAGCTAAAATCGTGGTCAGAGGACAGGCACAGTTCAAAAAATTAACAATACTTTATTTTATGGAGTTCACTTGATTTTTATCCATTTTGTACATGTTCTATGAACCTTTAGGTGAGCTACTCAGAGTGTTGTGTTGGAGATCCCTGCTTTAGAAACAATAAGATATAATACAGCGGTGACTGAGCTCAAAGTTCTGCTAAATCAAGAGTCCGAGACACCGAGATGGAATTAAAATACAATTATCTCATTTATATTGCTTCCATCATCATGATCATCAGAATCATAAGAAATATACAATACATCTATGAGATAAAGAAAAGTATTTGTGCACTCTGTATCTGTGAATGATTACAGAGGAAACAAAAGCAAAGACTGAAACTCAATTATCATCTAAATATTGTCTTTGATATTGTATAGATTTAGCACTTTTCATTTAAAATGATACACGTCATTGAGAAACATGTTTCTCACAGATCCAGGGTAATTTAGTAGAACAGTCTGTCATAGAGCAATGTGGACATCATTGGCTTCTTGTGGTCAAACTGTGAAGACATTTGAGCTGTGCTTCTTACACATCCTGTAGATGTTCCTGTTAGAGTCCAGCAGTTTTATTAAATATCAAAATAACCTTGTGGATTTATAATGGTGTATAAATTGACCTTCATCGTATTTTCTTCCTCATAACGTCATTACACAAAGCTATTAGAATTTTCACCTGTTTTAAGACTGATGTATATATTTAGATCAGTTTGAATATGAATTCAGTTACATGAATTTAGTTTTACTCTGAGCTTTACTCTGAGACTGAATGACACACGGTCCACTGATTTACAGTAATATCAGCATTAACACCTGCTCTATTTCACAAAATAAAAAGTACACACTGACAACTGCAGCAATCTTCAGGACTGAGAAGATTGTTGTTACTCACTAATAAACTGACAAGCTGAGTGTTTATTTCCTAACTGAGAGTGTGAATAATGAGAGACTGCAGAGGAAATGACGTCTGACCATCAGTTTTATATATGGTTCTTCCCCAAAGTACATGTTAGAGCCTGTAAAGTGCAGGGGGGAGGGTCAGAAAAAAAAAGATATATATACACTTTTTTTTTACTTGATTCGAAGGCCTTACAAATGCTATATTCGCAGCTCAGGGGTTATACAGTATATCTGAGAATTTGCTGTTGAAACTGCAGCCTAACTATTGCAGGAAATAATTAATAAATTCTTATTTTCTATTTTATTATAACCTGGTTGTAGTGGCAACTCATTCATACACACACAAACAAAAGGAGTTTAGTACATCGTACTGTTATTGCATTTTTATGTTCTGGTGATATACATTACGCACTATTTTTAAATTAAGTGTAATAATCACCAGTGGAAGCACAGCGCTACTGTCAGGACTCAGCCCAGACTTCGGCCATGTGCCTTTTGTTTATGTACTTCGTCACGTGTCTGCCCCACCTTTGTCTGCTCCTCACGTTTCCACACACCTGTTTCCTATTGTCGTCATCATCATTGTCTATTTAACTGTGCCGCGTTGCCTTGTGCAGCGCGGAATCAACTGTTGTCTTTGTCTGGTCTAGTCTGTGTTATGGTTCATGGTTTTCGTTATTAAACCCTGTGTATTTTGCTATCGGTCCGCATTTTTCCGGTGAGGGACGCCGCTCCGCTTCCGGTTTCTTTAAAATACACAGGGTTTCGTTATTAAACCCTGTGTATTTTGCTATCCTGCGTTTGGGTCCCTTTTATCCTGCGTTCATGACAGATGATTCCGCCATACTAAGACCCAGCAGGATAGCTGTAGCCTGGACCGGCCGATTGGGAGCACCTTTTTTTTATTGGACCTTTTTTTCTCCCTCTGGACTTCGCGGTTTTGGTGACATCGGTCCGCATTTTTCCGGTGAAGGACGCCGCTCCGCTTCCGGTTTCTCCACGGGGGGGCGCCGCCTCACTTCCTGTTTGCGGGCTATGTCACCAGCCTGAGTTTTGTTTATTTTTTTCCGGTGTCCTGCGACATCGTCCCGCATCTGTCCAGTGGGGGGCGTCGCTTCACTTTTGGTTTCCGTGGAGGACGTCGCACCACTTCCTGTCCGCGGGGGGGGTGTTGCAGGCCCGTCCCATGGATTCTTTTTCTGTGGATTTTTCTGTTTTGTGGAGGATTTATTTTCTCCCTACCCTCCCTCCCCTTTTCCTGGTTCCCGAGAGGTGGGTCTGGCTGCGGTGCGTCGGGGGTTGCGCCCAGCCGTCCTGTTCGGCTGTGGACGTCGCTCGGCCGCTTGGCCACCCCTTGCTCGGCTGGGGACGTCGCTCGGCCACCCCTTGCTCGGCTGGGGACGGCTGCCTCGCTCCCCCCACCTGCCTCGCCAGTGTGCCTCACCCCCCCCCCCCCCCCACTCCGTTGGGACTATTAAGATGGATTGGTGCGTCGGGAGCCGCGCATTGGGGGGATGGGGCACTGTCAGGACTCAGCCCGGACTTCGGCCATGTGCCTTTTGTTTATGTACTTCGTCACATGTCTGCCCCGCCTTTGTCTGCTCCTCCCGTTTCCACACACCTGTTTCCTATCGTCATCATTGTCTATTTAACTGTGCCGCGTTGCCTTGTGCAGCGTGGAATCAACTGTTTGTCTTTGTCTGGTCTAGTCTGTCTTATGGTTCATGTTTCATGTTTTTCATTATTAAACCCTGTGTATTTTGCTATCCTGCGTTTGGGTCCCTTTTATCCTGCATTCGTGACAGCTACAGAATATGATAAGATTTTTTTTTTGTTAGTCACCTTAAATACCATTTCCTGTTTTGTGTTGTTTCTCTACTTGGGTAAAAGGAGATCAGCCATTTCACCAGCCCACTGCTAAGAATCCATGATCCTGTTCCGCTACTGTATACATGTTATCCCTTAGTAACTAGCTAGTCAGGTGGTATTAGCTATGGGCCGTGGTGGTCTTTAGTCTCTCTCTCTCTCTCTCTCTCTCTCTCTCTCTCTCTCTCTCTCTCTCTCTCTCTCTCTCTCTCTCTCTCTCTCTCTCTCTCTCTCTCTCTCTGTCTCTCAATAATACAGTCCATAATCTCATCCATCCTTACATCAGCCGTCGCGGCCGTGCTCTTGCATCCGAATAGATGCTTTGCGTTGCCTTACGTTTCTTTGCGAATTGTAGTTTTGTGTATAACATCAGGGATGCAGAACATATTAGTAAGGCTAATGTTTGCAGAGCGGTCAGGAAAGTTTGCTTCGCTCTTAAGCGCTTGACCATTTTTGTGTTGTTTCCTGATAAAATAAAATACTGTTCTTCTGGTTTCACCGCTAATGTTATAATAGTTGGGAATTTACTCTAAAATAGTTCTTAATTACTAACTACAAATGACATCTCCAACAAGTCTAATTAGATTAATGTAATAATTAGAATAAATCTCTAGAAAGTATTGGTCTACTAACTAATTTGTTCTACTTATTAATTACTTTCTAAATCCCAAATGAACCTCAACCACTTGAACAATAAGGAGAGACAAGAAACTGCATTTCTAATGCTTTCAAATAAACAATATACAATTGCATGAATTATCCTTGAATTGAACAAAGTGTGGGGGCACGGTGGCTTAGTGGTTAGCACGTTCGCCTCACACCTCCAGGGTTGGGGGTTCGATTCCCGCCTCCGCCTTGTGTGTGTGGAGTTTGCATGTTCTCCCCGTGCCTCGTGGGTTTCCTCCGGGTACTCCGGTTTCCTCCAACAGTCCAAAGACATGCATGGTAGGTTGATTGGCATCTCTGGAAAATTGTCCGTAGTGTGAGATTGCGTGAGTGAATAAAAGTGTGTGTGTGTGCCCTGCGATGGGTTGGAACTCCGTCCAGGGTGTATCCTGCCTTGATGCCCGATGACGCCTGAGATAGGCACAGGCTCCCCGTGACCCGAGGTAGTTCGGATAAGCGGTAGAAAATGAATGAATGAATGAATGAATGAACAAAGTGTGTAACTAGTGGGAGAAGTTTACATTAAAAATATACCTTTTAAAGGTATATAGGGTTTTTTCTTAAATACGTGTTCATATTCTCCATATGCTTGCATAAGCACTTCCAGTTCTGCTGGTGAGAAATATGCAGATTTTTTTTTGTCTAACGCTGTTGCCATGGTGACTCGTTATATCTGCGCTCCATTGATAATGGTTTTTACAGTTGTGGTGCACGCGCTTAACTCAGTCAATCAATTTAGAGTTGATAAAACTAACTCATTTCAGCTGTTCTGTAACCAAAAACTCAGAGTTTCCCATCTCAGGGTAAATCAACTCAGAGTTCAAGTTTAAACTCAGAGTTGGTTGAACCTCCTTTCTGAAACAGGCCCCTGTTCCTCTTTACTGTTTATGATCACCAGGTCTGCTCCTTTGGCCTTGCAGTCTTTTCTGCTCTCCTCCCAGCTCTTCATCTTATCACTCATGATATAAAAACTGGAATTCAATCTACTTTTAGCACCTTTGATAATGTACCTTAAGTAGGGACTGGGGGTGAGCTGGGGGCAGGGTTACTGTTAGCGCCTTTAATAATGTACCTTAATGCACATTGGTGTATCCAAGATGGCAGTGCGGCAGTAGCACGCAATGGCCACTTCGGTGCTATTTACGTTTTTTACGGTTTTGTTTTATGTAGCACCCTGGTCCTGGAGAAAAGTCTCATTTCACTGTGTACTGCAACATATATATATGGTTGAAATGACAATAAAAGCTTCTTTACTTGACTTGACTTGAAGTAGGGACCTGGGCGGGGTTACTGTTAGCACCTTTGATAATGTACCTTAAGTGGGGACTGGGGGCGGGGTTAGTGTTAGCACCTTCGATAATGTACCTTAATTAGGGACTGGGGCAGGGCTGGGTTTACTGTTAGCACCTTTGATAATGTATCTTAAGTAGGGACTGGGGGCAGGGATACTGTTAGCACCTTTGATAATGTACCTTAAGTAGGGACTGGCGGCAGGGCTGGGGTAATTTACGATATTCTTGATTACAACCTCTGTTTATACAGATTACATGGAGCTGCACGTACAAGTTGGATTCGCCGCGTTTGGATGCCAATGTAGGTTCGCAAAGCCATGAGCATTAACAATAAAGCAACATCCGCCATTATTGATGTTGTGTTTGTGTTTGCTGCTGCTGCGCTAACGTTGCTGGAAAATATGAGACGTATACAGTGACATAAGACTTGGCTCTGTGATTGCTCTCTAGCCCATGGAAAGGCAAAACGGTTGTTAGAAGGCTGGCCAGTGGAACCAACTAAGAACCAGCACCAGCACTAGCTCTGAACCAGTACCCGGTTCTTTTAGGTGGAAAAGGGGCATATTAGTTTTCCACTAGACTGTGAGACCTATTCAGACTTAGGATATACCTAGATGTAAGTAATTAACTAGTAGTTAGTGCTAGTAGCTTAGTGTTAATGAAGAATTATTCATTCATTTTTTCTATTGTAAAGTTTAGCAATATTACAGAGATTTGCCTCATTCTAAGATCTTGGAGGAACACGATGTCAGGGACAGAAGACAGAGGCAGATATAAAGTAAAATAACAGAGTTTATCGAAAAGCAGAAGTGAATGAAGTGAGTGAGGGTAGATAAGTCCAGGTGAAGCTCCACACACCGAATCACAGGTTGCAAACCAACGATATCTAGACCCTTTGGTGGACAACGAACTTGTGAAACTACTGATAGAAAAGAGAGAGTCAGGTTAGTAGACACAGTATGTAGTAGTAGCTAGAATTTATGAGACTGGACAATGTGTGTGCGTTAGAGAGCATCTTTTATGTGGTGAAGGGGGTGGGCAGTGTGGAAGTCACGGAGGAGTTCGGGATCCAGGATGTCGTCCTTGGGGACCCATGAACGTTCCTCTGAATCCCTCCCAGTCAACAAGATATTCTAACCTGCCTCCCAGATGATATTCTAACCCTGCCATCCCTCTCCAGGAGCTGCTGGACGGTGTACATGGTGTAATCCTCTTCGAGAGGGGGGGCTTCTTCGCCAGGTTCTGTGAGGGGAGAAGGAGAGACAGGTGAGTGATATAATTTGAGAGATGAAACGTGGAAAACTGGGTGAATCCGGTAGTGCGAGTGGAGTTGGAGCTCATAGGCTCATAACATGTATGTGTAATATTATAATGATTTTATAATGGTAGAAAAATAAGGAAATGCTCCTATCTTCTGAGGCCTTTGATTACAGCTTACAGCTATAAGATAAATTGGTTTCACAGTTGTATCAATGGTTTACGTGTTATCGACAGAATAATCTGTTTATAAAGTGCAGAAATCACTTTGTATAGAAGTATAGAAGCGTTCATTTAGGATTTTATATGTTCCAGTGAGTGGACCACTATAAAACTAGCAATAAAACATGAAACTACTGCGTCTCTGTATTGATGTGACTGACAGGCTGAGTCTCTGAGTGAAGAATGAAATGTGCTGCTGTCAGTAAAGGAAGTCAAAGACCAGAGAGCATCATTGGCTTCTTGTGGTCAAACTGTGAAGACATTTGAGCTGTGCTTCTTACACATCCTGTACTGTATATGTTCCTGTTAGAGTCCAGCAGTTTTATTAAATATCAAAATAACCTTGTGGATTTATAATGGTGTATACATTGCACCTTCATCATATTTTTCTTTCTTATAACGTCATTACACAAAGCTATTAGACTTTTTACCTGTTTTAAGACTGATTTATATATTTAGATCAGTTTAAATATGATCATATGAATTCAGTTACATGTTCCTGCAGAAGATATAAAATTATTTGTACATTTACTTATTTATCAGAAACACTGCAGCTTTACTCTGAGACTGAATGACACACGGTCCACTGATCTAAGATCAGCATTAACACCTGCTGTATTTCACAAAATAAAAAGTACACACTGACAACTGCAGCAATCTTCAGGACTGAGAAGATTGTGGTCACTCACTAATATGACAAGCTGAGTGTTTATTTCCTAACTGCGAGTGTGAATAATGAGAGACTGCAGAGGAAATGACGTCTGACCATCAGGTTTATATATGGTTCTTCCCCAAAGTACATGTAAGAGCCTGTATGGTATGAAAACACTGTATTAAACTTTGTCAGTTTTATTACCCTATGTGTTATTTACTGCTTTAAAGTCAATGTACCTGGATGCTTAATGTTTTAGAGCATCTGATATGATGTGGGGCTTTTGTGTGCTTTGTGTTCCAATCAAGTTTATTTGTTTTCATGAGTCATTTTGGAAGCACTCATCTGCCAATGAGTGCAGGGGGGAGGGTCAGAAAAAAAAAAATATATATATATATATATATATATATATATATATATATATATATACGTATATGTATGTTGTGGACAGACATTTTGGGGATCATAAGTAGTGAGAGGAAGCTACGTCATCATTGTTACTGCCCAAACTCGGCAGCTAAGTGAGTTGGATAAAGTGCACCAACAGGTCCCAACAATCGCTTTGAGTACTGTTGAGGTTGTTGTTTTATTGACATAAACAGCACTGTTGTTTTTTTTTTACCTTGATTTGTAAGCCTTACGAATGTTATGTTCGCTGCTCGGGGGTTATATTTCTGAGAATTTGTTGTTGAAACTGCAGCCTAACTATTGTAGAACATAATTAATATGATTAATTTTTTTCTTGTTAGTCACCTTAAATGCTATTTCGTTTTTTTGTGTTGTTACGCTAAGGTAAAAGGAGATCAGCCAGTTCACCATCCCACTGCTGAGAATCCAGGATCCTGTTGCACCACTGCTATACATATTATATGTTATCCCTTAGTAACTAGCTAGTCAGGTGGCATTAGCTATGGGCCGTGGTGGTCTAGGTTTCAGGTGACTCCCACCTGTGAAAAAGGGGTTACATACAAAACACACAATAGTATTTAACCATAACCACGATTACTGTAAAGGTGGAATTCTGTTCATTCAGATGAGGAGAAGGATGTGCTGGACAATAAAGATCCTTTTCCTGAACTCGTATTGTCTCCAGACCTTGAGGAAATCACTGGTCACTTTTTAGAGTTTAGAATGTTGTTATGTTGTTTCTGGTCCTCTGCCTCACTTAGGAGGAGCAACCAGAGTAGAAAGCCACCAATACATAAAAGAAGTAAAGATTTACAATGGATAATTTTACATAGAATTGTCTCCGTCAATTCCTTTGTCTCTATTTTGTGTCAAGAGACCAGTCATGAGTGTCTTTCTTTTTTTGCCTTGAGAGCAAACTGTCTTTCACACTTTTATGCAATGTTCCAGACTACAGCCTCTTTTTACTTTTGTACAAAAGATTTTTGGTTGTTTTGACACATCCTTTTCACTGCAAACCTTATCCTTGGTGTAAAGTATACATGCAATTGGCAAGCCAAATGTAAGCTTTTAAACATCATCCTAGGACAAGCAAAAATGGGTATTTGCATTAGCAGGAAAAACAAGGTTGAACAAAAAGGAAGCCACAATTTTGTTATGGTAACCACAGCACTACTAAAGTTCAAAATTGTGGTCGATTTTCTGTTTTATAAGAAAATGAAAAACCTAGCAACTTTAAAGAAAATTTGGTGTTATCAAAGAGCACTTTGTTTGCTTACTGATGACCAATTGCAATTTGTACATTGTACGCTGTCTTAATGTTTTTTGTTTGTTTTGTTTTTTATTCTTTTTTTTTTCTTTTTAATGGAAATGTTATCTATTCAAAGATGAACTGTGGCCATCTGTGATGAACGTTACTTTGAAAATTAAACTACTAAACTAAAACACTTCTGTTAACCTACAGATACCAATGGAGAAAATGTACAGATCAAAATGCATACTTTTTATTATTATTGTTATTGTATAATCATGATTTCTATTTGTCCCTGTAGACAATAGTATATGAGGAAAACATTTAATCAGCCGTAATTAACATTAAAACAGATATTAGTTATCTATTGTTCCTCCAGTAGACTGTGAGACCTCTTCAGACTCAGGAGTTACCTAGTTGTAAGTAATTAACTAGTAGTTACTGCTAGTAACTTAGTGTTAATGAAGTATTATTCATTCATTCTTTCTTAATTCTTTCTTAGTGACTTACAAGTTATGGGACAGTACTGTAAAGTTTAGCAATATTACAGAGATTCTAAGAAATTTGGGGAACACTTGAGAGGATGTGAGTTTAAATCATTATTCCACAGAGTCAAGATAATCTGTGGATTTTGTCAGAACTCAGAGTCCTCCTCTGAGGTGACACATCAACTAGGTGGTTTCTAAGATCTGACAATTACCAATAAAACATTTTCTTGCTAAACAGAGTCAAAATTAGATGAATAAAACAGACTTCTCCAGCTTTAATGAGATCAGGAAAGTCCCAACTTTACTGCAGCCAAAACAGAGATCTTCAAAGTAAACTTCTCAGAAATATTTCCTCAGCATCAAAGTCAGCCAAACAATCCAACATCCAGGCATGCTGCAGTCGAGTACACAAAATCTCAGTCAGGCTATCGCTATTTATGTTCCGTTATTTAATTTACATAGTTTAGCCAATTTCTTATTATTTCTGGTTTGAAGATTTTAATACCCTCCTACCTGTTTTGCATAGCTCCTCCCAGTTTCCTATAATTTTTAGTTTTTACACTACCCCTCTCTTTTTCTTTTCCCTTTTATGGATTTCCTGTCTTTTAACATTGCACAAAATTTGTTCCTGACTCTCAAGAGATGTGTGTGTATGCGTGGATCTTCCACCTAAGTTCTCATGGATTATTTTCTTCACTTTTCTCTCGTTTTGACTTCACTTCATAGTGTACTTAAGTTAAGCCCATAAGTTTATGTAAATTTCGTATTTCGTATCTCGACCTCCCCCTTGGGTGGGATAGATTCTGGGGCTAAGCGAGTGGCTGGCTGACTCTTCGGTGGTGGAGTTCCTCTCTCCTATCTTCATGCTGTTGCGGAACCTATGGCATTTTCCCGTGTGTATTTGGTGTGTTCACTGGTGGTGTGCTGTTTAACACTTATCATGGTAAGTTCCAGCCTGTCCCCTGTATTGGGGATTAGTGTCATAGCATTGAGTTGGGCTTTAGCCCACAGGCCTCTGTGTTTATGTGTATGTATGCGAACAGATTATGGTTTTTGTTATCATGTTGTGCTTTTAATATTGTGGAAAATTTTTATGTATAAATAAAGATTTATTTAGGTTTATTTTTGTTAATCCTGTCCCTGCATGACCAGTGGGAACAAATTTGTCTTGTCTATTTTGGATAAATCCTATTTTGGATTAATGTACAACTCAAAAGAATAAACTATTTCCTTGGGCAAAATACCATTGTCAATAATGGTCAATAATGACATTTATCATATTGTACTGTTCCAATTAGACTTGCTGAAATTGCGCTTTTGCCACATTTACTAAACTCCACCTGTTCTAATAATAAATGTCTACAATACACTCGTCCTGTGTCTTTGTGCTGCATGATATTATAATGAACCCCCAGAAGCAGATGTCAGAAAATCCATATGTTTATTAGCAGTAGAAATGTGATTAGAAACTCTTAGAAGTAAATTCTGAAGCTAAAATTATGGTCAGAGGACAGGCACAGTTCAAAAAACTAACAATACAATAGCAAACGATTTGCATTGAATCGTTGAGTAAGCATGCTTATGAATGTAAAAACCAAGAAGTGGGTGGGTCAGTATTCGGGAGAGCGCTCCCACTAGGCTTCCTATGACTCTGGTGTGTTGGAGACCCCTGCTTTAGAAACAATAAGATATAATACAGAGGTGATTGAGCTCAAACTTAAATCAACAGAGTCTGAGACACTGAGATCGAATTAAAATACAATTATCTCATTTATATTGCTTCCATCATCATGATCATCAGAATCATAAGAAATATACAATACATCTATGAGATAAAGAAAAGTATTTGTGCACTCTGTATCTGTGAATGATTTCAGAGGAAACAAGAGCAGAGACTGAAACTCAATTATCATTTAATATTGTCTTTGATATTGTATAGATTTAGCACTTTTCATTTAAAATGATACACGTCATTGAGAAACATGTTTCTCACAGATCCAGGGAAATTTAGCAGAACATTTCTGGTCATTCCAAGTGCCAGTTGAACTTGAACCGGAAATCACAGCACAGTCCTCTTCACCTGCATTATTCGGTTTCCCTCCAGCCCAGGACCTGAAACTAAGAGAATCAGATCTGATTCAATCTCCTTCAGTTCCACACATTTAACTGAATCCTCTCAGCCTCTGTTTACTGAAATGCACACTGGAACAATAAAAAATACAAGTATAATAAGGAATAATCTTTGTTCAAGCAGGAGAACATTATTAATATGATTTCATTTGTATTACATGATAATACCACTGATACACCACTGAACACTGGTGTATCGTCCACCCATTTCCCTCTTTTACTGTGTCACTCAGACCAATCCAAGTCTCAGGGTTGTTCAGCTGTTTAACGATGAACTCCTTTAAATGACATAAAAAACAGCAGAATAAAAAAGGTTTTCTCTCTCTCTCTCTCTCTCTCTCTCTCTCTCTCTCTCTTGCTCTCTCTCTCTCTCTTTCCATGCGCATGCGCGTGTAAGCGAGTGTGTGAGCGTGGACGGAGCATGTGAGCGCGTAGTGAAGGTGTGAGTGAAAACTCAGTCTTTTTGCTATTTTCTTTATGTTGTACAGTATGTTGTGTGATTTGAGTGAGCATTGAGTTGTGTGAAGCGAGTAGAGTGTGTGTGTGTGTGTGTGTGTGTGTGTGTGTGTGAGAGAGAGAGAGAGAGAGAGAGAGAGAGAGAGACGCTGTAGCTGTCTCTCTCTCTCTCTCTCAAAAGGGGTTGTAATAAAAGACACTCTGGTCAAAGATTTTCTCCTCAGTAGCCCCACAAAAAGAGTTATCGTGTCTAATGTCCATCAACTGTCTAGATTTGGAAAACTCGTGTCACCAATAAAAATGATCCCAGCAGGCTGTAAAAACCCCAAACTGAGGTACATTATGTCTTATAGAAGATGTGTACATGATTTTAAACAGCAGGCATGAAGACCTGAACATCATGTTTAAAATAAATGTAAATGGAGAGGAAGTCGTTATTTATAGAAAGTGTTTTGTGTGGTCAGGAGGGACATGTAATCAGGAACTGTCCTGAGAAAGAGGTTAAAGGTAACCAGAAGACAGAAATGCTAAAAGCAAACAAAGAAAAAGACAAACAAGACAATGAAGAGGGCAGTGTACAGGAAAAACGTCAGGAAGAAATAAAACAGCAAAAAAGTAACACAGAAAGTCAAGAAGAAGAAGAGAAAATAACTGAGCCAGAAGCAGAACAGATGGAGACTGGAAAAGAGAATCCAAAAGTTGACGTTAATGACAATACAGGACAGAACCCAAAGACCATCAATAATCATGTTGATGAGTCTGTAGCTACAGACAACACAGATCTGATCACAGAAGATTTAGTTTCACTGTGGTCAAATCCAAGAGAAAATCTAAAGCAGGTAGTAGTGGCCCACAGACCAGGAAGAAAGGGCTAGTTGAAATGGGACAAGAAAAACAAATCATAAGCAGTCAGTAAGCAGTGATGGAGTCGGGCAGTGAACAAGATACTAACAAGGAAACAGAAAGTGATGAAGACAAAATAGCGAACAAACAGGTATATATAAAGCAAAAGAAATCAAAAGTTTCTCCAAAAGACAAAGAATATGAAAGGAGTTAGAATAAACCAGCACTTCCCTGATAAACAAAGCTTTGTGGACTCAGCCACAACCATAATAAATGAAAAATATAAAAGCTTCACACACCAGGATATATATAGTTTAAAAAAGTTTGTAAATAGAACACTCATGTAAATAGAAACTCATGATCTGGTAGATGTTTGGTGAAAACAACATAGAACTGAAAGACAATGCACATGGGGGCATTTTAGAGACAATTTTATTTCATTAGCTAAATTAGACAGATTTTATTGTTTTAAACATAATTTCAATGTTTTTAAAGCTAGTGAAATAACACCTGTTAGTTTTTCAGACCACTTTTTATCAGATGTAGAGTTTTTATTGCAAATCTTAAAGCTAGAAGTGCATTTTAATGATTCTTTAGTGAATGATGATAATTTTATTGAGTCTTTTAGATTTTTCTGGACTTTTTTTAAGAAAAGAAAAGAGAGATTTCTCCTCCTGTAGACAATTGTTGGACCATGGGAAGGTTTTGAACCAGAAGCTCTGTCAGTAGTACGCTGCCAACGTCACAAGGGTCATCACCAAGTCATTAAGAGAGCTGGAGATAGATATAGTGGAACTCCAGGCTTTTCTGAGTCCACAGTAAACAGAGGACATTTTGAGAACCTCAAAGCAAAAAACCATTTATGGTGGATCTATTGGGCACAAAGGCACATGGAGCTCTCGTCTGTTCACGTTTTAAAGGAATCAATGAACTAGACGCCCCCTCACAGTTCTTCTTCAGACTGGAGAAAAAGAACGGACAGAGCAGATTCATGCACACACTATGCACAACGGATGGGCAACACATAGCACACATTAATGACATCAGACGGTATGCCACAAACTTCTACAGAGATCTGTACAAGAGTGAATACAGAGACAATGAAGAGCTGTTAGAGAGCTTTCACAGAGGACTCCCAAAGGTTTCCCCAGAGGACAATGCTGCACTGGAAGGCCCCCTGGTTCTGGAAGAGCTGCAGGCCACCTTAAACACCATGCCGGGGGGAAACGCACCTGGAATAGACGGCCTACCAGCAGAATTCTACAAGTTCTTTTGGCAGGAACTGGGAGAAGATCTGCTGGAGGTTCTCACTGAAAGCTGTGAAGAAATGTCTCTACCCCTGGGCAGCCGAAGAGCTGTAATCACATTTCTCCCCGAGAAAGGGGATCTACAGGACATTAAGAACTGGCCTCCAGTGTCACTGCTCTGCAAAGACTACAAGATGATGTCCAAAGCGCTGGCCAACCGTTTCCGAGATGACATGGACTCTATTATACACGTTGACCAAACATGCTGTGTGCCCAATAGATCCATGATTGATAACATTTCTTTGATTCGGGACATTTTGGACGTCTCCAGCTCATTGGCAATTGGTCTGATTTCACTGATTCAGCTTTTGACAGGGTTGAGCATCAATACCTCTGGAAAACTCTGGAGGCTTTTGGTCTCAAGCCCAGTCTTATAGCAATGATAAAGTTGATGTACCAGGATGTTGAAAGTGTACTCAAGATCAATGGAGGGTTAAGCGCTCCCTTTAATGTAAATAGGGGAATCAGACAAGGCTGTTCTTTATCAGGTATGTTGTACACTTTCTCAACTAACAATTTTTACACAGATTACAAATGTCTTTAAATGGTTTTATTCTTAATGGTTTTAGTGCTCCACATGTTTTATCTGTGTAGGCAGATGATGTTATGGTATTAGTACAGAATCAAAACGGAATTAAGGTTTTAGAAAAAATTGTTTCTGATTTTAGCCAAGTTTCCTCGTCACAAATCAACTGGAGAAAATGTGAAGCCATTGCATTAGGAAATTGGACCCTAGGCTTAACAAAACTACCAAGTGGACTAAATTGGATAAAAGAATTCAGATACCTAGAGATTTATTTAAATGATGAAAAGAAAAACTTGGTAGGATAATTAGGAAAAATAGAAAGTAAACTAAAAAACTGGGAATGGCTTAAACCAAACATGTCACTAAGTGGAAGGGTACTGGTGGCCAACAATCTAGTAGCCTCAACACTGTGGCATCGCCTAGCTTGCCT